>NC_072768.1:12944881-13283885 GCF_022539595.1 Amphiprion ocellaris | reverse complement strand
TGTCGAAAAATGTCATTTTTCAACATGTTGTGAAAAGATGCCATATGATGAAATAAAGTAAAGCAGGCTGTGAAAAACACTCCAGAAAGGTTTTCTTTGAAAAAAAAGTCATCATGAATTTTGGCGCAAAAAAACGCCATAGTATACTATGTCGAAAAATGTCATTTTTCAACATGTTGTGAAAACATGCCATATGATGAAATAATGTAAAGGAGGCCGTGAAAAACACTCCAGAAAGGTTTTCTTTGATTAAAAAAAAATCATGAATTTTGGCGCAAAAAAATCGCCATAGTATCGTATGTCGAAAAAAAAATGCGATTTTTTAACATGTTGTGAAAACGTGCCATATGTTGAAGTAATGTAAAGGAGGCCTTGAAAAACACTCCAGAAAGGTTTTCTTTGAAAAAAAAAAACATCATGAATATTGGCGCAAAAAACGCCATCGTATACTATGTCGAAAAATGTCATTTTTCAACATGTTGTAAAAACATGTTGTAAATGTTTGTGACATTTTATGTAAATATAATGCATGTTATAAAAAAATTGTCATGTTATGAAATGCCATCGTATTGTATATTATAAAACTAACATAGCATTGTACAAAAAATATATATATATTGTAAAAATGCCATAGTATATTATGTTATAAAATTGATGATTAGAAAACCCTTGTGCAATTATGTTAGCACATGATTAAAGTTTTCATGGAAAAAGAAATTCAGAATAAAATTGTCTGTGTGACCCCAAACATTTGAATGGTAGTGTATATTTGGAGAAACACTTTCAAACTGCAGAACTGTGGTTTACTTGGGTTTTTTTCGTGGTACAACTTATCATACTCACTCAAACAGTACGAAAGCTTAACAAAAACATTTTTTTCCCATTTATGTAATCAAATATTTAATATTTAAAACTGTTTCATGGGTTTTCTTATTATTATCGCCACTTACAACTACATATGGTTCAGACAGTATCACAGCTTTAACACTTTTTGGGGAAATTGTGCTCAAACATGCAATTTTTCATGATTTTTCTTCTTTTCTTTTTTTTAAGAGAATATTCAATCTACTTGTCCAGTATTACAGACTCTGGATCAATGATGATTAGAAACAATGGTGAAAATGTCAGGTTTTTATCTCTAATAGTTCCTGAGATATCGTCGTTTAAAGTCTCAAGTTTAATCTATGAAGCTAAAATCTACAGATACCATCTTAAAAATACACAGTTTATGATAAACAAATCAAAAATGATCGAGCAGAAGGAACCTGATGATCTGAGAAGTGTTTTTTTTTTTTATAAAGCTGTGGTGCGGTTTCATACCTGACGAGGCTGTTTTTGTCATCTGGGTCCAAGGCGCTGACGGATCCGATGACAGTGTTCTTGGCGGCATCCTCCTTCACCTCCATGACGTAGCTGGCTCGCTCGAACACCGGCGGCTCGTCCACGTCCTCCACCACGATCTTGATGGTGGCCTCGTCTCTGAAGGGAGTTAGGTAAAGTTGGCAAGATATTCACAGATTCGGACTTCCGGCATCAATAACTCATGCGATATACGTTGTAAAAAAGCTAGACAATGTGCTACAAGGCCAGTTTTATCAAAAGTCGCTGTCTTTCAAGCTGCAGAAATAACATTGATGTCTATGAGCAGCCGGCTGTGCAACGAGTGAACAGGGACCGTCTGCAAATAGCAAAACCGCTGCAACAGCGAAGACAGGCACTACATAAATATTCAATTACTTGACTTTTATACACTGTAGTGTCACCAAAATCACTGGAGCCTTCAATTGTCTCCTGCTGATCATACTACAACTCTTGGTTTGATACTAAATACAAAATCTGAATTTTAAGGAATTTTCATTGTTTTATTATTATTTTATTAGTAATACAATTCAATAACTTCACTCATGTACTGTAGTGTCATCAAATTCAATGGAGCCATCAGTTGGCTCCTGATTGTCATACTACAATGCTTGGTTCGATATTAAATAAAAAATCTGAATTTTAAGGAATTTTTGTAGTAAATAAAATTCAAACACTTGGCTCTTAAACACTGCAGAAAAAATAACTCCATCCAACCATCAAAGGGGTCCTACTGATCATACCTTCAGGTTTTTTCTTCCAAGTATTGTCCATACAGTCCTTAACTTGGAAAATATTATTAGCTGTTCAACATTATGGTTTAAATGAATCAGTTAACGTTGCAGCCATGTAAGAAGGCATCTTATTTTCTTTCTTCCCAATCATCAGTACTTGAGGAGACAGTCTAAACAGTTTAGTTTGGTATATTGGTGTTATCTGATCCTCTCTTTGATGAAGATTCCAAGTTCCATTACTATTCAGTATCATGTATTTGGACAAACAGGTGCACTGTGGATCTAAAAATATAGCACCACATACATCAAGAGAAGAGCCATCAAAGCTAATTTACTCATAATCCTTAAACTTCACACACAAGCATGCACACTAAAAAGTGTGCACAACTTCACATGGCAATAAACAACCCAAATAAAATATAATTCAGTTACTTTTGGTTATTAATGTTCCACAATCTACAAAAAAATGGATGAGCACTTTTATCTTTTACAACAAAAAATATTTGAGATATATAACAACAATTTCATTACTAATAAAAAAAGTCCTTAAAATCATGAAAAATAGTTAAATATCAAACCAAGAGTTGTAGTATGATCAGCAGGAGCCAACTGATAGTTAGACAGAGTGTAATCTTTCTGCAGTACATAAGAGGGAAGTTATTGAATTTTATTACTAATAAAATTATAATAAAATTCATTAAAATTGTGAAAGAATGTTTTTATATCAAACCAAGAGTTGTAGTATGACCAGTAGGAGTCATTTGATGGCTCCACTGATTTTGGTGACAATACAATGTATAAGAGTGAAGTTATTGAATTATATTACCAATAACAATTCCTTAAAATTCATATTTTGTATTTAATATCAAACCAAGGGTTGTACTATGACAGTCAGGAGACAACTAATGGCTTCAGCGAGTTTGGTGACACTATAGTACATAAGAGTTAAGTTAATGAATTTTCATACAAATAAAAATTATTTAACATTCAACTTTTGTACTTAATATCACACCAAGTGTTGTAGTATGACCAGCAGAAGACAATTGATGGCTGCAGTAAATTTGGTGACTCTACAGTATATAACAGTGAAGTTATTGAATTTTGTTACTAATAAAACAATAAGACAATAACAAAAATTCCTTAAAATTCAGATTTTGTATTTAGTGTCAAACCAAGAGTTGTAGTATGACCAGCAGGAGACAATTGATGGCTGCAGTAAATTTGGTGACACTACAGTGTATAAAAGTCAAGTAATTGAATATTTGTGTAGTGCCTCTCTTCGCTGTTGCAGCGGTTTTGCTATTTGCAGACGGTCCCTGTTCACTCGTTGCACAGCCGGCTGCTCATAGACATCAATGTTATTTCTGCAGCTTGAAAGACAGCGACTTTTGATAAAACTGGCCTTGTAGTACATTGTCTAGCTTACAACGATGGGAAAGAGGCATTGTTTATGTTTTTACAACGTATATCTCATGAGTTATTGATGCCGGAAGTCCGAATCTGTGAATATGTTGCCAACTTTACCTAACTTCTGAAGTGCCCCGTGGAGTAGAAATGAGGGTTGATGTCTGAGTTCTCCACCTGGACACGGAGGCTGTACTGACGCTTCCTCTCAAAGACCAGAGGCTGCGAAACAAAGAGATACTTAATTAAAAACAAACATCTGCTGCAACTTCCTCCAGTGGCGGCTGTTTTTGTCTGTTATTATTTACTTTTAAACATTTGTATGCGTCACCGTGCTCCGCTGTTGATTTCGGGAGCGGTTAATCTCCATTCCGAGCATCACGCCACATTTAATTTGAGGTGAGACGTTTTTTCCTTTTTATTCATTAAACTGACAACCTCTTCCAGACCATCTAATGAGCACATGTGAAGGGTCTTAGTGTCTTGTTCAAGGACACGAACAAGGCCGCTGATGGACACACATGGGCCGCTGCACAGATCAAAACCAAGCTCTCGTTGGACACTTCGCAAACCGCCGCTGAATAATGTGACTGATGTGGCATTTTGGTGGAAAACTAACATGACAACAATGCGGCCGGCTTAACAGGATTCATGTCAGTGTATGTAAGAAAACGGATTAGTTGGTGTTATGGTGTTCTTCGCCACACAAGCCTGAAAACCAGAACATTTTTTTCAATCAGTGCCTTGCCTGTTTGTGCTTTTCTGCCTGATTTTGATCCGAGGCAAACTGCGGGCGCTATGAAACAATCAATCAAAGTTGTGTTTTTCCATCTTCGTGGGGTGACATCTGTTAATTTCGGTGTTGTTGTCTTTGTGTTAAATGAAGACATCAGTGTGCCAGATTAGTGCGGTGACGATGCATGGTAAGACTTGGGTGTGGAGCTCCATTTGACAGAAAAAAAATAACACATCTGCTGGAGTTTACATATAAAAGAAAGTCTGTTACTTTGAAGCCCTCTTCAAACACGTTCACGCATTGTTAATTAAGCCTCTCAGTGTCACGCAAATATCACAAGTTATAAATCTTGTGTTTTTAGGGACATTCTGAAAAAGTTTCTGATGCTACAGATTAAAAAAAAAAATCCTTTAAGGTTCTCATGGTGTTTCATCCTTTAAGGTTCTCATGCCGTCATTCTGAAATCAGTTTATTTCTCCCTCTATTCTCTGTAACTATTTAGTTTATAATTCTTTTCCTCTCCTGACAACTGTTGATAGAACAGCAGCAAAATACCTTCAATTATTACAATATCACTGTGATTTTCCACTGTGTATTATGCAGAATTTGTAATATGATAGCAATTTATTTGTGTTGTGTTCATTATTTATGCCTTTAACCCTTCCATGCATAGAGGTCACTACAGTGTGCAGCTCTTCTAAAGCTGTTTTCTTGTACCTGCATGAGTTTTGATGGCATAGTTGGACATCAGCCACTACAGTGGATCCTATTGCATCATTTCATCCACTGCCAGTGATTGGCTAGCCATTGCAAGTTCTTTTAAAAAAGAGTCAAACCAAGATGGCTGGCAGGCAGCCAGAAACACCAAGTTGCTCATTTTCTTTTGTTCAAACCTTCTATAAAAAGAGACCTTTGCAGGAAAGAAAAATATGGTGACATCAAGGAACATCTAAGGAGTCATGCAATTGCAAAATTTTCCAAGTATTGATTTTATATTGGGAGGAAATTATGATTAATCTCATGTCCACTAAAGTGTACATCATGCATCACCAGCTATATTTCAACTACAATTCATTGGCCACAATTAGGCTATTACTGCTGCTGTTCTTGAAAATATGTCATCTGCAGGAACTTATTTTGGCTGTAAATAAGCTTTTTAGTGTTTTGAGACTGTAACTTGAAGTTATTGTATGTATTTCTGTTTTGTAGAGCTCAGCAGCAGGGCATCATAGACAGGCCGACAGGATAGTAGAGGAATTACCACAGTCAAGTGTGAAGGATTATGCTAGTAGAAGTGAGGAGGAATGGCTACCAGAAAGGGAAGGGTTAGTAAATAGTAGTAGTAGTGACAGTGGAGCTGAAGACGATGAGTCCAGAAAGGATGCATCACTAGATATTATTATTACTGTCATGCTATGCTCAGTTCAGAGACAGATCCAATTTTATTCCAGTGGTGTGCATACTCTTTCTGTTATGACCTGGCTAATAAAAAAGATTTGAGTTTGATTTGGATGTGCTGGCCAAGTTTGCGATAGTTTCCTTGCAGTAAAGCTAGCCATGAAAGCATTCAGTGTAAGTTATTGCTGGGGCAGTACATCCTGATATGGCTGGCAGTGGATGGACAATGAGCCAGAGACTTGGGAATCTATACAGGAGAGTGAATCCCTCAATGCTGTTTGAATTACTTATGCATCAATTGTGTTATTTTATAGTTCACATCACATTTCACAGTTCAATACACTGTATATCATTTTATCCATTTGTTTGTTAAATCCATATTTCTAGAAAAAAATGCATGGTGGCCATCTCAGTGGACATGTAAATATATTTTTAGAAAAATGGGTTGAAATAAAATAAAGTTCAAACCTTGTTTTCCATGCCTAAAGATGAATAAAAACAATTGGGGGAAAAAAATCCTGACTGAGGTTATCATAATTCATGCATGAATGGGTTAAGGCGACATACCAAAAAGTGATGTTTTAATTCCTTTTTGGACAATATACTAACATACATGAATTATTGACACACAAACTTACAAATTCTAAAAATACAAGCTCCTCAGCTCTGTTCTTGGTTACAGTGATTCATTAGATGTACTTCTCCTATTTTTCTTAAATTACCATGTTTTCACAGCATCATCAAAATTTAATTGAGTTTTTTATCACAACGTGACTTCATCAAAAAATAATCTGTGCTTATTCTAGTGATCTTTTTTGGTAATATGTTTCTTGATTACCACCCATTTGTGCTTCTATCTGCCTTCATCTTTGCAGACGGTGCTAACACGATTGACAACAGAAGAGATTTTTCTTAATTATTCATCTGTAAGAGCCTCAAATTTGTTATTTTTAACTGCTCTAAGCCTCAAGCAGAGAAAACATAAACCTCCTCTTTGGTATTATCTTAGCATAACATCAACTTTGTGATGATTTACTCCAATAAAGCTGGTTGAGTTTTGAGGAAAACATTTCAAATGAACAAGTCAAGTATATTCTAACCACCTGGAGCCTGATATGCATCAAGAAACATGATGTTTCTGTGTGAACCAGGTGCTGCTGATCTGATCTGAACTGACCTGTGGAGCTGCAGTTCCTCCGTTCAGCCACTGGGTGTCTCTGTAGCTCCACTCAGGTAGAAAGCTCTGAGTTCACAACAACAGCATCAGTATCTGATGAAGATGCGACAGCCGATCAATCCTGTCTAACATCCTACTTCTGTTTCCTCTCACCTGAATCTTCCAACAAACTCCCCGACGTTCCTCCATCTGATGAGCAGAGTCCGTTCAAAAAGTTCACAT
The DNA here is from genome assembly GCF_022539595.1 of Amphiprion ocellaris. Classification (NCBI taxonomy): domain Eukaryota; kingdom Metazoa; phylum Chordata; class Actinopteri; family Pomacentridae; genus Amphiprion; species Amphiprion ocellaris. The sequence continues at coordinate 13,276,855 of NC_072768.1, read as the reverse complement.
TTAGTCCCAAAAATATTCATTCAAAGATGAAGAAACCATGAAAAGATCAATAAAACTACATGAACGTTACACAAACTGCAGCTGTGTGGCGTGTGTGTTGGTGGTTTGATCCCGTCAGGTGTGTCTGAGTGGAACGTACGACCTGCTCAGGTCAGCGGGGGGGAACACAGATACAAAAGTTAAGAATCCTGACTCTAAGTCTAATCCTTTTCAGTGTTGACTTCACAGTTTATGTCACATGAGTGCATCTACATTAGTATAACATTTAATTTAATGTAGATGAGTTTTACTGCTCCAATCACAGACTGACCTGCTGCTGACATCACCTGTTCACCTGGAGCTCACCTGTTCACCCGACAGCAGCAACAAACTGGAGAAGAACTGAGTGATCCTGATGACAAGTTCATGGATCAAGTAATAATTCAGTGGAATCTTTACTGCAGTAACACATTTTCTTCACCACCATATTACCTGAAAACTAAAAGACTCTCCTCAGTGAAGCAGCTCCTGGTTTATGAAAACACAGAGAAATACTAAAAGATCATTTTATTAAAACCAACAGAAGCTGGAAGAGGATTTTTATAAAAAAAAAAAAAAAAAAAGCTTTTGTTGCATAAATTCTGCAGCTTCCTGTTGTTGTTGTGAGAATAAGGATTCACAAAATCGGACTTTCTGAGTGTAAACTGACTCAACGAAACCTGAACTCCAGTCAGAGAGATTCTTTATTGTCAGTGGAAAAACAAACATTTTAAGTGGCCAAAACACCACGACAACACGAGTAAACTTGTTTTGTGGCCTAACAAAGACAAAAACACACACAAAAAACTCTTACATTTTATTTTCTTTCAGATTCTGTGAGGTTTAGAATCAAAATGAAAATAGAAAATAAAAATCTATGTTTCAGTCCAATATTTTACGAAAACATTTCACAAATACTCCAAACACTGATAGGAACATTTCATATAAATCATCCATGCAAAAACCTCCGATCTCCAATTATTTTTTTTTATAAATTTATACATGTTTACTGATATATTTGAAAAATATGTTTTTTTAAAAAGGAAAACATACAGTAGAATTTTTTAAAAATAAGTGAAAAACTAAAAACACATTTTCACATCAGAGCTCAGAAACTAAAATCATAGTATTTTAAACATAAATGTCACGTTTAGGTCGGATATTGTCCATTTATAAAGGAAACAGAAAAGTGGGGAATATAAAATAGAAATATTTTAAAAGAAGTGATAAAAAGCCCTCATTTCACATGCATACACACTTATAACGGCCAGAATTATCACCAGAAGCACTCAGATTATCAGCCAGAAACGTTAAAAACATAAAGAATTCATTAGTTTTCTGTCCATCGGAGAAAATTAAGCATATTTAGGCTTAAAGTCTTGTGAAATTATCTTTACTGTACACATTACTGCCCTCTGGCGGACACAGGCGGTAACGACACTATTATTATTTGAGGCAAAGCTGGCGACATTACACATGAGCAGCACTTCCTGTTTCAACGTAAAACTATCGTAATTCTATTATGCTAAAACGTGGTTTTGTGAGACTCAGAAGAATCTGCAGTATGAACCAACATGTATGTAAGGACCACGAGCTTGTCAGCTTCCTCAAATTGTGTTTGTTGTCACTTTACGTTCAAAAATGAACACGTTATAGCCAATGTTCCCTCTAATTTTTCATGAGTCTGAGCAAACACACAAACTCCCTGAGTGTCCCTTGGACCACTGTGAGCAACATCAGACGTGTGCACTGTGGTCACACCAGCATCACATCCATTCAAGTTACATGGTTCATTAAAAGAATCAAATTACAGCATTTACATTTCTGTTAAAACACTTTGTCAACAGGAGCCAGTTGAAGGCTGCAGTGATTTTAGTGACACTACAATGTGTAAGAGTGAAGTTATTGAATATTTGTCTCTCTTTACTGTTGCTGCGGTTTTGCAAATTGCAGACGGACCCTGTTCACGGTGGCTAAACATAAGGACGCCTGACGTTGATTAGCTGCGTAAATACCACTATATACAGTCTATGGTAAATACTTATGTGAATCGCATCATTGGCTGCAGCAGCCAGTCACCGGTCACTCACTGACTCACATTGAAAAATAGCACAGAATGAAATGTTACGTGTTTATTTTATTTACAATTTAGGTTGGATTTTTTTTTTTTGTGCGCAGCGCAAATTTTCTGTGCGCGGAGACCGTCAGCAGTGCGCAATTGCACGCGCGCAGCTTCGAGGGAACAGTGGTTATAGCAAACGTACAAAGGCATTCGTGACTGGAAGTGTTAGTCGAGCTAGCGGAAGTGCTAAGGAGGGTTTGCTATGACACGGACTAATACCGTAACGCACGTAGCTTCTAAAATAAATCATCTCCAAGACAGAGTCCAGGTCTAATGTTTCAGCCTGATATCGTGATCAGCACCTTTTATAGAGACGCTGGTTGTAGCGCTGGAGTTAGCTTGTCACTAGCTTCTGATTAGCTGCTAGCTCGCTAACACTGCCATCACGGATGCAGTTATAGATTGTCATTAGCTACATTGTGGATTCACTTCCTGTTTGGACGTGACTGAGACTACAACAAAAGTAATTGGAGCGAGTGGAGAAGCTAGCTGTCCTTAAATACGACTTAGCTTACACCAGAGATCCTTCTGTATCGACCAAAATCGCTTAGTAATACTTTTGACATAAAATGTACAATAAAGATGCTTTTACATTGAAGATTAACACGAAGTGCTGCTCATATGTAATGTCGCCAGCTATACAGTTAATAATAATGTGTCGTTACCGCCTGTGTCCACCAGAGGTCAGTAGCGCCCCCCCCCCCCCCCCTCCTGTAATATAAATTTACATGAGAGATTAGATGACAGCAGACTCGGACACAAATCTCTGTCCCTGCAACCGATCAATAATCATTAATAACACTGATATATTATCAACCAATCATATATTGGTCATTTTGTACATATTTCTGGTAGTTTCATCTCATATTTGGTCATATACACAACTTACCTGTTTTGAGAAAATCTGCACAATTCCTTGCACTGCTGGCATTTTCTGCACTTTTACAATTACATTTATTCCACAAGCCACTTTATGCTGATGTCACTTATAGTGTAGTAATACTGTATTTATTCATTTTTCTTTCTTGTATATATTATTGTTATAATTATCTTTACTGTACACATGGTTAGTGCTGCTCTGAAAGATTTTTGCTGCTCTAACACTGGAAATTTCCCCTGACCTGGGGAGTAATAAAGGACTGTCGTATATCTATGTGCAAGAACTGATAGCTCATCTTCCTGTATATAGTCTTCTACATGGTATTTAAAAAAAATCTGTATATCCCTCTGGGCTCTATGCTGGCCATTTGCATCCACTTTGCTTTCTTTTTTTTTGACCATTTCAGCTTTGTTAATGCATATGGAATGAAATTTCCCTTGGGTCTAGATTCTTTCCAGATCTTTTAATTTTCAATTCAATTGTTATTTATATAGCGCCAATTAGTCAAATTGTCTTGAGACGCTTTACAGAACCCATATGCCTGACCCCCAGAGCAGCCCTAAGGCGACAGTGGCAAGGAAAACACTCTTAACAGGGAAAAAAACCTCAAGCAGAACCCGGCTTTTTATGTGGGGGGACCCATCTGCTGCTGGCCGGGCGGGATGAGAGGGACAGAAGAGGTAGAGGGGTAGAGGGGAAGATGTAGAGGGTTAGAGGTAGAGAGGTGGGGGGGGACACAAGGACCATAAAACACACAGTTTGACACATGCATGATAAGAAAGATGGTACATGCAAAGTACAACTAACATGGAAACTGATTATAGTTTACTGCTATGGTGTATGGCTCTGGCATTAAATATACTACATATATAGCTGGTGGTAAATTCAAAAATATGTAGATGAGTAAATCAAGTATAGCGACAGCAATGCAGAGTAGATTGGTGGAAATGGGCAGCTGGAAGCAGTGGGCTGGAGGAAGGTCAGCAGCAACATCCCATAGATGGAGATTAGGCCAGTTGGTGGGAGAACAACCACAGATCTGAAGCATCCAGCTCTGGGACCAGGGACACTCGGAGAAAGGACACAGGGAGAAACAGAGTGAGTGTGATGCAATAATGGTATATATACTGTATATTAAATATAATGGTAGATGGAGAAGGGCTCAGTGCATCCAGAGAGGTCCCCCAGCAGCCTAGGCCTATAGCAGCAGAAATAGGGGCAGAACTAAAGGACGTCCACGAGGAAGACTCCAGCTGACCCCCTCAGGGTCCCCCAGTCAGTCCTAACTATAAGATCTGTCAAAAAGGAAGGTTTTAAGCCTGGTCTTAAAAATAGAGAGGGTGTCCGCCTCCAGAACCCAAACTGGGAGCTGGTTCCACAGGAGAGGTGCCTGATAACTGAAGGCTCTGCCTCCCATTCTACTTTTAGAGATTCTAGGAACAACAAGTAAGCCTGCAGTCTGAGAGCGAAGAGTTCTGCTAGGATAGTATGGTACTATCAGGTCTTTAAGATATGATGGAGATTGGTTGTTAAGAGCTTTATATGTCAGAAGAAGGATTTTGAATTCTAGATTTAACAGGAAGCCAATGAAGAGAAACCAGTATAGGAGAAATATGATCTCTCTTGCTAACTCCCGTCAGTACTCTGGCTGCAGCGTTTTGGATCAGCTGTAGATGTTTCAGAGAGCTTTTGGGACAACCTGATAATAAGGAATTACAGTAGTCAAGCCTAGAAGTAACAAATGCATGGACTAATTTTTCTGCATCACTCTGAGACAGGATGTTCCTGATTTTTACAATATTTCTCAGGGTTAGGGCGCATGGTAGGCTATCTTGGCTCCCGGACTACTAGAGAAAAGATGTCAAAATGTAAGAAAAAAAGAAAGATTAACAGCCTGTAATGTAGAATTAATATAGAGAAAAAAGACTTGCATGTATGCAGTGTGCAAACTTGCATATATTAGAAAATGTATTTGTATGCATCTATCTTGAACCATTAAATCAGTGTTAATAACTTTAGATTTTTTAAAATTGCAATTCTAGAAGTTAAATGTGTTTAACAAGAAGATCAGACATTAAAACTTTTCACTGAAGAAGCATTAAATGTGTTAAAGATGTTAGAGAAAAGATCCACTGTGCAGAAATGTAGAAAACCTGTAATGTAGAATTAATATAGAGCAACAATACTTGCATATATGCAGTGTTCAAACTGGCAAAAATTAGAAAAAAATAAATTATATGCATCTATCTGAGTAATGTTGGTGAAATTGTGTTCATTTTAGTTGAGTCACCTCAACCTGAATTAGGTTTTGTATCAACTTATCGCACATATTTTGAATATTTTTGGGCAAATGTTTGGGTAATTTTATACAATTTAGTCAACTAGAAAAAGTTCTTGAATAATTTTGCACAAAGATTCTGATTTTTTGAGCAAGTTGTCATTAGGATTCAACTTTGAACAGTTTGCAGTTATTTTACTTGAATTTTTGCCAAATTTTGAGTACAATTGGTGAAATTGTGTTAATTGTTGTTGAGTCCAATCAAGCAAATTTTATTAAGTTACCTCAACTTGAATTCACTTTTTAATCCACTTCTGCACAAATTCTGGACACATTTTGAGTAATTTCAGACAATTTCAAGTCAGTTTGTAAAAGTTTTATCTCATTTGGAGAAATTTTTGAGTAATTTTGCACCAAGTTTCATCTTTTTTGTCATTTTCAGACAGTTTACAGTTAAAAGAAATGTTAAAATGTTTAAGAACATTCACAACAAAATCAACTAAAATCCAGCGAATTTCTGATTTTTTTGTGAATGTTATGAAAGAAAATATTAAGTTTTATTGACACACACACACACACACACACACACACACACACACACACACACACACACACACACACACACATATATAATCACTTTAGATATTTTTTGGAAGATTTTTACTCATTTTTTAAATATATTTACAAGAATTTTCTTGCCAAATTTAGGAAATTTAAAAATTAAAAATAAAACTTTTAAAGGAAACTTTTAAGGAATTATTGGAATTTTCTTCCTGAAGGTTTTGCAAATTTTCAGAAAATTGGGGAATTTTTTTTGCAGATTTTTTGGATTTTTTCAGATAAGGTAACAATATTTTTTGGTGCCCATAAATGAGGACAACAGGAGGGTTAAGTTAGCTCGACTTGAATTCAGTTTTCTCTCAGCTTCTTTATAAATTCCAGTGTAAATTCCATGTGATGTGAAGTTGATGCTACATTATGATGTTGACCCAGTTTGGTTGACAGAAATAAGCGATAAATTTCCTCTCAGAGTGCATAAATAGAGTGAACTGTTGGTCTGTGGAAACTCTGATCTGTTAAATGTGGCGGCTTCCCATCCTTATTTTCCGCCTCGCTACATAAACGGAGCAGCATCACGTGACTCTGAGTGTTACTAACAGTTCACACCTCTTACCTGTAATCTGCAAGTTACCACGGTGTTGCAGTTGTCTGTTCAGGGTGAAGTTCCAGGAGGGATTTAGAAGTTCAGTCTGTTCAGAGCTGGATTTCCTCACATCAGTGGGCTGGGAGGGTGAGGAGAGGTGGAGGTTTTCAAATGTCAGGTCCAGAGAGATCGACAGACTCTCTCCAACCTCCTCCAGTCTGGCAAAAAATGGAGTCATTCTTTTCTCTCTGCAGACAAAGTTTTAATGCTGGAGAAGAGAGGAAAGTCTGAGTTAGCGCTCCGAATGTTAAAATATGCTCTGAAAAGTCGATAAAAGTCTGAGTTTATGTTAAAATACGCTCTGAAAAGTCAATAAAAATCTGAGTTTGTTAAAATATGCTCTGAAAAGTCACCAAAAGTCTGACTTTATGTTAAAATACGAACAGAAAAGTCATCAAAAGTCTGAGTTTATGTTAAAATATGCTCTGAAAAGTCACCAAAAGTCTCTCTGTTTGTGGATTTAACACTGAATCTAACATTAGATTTGAAGCCGGCTTAAATCAGACACCAATACTTCAAATTAAATTTGTGGGGGTTCTTTGTTTCCCAAGTTATTTACATCTAATAGAATTTATACAATGAAATGTGTTTTACAAAAACCTATGGCGCAACACATTAGTAGAAATATGAGAAACAGCACCAGAAATAGTACTAAAAACAGAAACATACGGCTGTGGCACCTAGTGGGCAAATAAAACAGTTAGGTAAAGTTGGCAAGATATTCACAGATTTGGACTACCGGCATCTATAACTCATGAGATATACGTTGCAATAACATATTGCCTCTTTCCCATCGTTGTAAGCTACACAATGTGCTACAAGGCCAGTTTTATCAAAAGTCGCTGTCTTTCCAGCTGCAGAAATAACACGGATGTCTATGCGCAGCTGGCTGTGCAACGAGTGAACAGGGACTGTCTGCAAATAGCAAAACCGCTGCACCAGTGAAGGGAGACACTACACAAATATTCAAATACTTGATTTTTATACACTGCAATGTCACCAAATTTACTGCAGCCATCAATCGTCTCCTGCTGGTGATCATCCTGCTCATCAAAGCACCGACCAGCCAGCTCCTTCTTCACACCTCAACTCTCTACCACCACCACCTCTCCCCGTCCTGCACCACCTCCGGACTCCACATACAGCCCCATCACCCCTCCTCATCTCACCCCCCACCATCACTCCTCCTCATTTCACCCCACACCACCACCATCACCCCTCCCCCTGCCACCCTCCTCCACCACCCCCAGCCTCTCCATGACAGCTGATCAGGTGAGAAGTGAGCTTAAAAAGATCAAGACCAGGAAAGCTGCAGGTCCTGATGGAATCAGCTCCAGACTCCTTAGAGACTGTGCAGACCAGCTCTGTCAGGTGTTGCTGCACATCTTTAACCTGAGCCTGAGTCTGGAGAGGGTTTCTGTGTTGTGGAAGACTTCCTGCCTGGTTCCTGTCTCAAAGACCAGGAACCCCAGGGAGCCTAACCACTTCATACCTGTGGCCCTCACTGATGAAGACCATGGAGAGGATTGTCCTCAGGAACCTCCATCCCCAGGTGAGCCCACATCTGGATCCACTGCAGTTCACCTACCAACCGAACACTGGAGTGGATGATGCAGTGATCTACCTGCTGCACAGATCGCTGACTCACCTGGAGAACCCCGGCAGCACTGTGAGGGTCATGTTCTTTGACTTCTCCAGTGCTTTCAACACAATCCAGCCTTCTCTGCTCAGGGTGAAGCTTGAAGGAGTGGGAGTAGACTGTCACCTTGCTGCTTGGACCATCGACTACCTCACCAACAGACCACAGTACGTGAGGCTTCAGGACTGTGTCTGATGTGGTAGTCAGCAGCATGGGGGCCCCACAGGGGACAGTGCTGTCCCCCTTTCTCTTCACCCTGTACACATCGGACTTCCATTATAACTCTGGGAGCTGTCACATCCAGAAGTTCTCCGATGATACAGCCATTGTCGGGTGTGTATCTGAGGGGGACGAGCGGGAGTACAGGACAGTCATCTCTGACTTTGTTGACTGGTGTGGGCTAAACCATCTGCAGCTCAATGCCAGTAAGACGAAAGAGATGATCGTCGACTTCAGCAGGAGGAGGACACCCCAGACTGCACCGTGAACATCCAGGGTTTGGACATTGAGATGGTGGACTCATACAAATACCTGGGTGTTCACCTCAACAATAAACTGGACTGGACACATAACACAGAGATCCTGTACAAGAAGGGCCAAAGTCATCTCCACCTGCTGATGAGACTGAGGTCCTTTGGAGTGTGCAGGACTCTGCTCCGGACATTTTATGACTCTGTGGTAGCGTCTGCTATTTTCTATGCAGTGGTCTGCTGGGGAGCAGGGAGCACTGAAAGGGACAGAAAGAGACTAAACAGAAGGTCAGGAGGAGGTTCTGTCCTGGACTGTTCCCTGGACTCCATAGAGGAGGTGGGTGAGAGGAGGATGTTGGCAAAGCTCACATCCATCATGGACAATCCCTCTCACCCACTACATGACACTGTGGGGTCTTTAGGCAGCTCCTTCAGCAGCAGATTGAGACATACACCCTGCAAGAAGGAACGCTATCGCAGGTCCTTCATCCCATCAGCTATAAGACTTTACAACATCAGCATCACTGGCTGATGTAAACATAAACTGGACTCATATCATCCCAAACTATAAAATTTGCAGACATTCTTGCACTGCTACATCTTTGCACTTTTTAAACTTATTTTTTCAAGCCACTTTATATTGCATTGTCTTACAGTGTGTCACTACTGCACGATTTCATCCTCACTTCTCATCCCTGTACATGTAAATATTATTACTACTATTCTATTATTATTTTATGTCTATTACGACGTCTATTGCTACATAAGCTGCTGTAACAATGTGCATTACCCTTGACATGGGGAGATATAAAGGACTTATCTTACCTATCTTATCTTACACCTGACAGGAAAACCTTCATCTTCATCAGTTACACCTGACAGGAAAACCTTCATCTTCATCAGTTACAACTAACAGGGAAACCTTCATCTTCATCAGTTACACCTGACAGGAAAACCTTCATCTTCCTCAGTTACACCTGACAGGAAAACCTTCATCTTCATCAGTTACACCTGACAGGAAGACCTTCATCTTCATCAGTTACAACTGACAGGAAAACCTTCATCTTCATCAGTTACACCTGACAGGAAAACCTTCATCTTCCTCAGTTACACCTGACAGGAAAACCTTCATCTTCATCAGTTACACCTGACAGGAAAACCTTCATCTTCATCAGTTAAACTTGACAGGAAAACCTTAATCTCCATCAGTTACACCTGACAGGAAAACGTTCATCTTCATCAGTTACACCTGACGGGAAAACCTCATCTTCATCAGTTACACCTGACAGGAAACCTTCATCTTCATCAGTTACACCTGACATGAAAACCTTCGTCTTCATCAGTAACACCTGACAGGAAAACCTTCATCTTCATCAATTACACCTGACAGGAAAACCTTCATCTTCATAAGTTACAACCGACAGGACAACCGTCATCTTCATCAGTTACACCTGACAGGAAATCCTTCATCTTTATCAGCTGCACCTGACAGGAAAACCTTCATCTTCACCATTTACACTTGACAGGAAAGGGGAACTGGAGCGACCTGGACTCAGAGACCTGGACTCAGAAACTGGGAACAGGAGAGACCTGGACTCAGAGACAGGGAACAGCAGAGACCTGGACTCAGAGACTGGGAGATGGAGCGACCTGGACTCAGACACTGGGAACAGGAGAGACCTGGACTCAGAGACAGGGAACAGCAGAGACCTGGACTCAGAGACTGGGAACTGGAGCGACCTGGACTCAGACACTGGGAACTGGAGCGACCTGGACGCACAGACTGGGAACTGGAGCCACCTGGAATAAGAGACTGGGGAGTGGAGCGACCTGGATGTCGAGATTGGGAACAGGAACGACCTGGACTCAGAGACTGGGAACAGCAGAGACCTGGACTCAGAGACTGGGAACTGGAGCGGCCTGGACTCAGAGACTGGGAACAGGAACGACCTGAAAAAAAAGAATGGGAACTGGATCTACCTGGAATACGAGATTGAGAATAGGAGCGACCTGGACTCAGACACTGGGAACTGCAGTAACCAGGACGCAGAGACCTGGACTCAGAGAATGGGAACTGGAGCGACCTGGAGTCAGAGAATGGGAACTGGAGCGGCTTGGACTCAGAGACTGGGAGATGGAGTGACCTGAAAAAAGAGACTGGGAATTGGAGCGACCTGGACTCAGACACTGGGAACTGCAGCAACCGGGACTCAGAGACCTGGACTCAGAGACTCGGCTCTGGAGCGACCTGGACTCAGACACTGGGAACTGCAGCAACCAGGACTCAGAGACCTGGACTCAGAGAATGGGAACTGGAGCGACCTGGACTCAGAGACTGGGAACTGGAGCGTCCCGGAATAAGAGACTGGGGAGTGGCGCGACCTGGATGCCGAGACTGGAATCAGGAACGACCTGGACTCAGAGACTGGGAACATCAGAGACCTAGACTCAGAGACTGGGAACTGGAGCGGCCTGGACTCAGAGACTGGGAGATGGAGTGACCTGAAAAAAGAGACTGGGAATTGGAGCGACCTGGACTCAGGCACTGGGAACTGCAGCAACCAGGACTCAGAGACCTGGACTCAGAGAATGGGAACTGGATCGACCAGGACTCAGAGACTGGGAACTGGAGCGTCCTGGAATAAGAGACTGGGGAGTGGAGCGACCTGGATGCCGAGACTGGAAAAGGGAACGACCTGGATGCCGAGACTGGGAACAGCAGAGACCTGGACTCAGAGACTGGGAACTGTAGCGACTTGGACTCAGAGACTGGGACCTGGAGCGACCTGGACTCAGAGACTGGGAGGTGGAGTGACCTGAAAAAAGAGACTGGGAACTGGAGCGACCTGGACTCAGACACTGGGAACTGCAGCAACCAGGACTCAGAGACCTGGACTCAGAGACTCGGCTCTGGAGCGACCTGGACTCAGACACTGGGAACTGCAGCAACCAGGACTCAGAGACCTGGACTCAGAGAATGGGAACTGGAGCGACCTGGACTGAGAGACTGGGAACTGGAGCGTCATGGAATAAGAGACTGGGGAGTGGAGCGACCTGGATGCCGAGACTGGGAACAGGATCGACCTGGACTCAGAGACTGGGAAAAGGAACGACCTGAAAAAAGAGACTGGGAATTGGAGCGACCTGGACTCAGACACTGGGAACTGCAGCAACCGGGACTCAGAGACCTGGACTCAGAGACTCGGCTCTGGAGCGACCTGGACTCAGACACTGGGAACTGCAGCAACCAGGACTCAGAGACCTGGACTCAGAGAATGGGAACTGGAGCGGCCTGGACTGAGAGACTGGGAACTGGAGCGTCCTGGAATAAGAGACTGGGGAGTGGAGCGACCTGGATGCCAAGACTGGGAACAGGAACGACCTGGACTCAGAGACTGGGAACAGCAGAGACCTGGACTCAGAGACTGGGAACTGGAGCGACCTGGACTCAGAGACTGGGAGATGGAGTGACCTGAAAAAAGAGACTGGGAATTGGAGCGACCTGGACTCAGGCACTGGGAACTGCAGCAACCAGGACTCAGAGACCTGGACTCAGAGAATGGGAACTGGATCGACCTGGACTCAGAGACTGGGAACTGGAGCGTCCTGGAATAAGAGACTGGGGAGTGGAGCGACCTGGATGCCGAGACTGGAAAAGGGAACGACCGGGATGCCGAGACTGGGAACAGCAGAGACCTGGACTCAGAGACTGGGAACTGTAGCGACTTGGACTCAGAGACTGGGACCTGGAGCGACCTGGACTCAGAGACTGGGAGGTGGAGTGACCTGAAAAAAGAGACTGGGAACTGGAGCGACCTGGACTCAGAGACTGGGATCTGGAGCGTCCTGGAATAAGAGACTGGGGAGTGGAGTGACCTGGATGCCGAGACTGGGAACAGCAGAGACCTGGACTCAGAGACCGGAAACTGGAGCGACCTGGACTCAGAGACTGGGAAAAGCAACGACCTGAAAAAAGAGACTGGGAATTGGAGTGACCTGGACTGAGACACTGGGAACTGCAGCAACCAGGACTCAGAGACCTGGACTCAGAGAACGGGAACTGGAGCGACCTGGACTCAGAAACTGGGAACTGGAGCGTCCTGGAATAAGACACTGGGAACTGGAGCGACCTGGATGCCGAGACTAGAAACAGGAACGAGCTGGACTCAGAGACTGGGAACAGCAGAGACCTGGACTCAGAGACTGGGAACTGGAGCGACCTGGACTCAGACACTGGGAACTGCAGCAACCAGGACTCAGAGACCTGGACTCAGAGACTCGGCTCTGGAGTGACCTGGACTCAAACACTGGGAAATGCAGCAACCAGGACTCAGAGACCTGGACTCAGAGAATGGGAACTGGAGCAACCTGGACTCAGAGACTGGGAGATGGAGTGACCTGAAAAAAGAGACTGGGAACAGGAGCGATCTGGACACAGAGACTGGGAACAGGAACGACCTGGACTCAGAGACTGGGAACTGGAGCGACTTGGACGCAGAGACTGGGAACTGGAGCCACCTGAAATAAGAGACTGGGGAGTGGAGCAACCTGGATGTCGAGGCTGGGAACAGGAACGACCTGGACTCAGAGACTGGGAACAGAAGAGACCTGGACTCAGAGACTGGGAACTGGAGCGGCCTGGACTCAGAGACTGGGAGATGGAGTGACCTGAAAAAAGAGACTGGGAATTGGAGCGACCTGGACTCAGACACTGGGAACTGCAGCAACCAGGACTCAGAGACCTGGACTCAGAGACTCGGCTCTGGAGCGACCTGGACTCAGACACTGGGAACTGCAGCAACCAGGACTCAGAGACCTGGACTCAGAGAATGGGAACTGGAGCGACCTGGACTCAGAAACAGGGAACTGGAGCGTCCTGGAATAAGAGACTGGGGAGTGGAGCGACCTGGATGCCGAGACTGGGAACAGCAGAGACCTGGACTCAGAGACTGGGAACTGGAGCGGCCTGGACTCAGAGACTGGGAGATGGAGTGACCTGAAAAAAGAGACTGGGAATTGGAGCGACCTGGACTCAGACACTGGGAAATGCAGCAACCGGGACTCAGAGACCTGGACTCAGAGAATGGGAACTGGAGCAACCTGGACTCAGAGACTGGGAGATGGAGTGACCTGAAAAAAGAGACTGGGAACAGGAGCGATCTGGACACAGAGACTGGGAACAGGAACGACCTGGACTCAGAGACTGGGAACTGGAGCGACTTGGACGCAGAGACTGGGAACTGGAGCCACCTGGAATAAGAGACTGGGGAGTGGAGCAACCTGGATGTCGAGGCTGGGAACAGGAACGACCTGGACTCAGAGACTGGGAACAGAAGAGACCTGGACTCAGAGACTGGGAACTGGAGCGGCCTGGACTCAGACACTGGGAACTGCAGCAACCAGGACTCAGAGACCTGGACTCAGAGAATGGGAACTGGAGCAACCTGGACTCAGAGACTGGGAGATGGAGTGACCTGAAAAAAGAGACTGGGAACAGGAGCGATCTGGACAAAGAGACTGGGAACAGGAACGACCTGGACTCAGAGAATGGGAACCGCAGCAACCAGGACTCAGAGACCTAGACTCAGAGACTGTGAACAGGAGCGATCTGGACACAGAGACTGGGAACTGCAGCAACCAGGACCCAGAGACCTGGACTAAGAGAATGGGAACTGGAGCGACCTGGACTCAGAGACTGGGAACTGGAGCGTCCTGGAATAAGAGACTGGGGAGTGGAGCGACCTGGATGCCGAGACTGGGAAAAGCATAGACCTGGACTCAGAGACTGGGAACTGGAGCGACCTGGACTCAGAGACTGGGAAAAGGAACGACCTGAAAAAAAGAGACTGGGAATTGGAACGACCTGGACTCAGACACTGGCAACTGCAGCAACCAGGACTCAGAGACCTGGACTCAGAGACTCGGCTCTGGAGCGACCTGGACTCAGACACTGGGAACTGCAGCAACCAGGACTCAGAGACCTGGACTCAGAGAATGGGAACTGGAGCGACCTGGACTCAGAGACTGGGAACTGGAGCGTCCTGGAATTTGAGACTGGGGAGCGGAGCGACCTGGATGCCGAGATTGGGAAAAGGAACGACCTGAAAAAAGAGACTGGGGAATTGGAGCGACCTGGACTCAGACACTGGGAACTGCAGCAACCAGGACTCGGAGACCTGGACTCAGAGAATGGGAACTGGAGCGACCTGGAATAAGAGACTGGGGAGTGGAGCGACCTGGATGCCGAGACTGGGAACAGCAGAGACCTGGACTCAGAGACTGGGAACTGGAGCGACCTGGACTCAGAGTCTGGGAAAATGAACGACCTGAAAAAAGAGACTGGGAATTGGAGCGACCTGGACTCAGACACTGGGAACTGCAGCAACAAGGACTCAGAGACCTGGACTCAGAGAATGGGAACTGGAGCAACCTGGACTCAGAGACTGGGAACTGGAGTGTCCTGGAATAAGAGACTGGGAATTGGAGCGACCTGGACTCAGACACTGGGAACTGCAGCAACCAGGACTCAGAGACCTGGACTCAGAGAATGGGAACTGGAGCGACCTGGACTCAGAAACTGGGAACTGGAGCGTCCTGGAATAAGAGACTGGGGAGTGGAGCGACCTGGATGCCGAGACTGGGAACAGCAGAGACGTGGACTCAGAGACTGGGAACTGGAGCGACCTGGACTCAGAGACTGGGAACTGGAGCCTCCTGGAATAAGAGACTGGGGAGTGGAGCGACCTGGATGCCGAGACTGGGAACAGCAGAGACCTGGACTCAGAGACTGGGAACTGGAGCGACCTGGACTCAGAGAATGGGAACTGGAGCGTCCTGGAATAAGAGACTGGGGAGTGGAGCGACCTGGATGCCGAGACTGGGAAAAGCAGAGACCTGGACTCAGAGACTGGGAACTGGAGTGACCTGGACTCAGAGACTGGGAAAAGGAACGACCTGAAAAAAGAGACTGGGAATTGGAGCGACCTGGACTCAGACACTGGGAACTGCAGCAACCAGGACTCAGAGACCTGGACTCAGAGAATGGGAACTGGAGCGACCTGGACTCAGAGACTGGGGAGTGGAGCGACCTGGATGCCGAGACTGGGAACAGGAACGACCTGGACTCAGAGACTGGGAACAGCAGAGACCTGGACTCAGAGACTGGGAACTGGAGCGACCTGGACTCAGAGACTGGGAACAGGAACGACCTGAAAAAAGAAAATGGGAACTGGATCTACCTGGAATACGAGACTGAGAACAGGAGCGACCTGGACTCAGAGACTGGGAACTGGAGCGACCTGGACTCAGACACTGGGAACTGCAGCAACCGGGACTCAGAGACTTGGACTCAGAGACTCGGCTCTGGAGCGACCTGGACTCAGACACTGGGAACTGCAGCAACCAGGACTCAGAGACCTGGACTCAGAGAATGGGAACTGGAGCGACCTGGACTCAGAAACTGGGAACTGGAGCGTCCTGGAATAAGAGACTGGGGAGTGGAGCAACCTGGATGTCGAGACTGGGAACAGGAACGACCTGGACTCAGAGACTGGGAACAGTAGAGACCTGGACTCAGAGACTGGGAACTGGAGCGACCTGGACTCAGACACTGGGAACTGCAGCAACCAGGACTCAGAGACTCGTCTCTGAAGCGACCTGGACTCAGACACTGGGAACTGCAGCAACCAGGACTCAGAGACCTGGACTCAGAGAATGGGAACTGGAGCGACCTGGACTCAGAGACTGGGAACTGGAGCGTCCTGGAATAAGAGACTGGGGAGTGGAGCGACCTGGATGCCGAGACTGGGAAAAGCAGAGATCTGGACTCAGAGACTGGGAACTGGAGCGACCTGGACTCAGAGACTGGGAAAAGGAACGACCTGAAAAAAGAGACTGGGAATCGGAGCGACCTGGACTCAGACACTGGGAACTGCAGCAACCAGGACTCAGAGACCTGGACTCAGAGACTCGGCTCTGGAGCGACCTGGACTCAGACACTGGGAACTGCAGCAACCAGGACTCAGAGACCTGGACTCAGAGACTGGGAACAGGAGCGATCTGGACACAGACACTGGGAACTGCAGCAACCAGGACTCAGAGACCTGGACTCAGAGAATGGGAACTGGAGCGACCTGGACTCAGAGACTGGGGAGTGGAGCGACCTGGATGCCGAGACTGGGAACAGGAACGACCTGGACTCAGAGACTGGGAACAGCAGAGACCTGGACTCAGAGACTGGGAACTGGAGCGTCCTGGAATAAGAGACTGGGAATTGGAGCGACCTGGACTCAGACACTGGGAACTGCAGCAACCGGGACTCAGAGACTTGGACTCAGAGACTGGGAACAGGAACGACCTGAAAAAAGAAAATGGGAACTGGATCTACCTGGAATACGAGACTGAGAACAGGAGCGACCTGGACTCAGAGACTGGGAACTGGAGCGACCTGGACTCAGACACTGGGAACTGCAGCAACCGGGACTCAGAGACTTGGACTCAGAGACTCGGCTCTGGAGCGACCTGGACTCAGACACTGGGAACTGCAGCAACCAGGACTCAGAGACCTGGACTCAGAGAATGGGAACTGGAGCGACCTGGACTCAGAAACTGGGAACTGGAGCGTCCTGGAATAAGAGACTGGGGAGTGGAGCAACCTGGATGTCGAGACTGGGAACAGGAACGACCTGGACTCAGAGACTGGGAACAGTAGAGACCTGGACTCAGAGACTGGGAACTGGAGCGACCTGGACTCAGACACTGGGAACTGCAGCAACCAGGACTCAGAGACTCGTCTCTGAAGCGACCTGGACTCAGACACTGGGAACTGCAGCAACCAGGACTCAGAGACCTGGACTCAGAGAATGGGAACTGGAGCGACCTGGACTCAGAGACTGGGAACTGGAGCGTCCTGGAATAAGAGACTGGGGAGTGGAGCGACCTGGATGCCGAGACTGGGAAAAGCAGAGATCTGGACTCAGAGACTGGGAACTGGAGCGACCTGGACTCAGAGACTGGGAAAAGGAACGACCTGAAAAAAGAGACTGGGAATCGGAGCGACCTGGACTCAGACACTGGGAACTGCAGCAACCAGGACTCAGAGACCTGGACTCAGAGACTCGGCTCTGGAGCGACCTGGACTCAGACACTGGGAACTGCAGCAACCAGGACTCAGAGACCTGGACTCAGAGACTGGGAACAGGAGCGATCTGGACACAGACACTGGGAACTGCAGCAACCAGGACTCAGAGACCTGGACTCAGAGAATGGGAACTGGAGCGACCTGGACTCAGAGACTGGGGAGTGGAGCGACCTGGATGCCGAGACTGGGAACAGGAACGACCTGGACTCAGAGACTGGGAACAGCAGAGACCTGGACTCAGAGACTGGGAACTGGAGCGTCCTGGAATAAGAGACTGGGAATTGGAGCGACCTGGACTCAGACACTGGGAACTGCAGCAACCAGGACTCAGAGACCTGGACTCACAGACTCGGCTCTGGAGCGACCTGGACTCAGACACTGGGAACTGCAGCAACCAGGACTCAGAGACCTGGACTCGGAGAATGGGAACTGGAGCGACCTGGACTCAGAAACTGGGAACTGGAGCATCCTGGAATAAGAGACTGGGGAGTGGAGCGACCTGGATGCCGAGACTGGAAACAGGAACGACCTGGACTCAGAGACTGGGAACAGCAGAGACCTGGACTCAGAGACTGGGAACTGGAGCGACCTGGACTCAGAGACTGGGAGATGGAGTGACCTGAAAAAAGAGACTGGGAATTGGAGCGACCTGGACTCAGACACTGGGAACTGCAGCAACCGGGACTCAGAGACCTGGACTCAGAGACTCGGCTCTGGAGCGACCTGGACTCAGACACTGGGAACTGCAGCAACCAGGACTCAGAGACCTGGACTCAGAGACTGGGAACTGGAGCGACCTGGACTCAGAGACTGGGAACTGGAGCGTCCCGGAATAAGAGACTGGGGAGTGGAGCGACCTGGATGCCGAGACTGGAAACAGGAACGACCTGGACTCAGACACTGGGAACAGCAGAGACCTGGACTCAAAGACTGGGAACTGGAGCGACCTGGACTCAGAGACTGGGAGATGGAGTGACCTGAAAAAAGAGACTGGGAACAGGAGCGATCTGGACACAGAGACTGGGAACAGGAACGACCTGGACTCAGAGACTGGGAACTGGAGCGTCCTGGAATAAGAGACTGGGAATTGCAGCGACCTGGACTCAGACACTGGGAACTGCAGCAAGTAGGACTCAGAGACCTGGACTCAGAGACTCGGCTCTGGAGCGACCTGGACTCAGACACTGGGAACTGCAGCGACCAGGACTCAGAGACCTGGACTCAGAGAATGGGAACTGGAGCGACCTAGACTCAGAGACTGGGAACGGGATCCACCTGGACTCAGAGACTGGGAGATGGAGCGACCTGAAATAAGGGACTGGAAACAGGAGCGACCTGGACTCAGACACTGGGAACTGCAGCAACCAGGACTCAGAGACCTGGACTCAGAAAATGGGAAGTGGAGCGACCTGGACTCAGAGACTGGGAACTGGATCCACCTAGACTCAGAGACTGGGAGATGGAGCGACCTGAAATAAGGGACTGGGAATTGGAGCGACCTGGACTCAGACACTGGGAACTGCAGTGACCAGGACTCAGAGACGTAGAGATGGAGTGACCTGAAAAAAAGAGACTGGGAAAAGGAGTGACCTGGACTCAGAGACTGGGAACTGGAGCGACCTGGACTCAGAGACTGGGAACAGCAGAGACCTAGACTCAGAGACTGGGAACTGGAGCGACACTAGACTCAGAGACTGGGAACTGGATCCACCTGGACTCAGAGACTGAGAAATGGAGCGACCTGGACTCAGAGAAGTAGAGATGGAGCGACCTGGACACAGAGACTGGGAACAGCAGAGACCTGGACTCAGAGACTGGGAACCTGGACTCAGAGAATGGGAACTGGAGCGACCTGGACTCAGAGACTGGGAACTGGAGCGTCCCGGAATAAGAGACTGGGGAGTGGCGCGACCTGGATGCCGAGACTGGAATCAGGAACGACCTGGACTCAGAGACTGGGAACAGCAGAGACCTAGACTCAGAGACTGGGAACTGGAGCGGCCTGGACTCAGAGACTGGGAGATGGAGTGACCTGAAAAAAGAGACTGGGAATTGGAGCGACCTGGACTCAGGCACTGGGAACTGCAGCAACCAGGACTCAGAGACCTGGACTCAGAGAATGGGAACTGGAACGACCAGGACTCAGAGACTGGGAACTGGAGCGTCCTGGAATAAGAGACTGGGGAGTGGAGCGACCTGGATGCCGAGACTGGAAAAGGGAACGACCTGGATGCCGAGACTGGGAACAGCAGAGACTTGGACTCAGAGACTGGGAACTGTAGCGACTTGGACTCAGAGACTGGGACCTGGAGCGACCTGGACTCAGAGACTGGGAGGTGGAGTGACCTGAAAAAAGAGACTGGGAACTGGAGCGACCTGGACTCAGACACTGGGAACTGCAGCAACCAGGACTCAGAGACCTGGACTCAGAGACTCGGCTCTGGAGCGACCTGGACTCAGACACTGGGAACTGCAGCAACCAGGACTCAGAGACCTGGACTCAGAGAATGGGAACTGGAGCGACCTGGACTCAGAGACTGGGAAAAGGAACGACCTGAAAAAAGAGACTGGGAATTGGAGCGACCTGGACTCAGACACTGGGAACTGCAGCAACCGGGACTCAGAGACCTGGACTCAGAGACTCGGCTCTGGAGCGACCTGGACTCAGACACTGGGAACTGCAGCAACCAGGACTCAGAGACCTGGACTCAGAGAATGGGAACTGGAGCGGCCTGGACTGAGAGACTGGGAACTGGAGCGTCCTGGAATAAGAGACTGGGGAGTGGAGCGACCTGGATGCCAAGACTGGGAACAGGAACGACCTGGACTCAGAGACTGGGAACAGCAGAGACCTGGACTCAGAGACTGGGAACTGGAGCGACCTGGACTCAGAGACTGGGAGATGGAGTGACCTGAAAAAAGAGACTGGGAATTGGAGCGACCTGGACTCAGGCACTGGGAACTGCAGCAACCAGGACTCAGAGACCTGGACTCAGAGAATGGGAACTGGATCGACCTGGACTCAGAGACTGGGAACTGGAGCGTCCTGGAATAAGAGACTGGGGAGTGGAGCGACCTGGATGCCGAGACTGGAAAAGGGAACGACCGGGATGCCGAGACTGGGAACAGCAGAGACCTGGACTCAGAGACTGGGAACTGTAGCGACTTGGACTCAGAGACTGGGACCTGGAGCGACCTGGACTCAGAGACTGGGAGGTGGAGTGACCTGAAAAAAGAGACTGGGAACTGGAGCGACCTGGACTCAGAGACTGGGATCTGGAGCGTCCTGGAATAAGAGACTGGGGAGTGGAGTGACCTGGATGCCGAGACTGGGAACAGCAGAGACCTGGACTCAGAGACCGGAAACTGGAGCGACCTGGACTCAGAGACTGGGAAAAGCAACGACCTGAAAAAAGAGACTGGGAATTGGAGTGACCTGGACTGAGACACTGGGAACTGCAGCAACCAGGACTCAGAGACCTGGACTCAGAGAACGGGAACTGGAGCGACCTGGACTCAGAAACTGGGAACTGGAGCGTCCTGGAATAAGACACTGGGAACTGGAGCGACCTGGATGCCGAGACTAGAAACAGGAACGAGCTGGACTCAGAGACTGGGAACAGCAGAGACCTGGACTCAGAGACTGGGAACTGGAGCGACCTGGACTCAGACACTGGGAACTGCAGCAACCAGGACTCAGAGACCTGGACTCAGAGACTCGGCTCTGGAGTGACCTGGACTCAAACACTGGGAAATGCAGCAACCAGGACTCAGAGACCTGGACTCAGAGAATGGGAACTGGAGCAACCTGGACTCAGAGACTGGGAGATGGAGTGACCTGAAAAAAGAGACTGGGAACAGGAGCGATCTGGACACAGAGACTGGGAACAGGAACGACCTGGACTCAGAGACTGGGAACTGGAGCGACTTGGACGCAGAGACTGGGAACTGGAGCCACCTGAAATAAGAGACTGGGGAGTGGAGCAACCTGGATGTCGAGGCTGGGAACAGGAACGACCTGGACTCAGAGACTGGGAACAGAAGAGACCTGGACTCAGAGACTGGGAACTGGAGCGGCCTGGACTCAGAGACTGGGAGATGGAGTGACCTGAAAAAAGAGACTGGGAATTGGAGCGACCTGGACTCAGACACTGGGAACTGCAGCAACCAGGACTCAGAGACCTGGACTCAGAGACTCGGCTCTGGAGCGACCTGGACTCAGACACTGGGAACTGCAGCAACCAGGACTCAGAGACCTGGACTCAGAGAATGGGAACTGGAGCGACCTGGACTCAGAAACAGGGAACTGGAGCGTCCTGGAATAAGAGACTGGGGAGTGGAGCGACCTGGATGCCGAGACTGGGAACAGCAGAGACCTGGACTCAGAGACTGGGAACTGGAGCGGCCTGGACTCAGAGACTGGGAGATGGAGTGACCTGAAAAAAGAGACTGGGAATTGGAGCGACCTGGACTCAGACACTGGGAAATGCAGCAACCGGGACTCAGAGACCTGGACTCAGAGAATGGGAACTGGAGCAACCTGGACTCAGAGACTGGGAGATGGAGTGACCTGAAAAAAGAGACTGGGAACAGGAGCGATCTGGACACAGAAACAGGGAACTGGAGCGTCCTGGAATAAGAGACTGGGGAGTGGAGCGACCTGGATGCCGAGACTGGGAACAGCAGAGACCTGGACTCAGAGACTGGGAACTGGAGCGGCCTGGACTCAGAGACTGGGAGATGGAGTGACCTGAAAAAAGAGACTGGGAATTGGAGCGACCTGGACTCAGACACTGGGAAATGCAGCAACCGGGACTCAGAGACCTGGACTCAGAGAATGGGAACTGGAGCAACCTGGACTCAGAGACTGGGAGATGGAGTGACCTGAAAAAAGAGACTGGGAACAGGAGCGATCTGGACACAGAGACTGGGAACAGGAACGACCTGGACTCAGAGACTGGGAACTGGAGCGACTTGGACGCAGAGACTGGGAACTGGAGCCACCTGGAATAAGAGACTGGGGAGTGGAGCAACCTGGATGTCGAGGCTGGGAACAGGAACGACCTGGACTCAGAGACTGGGAACAGAAGAGACCTGGACTCAGAGACTGGGAACTGGAGCGGCCTGGACTCAGACACTGGGAACTGCAGCAACCAGGACTCAGAGACCTGGACTCAGAGAATGGGAACTGGAGCAACCTGGACTCAGAGACTGGGAGATGGAGTGACCTGAAAAAAGAGACTGGGAACAGGAGCGATCTGGACAAAGAGACTGGGAACAGGAACGACCTGGACTCAGAGAATGGGAACCGCAGCAACCAGGACTCAGAGACCTAGACTCAGAGACTGTGAACAGGAGCGATCTGGACACAGAGACTGGGAACTGCAGCAACCAGAACCCAGAGACCTGGACTAAGAGAATGGGAACTGGAGCGACCTGGACTCAGAGACTGGGAACTGGAGCGTCCTGGAATAAGAGACTGGGGAGTGGAGCGACCTGGATGCCGAGACTGGGAAAAGCATAGACCTGGACTCAGAGACTGGGAACTGGAGCGACCTGGACTCAGAGACTGGGAAAAGGAACGACCTGAAAAAAAGAGACTGGGAATTGGAACGACCTGGACTCAGACACTGGCAACTGCAGCAACCAGGACTCAGAGACCTGGACTCAGAGACTCGGCTCTGGAGCGACCTGGACTCAGACACTGGGAACTGCAGCAACCAGGACTCAGAGACCTGGACTCAGAGAATGGGAACTGGAGCGACCTGGACTCAGAGACTGGGAACTGGAGCGTCCTGGAATTTGAGACTGGGGAGCGGAGCGACCTGGATGCCGAGATTGGGAAAAGGAACGACCTGAAAAAAGAGACTGGGGAATTGGAGCGACCTGGACTCAGACACTGGGAACTGCAGCAACCAGGACTCGGAGACCTGGACTCAGAGAATGGGAACTGGAGCGACCTGGAATAAGAGACTGGGGAGTGGAGCGACCTGGATGCCGAGACTGGGAACAGCAGAGACCTGGACTCAGAGACTGGGAACTGGAGCGACCTGGACTCAGAGTCTGGGAAAATGAACGACCTGAAAAAAGAGACTGGGAATTGGAGCGACCTGGACTCAGACACTGGGAACTGCAGCAACCAGGACTCAGAGACCTGGACTCAGAGAATGGGAACTGGAGCGACCTGGACTCAGAGACTGGGAACTGGAGCGTCCTGGAATAAGAGACTGGGGAGTGGAGCGACCTGGATGCCGAGACTGGGAACAGCAGAGACGTGGACTCAGAGACTGGGAACTGGAGCGACCTGGACTCAGAGACTGGGAACTGGAGCCTCCTGGAATAAGAGACTGGGGAGTGGAGCGACCTGGATGCCGAGACTGGGAACAGCAGAGACCTGGACTCAGAGACTGGGAACTGGAGCGACCTGGACTCAGAGACTGGGAAAAGGAACGACCTGAAAAAAGAGACTGGGAATTGGAGCGACCTGGACTCAGACACTGGGAACTGCAGCAACCAGGACTCAGAGACCTGGACTCAGAGAATGGGAACTGGAGCGACCTGGACTCAGAGACTGGGGAGTGGAGCGACCTGGATGCCGAGACTGGGAACAGGAACGACCTGGACTCAGAGACTGGGAACAGCAGAGACCTGGACTCAGAGACTGGGAACTGGAGCGACCTGGACTCAGAGACTGGGAACAGGAACGACCTGAAAAAAGAAAATGGGAACTGGATCTACCTGGAATACGAGACTGAGAACAGGAGCGACCTGGACTCAGAGACTGGGAACTGGAGCGACCTGGACTCAGACACTGGGAACTGCAGCAACCGGGACTCAGAGACTTGGACTCAGAGACTCGGCTCTGGAGCGACCTGGACTCAGACACTGGGAACTGCAGCAACCAGGACTCAGAGACCTGGACTCAGAGAATGGGAACTGGAGCGACCTGGACTCAGAAACTGGGAACTGGAGCGTCCTGGAATAAGAGACTGGGGAGTGGAGCAACCTGGATGTCGAGACTGGGAACAGGAACGACCTGGACTCAGAGACTGGGAACAGTAGAGACCTGGACTCAGAGACTGGGAACTGGAGCGACCTGGACTCAGACACTGGGAACTGCAGCAACCAGGACTCAGAGACCTGGACTCAGAGAATGGGAACTGGAGCGACCTGGACTCAGAGACTGGGAACTGGAGCGTCCTGGAATAAGAGACTGGGGAGTGGAGCGACCTGGATGCCGAGACTGGGAAAAGCAGAGATCTGGACTCAGAGACTGGGAACTGGAGCGACCTGGACTCAGAGACTGGGAAAAGGAACGACCTGAAAAAAGAGACTGGGAATCGGAGCGACCTGGACTCAGACACTGGGAACTGCAGCAACCAGGACTCAGAGACCTGGACTCAGAGACTCGGCTCTGGAGCGACCTGGACTCAGACACTGGGAACTGCAGCAACCAGGACTCAGAGACCTGGACTCAGAGACTGGGAACAGGAGCGATCTGGACACAGACACTTCGAACTGCAGCAACCAGGACTCAGAGACCTGGACTCAGAGAATGGGAACTGGAGCGACCTGGACTCAGAGACTGGGGAGTGGAGCGACCTGGATGCCGAGACTGGGAACAGGAACGACCTGGACTCAGAGACTGGGAACAGCAGAGACCTGGACTCAGAGACTGGGAACTGGAGCGTCCTGGAATAAGAGACTGGGAATTGGAGCGACCTGGACTCAGACACTGGGAACTGCAGCAACCAGGACTCAGAGACCTGGACTCACAGACTCGGCTCTGGAGCGACCTGGACTCAGACACTGGGAACTGCAGCAACCAGGACTCAGAGACCTGGACTCGGAGAATGGGAACTGGAGCGACCTGGACTCAGAAACTGGGAACTGGAGCATCCTGGAATAAGAGACTGGGGAGTGGAGCGACCTGGATGCCGAGACTGGAAACAGGAACGACCTGGACTCAGAGACTGGGAACAGCAGAGACCTGGACTCAGAGACTGGGAACTGGAGCGACCTGGACTCAGAGACTGGGAGATGGAGTGACCTGAAAAAAGAGACTGGGAATTGGAGCGACCTGGACTCAGACACTGGGAACTGCAGCAACCGGGACTCAGAGACCTGGACTCAGAGACTCGGCTCTGGAGCGACCTGGACTCAGACACTGGGAACTGCAGCAACCAGGACTCAGAGACCTGGACTCAGAGACTGGGAACTGGAGCGACCTGGACTCAGAGACTGGGAACTGGAGCGTCCCGGAATAAGAGACTGGGGAGTGGAGCGACCTGGATGCCGAGACTGGAAACAGGAACGACCTGGACTCAGACACTGGGAACAGCAGAGACCTGGACTCAAAGACTGGGAACTGGAGCGACCTGGACTCAGAGACTGGGAGATGGAGTGACCTGAAAAAAGAGACTGGGAACAGGAGCGATCTGGACACAGAGACTGGGAACAGGAACGACCTGGACTCAGAGACTGGGAACTGGAGCGTCCTGGAATAAGAGACTGGGAATTGCAGCGACCTGGACTCAGACACTGGGAACTGCAGCAAGTAGGACTCAGAGACCTGGACTCAGAGACTCGGCTCTGGAGCGACCTGGACTCAGACACTGGGAACTGCAGCGACCAGGACTCAGAGACCTGGACTCAGAGAATGGGAACTGGAGCGACCTAGACTCAGAGACTGGGAACGGGATCCACCTGGACTCAGAGACTGGGAGATGGAGCGACCTGAAATAAGGGACTGGAAACAGGAGCGACCTGGACTCAGACACTGGGAACTGCAGCAACCAGGACTCAGAGACCTGGACTCAGAAAATGGGAAGTGGAGCGACCTGGACTCAGAGACTGGGAACTGGATCCACCTAGACTCAGAGACTGGGAGATGGAGCGACCTGAAATAAGGGACTGGGAATTGGAGCGACCTGGACTCAGACACTGGGAACTGCAGTGACCAGGACTCAGAGACGTAGAGATGGAGTGACCTGAAAAAAAGAGACTGGGAAAAGGAGTGACCAGGACTCAGAGACTGGGAACTGGAGCGACCTGGAGTCAGAGACTGGGAAAAGGAGAGACTTGGACTCAGTGACATAGAGATGGAGCGACCTGGAATCAGAAACTGGGAACGGGAGGAACCTGGACTCAGAGACTGAGAAATGGAGCGACCTGGACTCAGAGACTGGGAACAGCAGAGACCTAGACTCAGAGACTGGGAACTGGAGCGACACTAGACTCAGAGACTGGGAACTGGATCCACCTGGACTCAGAGACTGAGAAATGGAGCGACCTGGACTCAGAGAAGTAGAGATGGAGCGACCTGGACACAGAGACTGGGAACAGCAGAGACCTGGACTCAGAGACTGGGAACAGCAGAGACCTGGACTCAGAGACTGGGAACAGCAGAGACCTGGACTCAGAGACTGGGAACTGGATCCACCTGGACTCAGAGACTGGGAGATGGAGCGACCTGGAATAAGGGACTGGGAACAGGAGCGACCTGGACTCACAGACTGGGAACTGGAGCGACTTGGACTCAGACACCGGGAACTGCAGCGACCGGGACTCAGAGACCTGGACTCAGAGACTGAGAAATGGAGCGACCTGGACTCAGAGCCTGGGAACTGGATCGACCTGGACTCAGAGACGGGGAACTGGATAAACCTGGACTCAGAGACTGGGAGATGGAGCGACCTGGACTCAGAGATGTAGAGATGGAGCGACCTGGACTCAGAGACTGGGAACAGCAGAGACCTGGACTCAGCACAATCTGGAGACGGGAGTACAACCTGGACGCAGAACCTGGAGACGGGAGCGAAACAGGTGCAGAAAATGGAGACGGGAGCAGAACCTGGGGACGAGAGCAGAACCTAGGCACAGAACCTGGAGACGGGCGCAGGACCGGGTCTGAACTCCCGGTCTACTGATTACAGAGTGCCATCACCTGTTGCCACAGCCTTCATGCCAAGCACAACTAATCAGGAAAACAGAAGGGAGGGAAAAAAAGTCCTACACAGAGCCTCCTGCTGCTGCAGGCCTGACACTTCTGTGCAGTTAGAATGACAGAAATCATAGAAAAAAAAAAAAACATAGAATTTCTCTGTAAAACTACAACAAAGGGACACAAAAGAACAACAATATGATGCAACAACACAGCACAGAGACACAAAATGACCTGAAGAGACGAAAACCAACAATAAATAGATGAAAATTGAACATTCATAGATGTAAAAACTACCAATAACTACAAACAATAACTCCAAAAACAGACGGGACCAACAACATAGATAATAAATGGCAACACAGAGACACCAAATCTCAACTATAAGATGCATAAAGACAGTAAAAGATCTAAAATCCTGCACCTTTGTGGAAACAGAACATGAAGGAGGAGAGAGAACTCCGAAATCTCTTGAAAAAGTTGGATGAATCAGGAGGAAAATAAAACATGTGCATAAACACCTAACCTCACAGTTATTCCAGTCACAGTCAGAACCAGTTTGGTTAAGTTCAGATCCACCGCTGGGAGCAGACGTAGATCATCTTCCTCTCCAGCTCCGTTCATCTTCTTGGCTTCTATCTGCAGCTCTCCACATTTATCCTCCAGCAGCAGAGACAACTTCACCAAACGCCGCCCCAAAGGCCGGTCGGGTCTTCAGATCCGTCTGGAGGATGGAGAACGTTTTCTCTCCTCGTCCATCTCCTGAGCATCGGTAAGAATCCCTCTGGGCTCTGAGGGTTTCTGCAGAAACGTCCGACACTAAATGTTACAGACAATAGATCTCAATCTCCAGAACACTGAAACTAAAACACACATTTAACACAATAAACAGATTTTATATCATCGGAAAGAACATTCAGACAAAAAACTGAAAAAACGGAAACGCACGTTTATCATAAACTGTTTCTCTTTATGATGCACAGAAATCAGGGTTCAACTCAGATTCAGCTGAACAGAAAATAAAACAAACTGCAGTCCGTCACTCTGTTTATTCATTTTACAAGTTTCAGGACAGTTTGTTTTATCTTTAGACTCTTTTTCGTCATTCTAGAAGTTTAAAGGTGTTTAACAATTTCACAAGAAGATCAGGCATAAAAACTGTTCACAGAAGAACTAAAATGTGTTAAAGACATTAGAGAGAAGATTCTGTGTGCAGAAATGTAGAAAACCTGTAATCTAGAACTAATACAGAGTGAGCAAACTGGCACAAATTTGAAAAAAAATTATTATATGCATCTATCTATAAACATTTAATCCATTTTAGGGTTCCTTTCAGATTCAGACGTTATTTATTTAAATTCTTAAAGAATCTTTTTTGAGCAAAATTTTGAGTCATTTTCAGACAGTTTTCACTTGTTTTAGCTGAACTTTTGTCAAATTTTGAGTAATGGGGAAATTGTGTTCATTTTAGTTAAGTTACCTCAACTTGAATTCAATTTTCTATCAACTTATTGCATACATTTCGAATCTTTTTGGACAAATTTTGAGTAATTTCATATAATTTCGAGTCAATCTGGAAACGTTTTATCTCATTAGAAGTTTTTGATGGATTTTTACCAATTTTCTTCTGGTTTTGAACAACTTTGTCCTTTTGAGTCACTTTTTATGTTGTTATGAGCAGGTTTTTGAGGCATTTTGTACAATATTCAAACTGGTTTTGGACAAATTTAGAGTTGTGTAAAGAGTTGTGTACCAAGTGCTTTCTTGTTTCAAACAAGGTTTTGAGTCATTTGGCTCAATGTTTGTACTTGATTTGATTTGGATGACTTGGAGTGATTTCAGATACATTTTTGAATATTTTTGGACAAATGTATGTGTAATTTTATACAATTTAGTCAATTAGAAAAAGTTTTTGAATCATTTTGTACAAAGATTCCACTTTTTTTGAGCAAATCAAGTCATTTGGATTCATTTTGAACAGTTTTCAGTTATTTTAGTTGAACGTTTGCCAAATTTTGAGTAAAATTGGTGAAATTGTGTTAATTGTTGTTGAGTCCAATCAAGCAAATTTTATTAAGTTACCTCAACTTGAATTCACAAATTAATCCACTTCTGCACAAATTCTTTATCTTTTTGGACAAATTCTGGGTAATTTCAGACAATTTCAAGTCAGTTTGTAAATGTTTTATCTCATTAGGAGAAATTTTTGAGTAATTCTGCACCAAGTTTCGTCTTTTTTTGTCATTTTCAGACAGTTTACAGTTCAAAAAATGTTAAAATATTTAAGAACATTCACAACAAAATCAACTATAATTCAGCAAATTTTGCTGATTTTTTTTATGAATGCTCTTAAAGAAAATATTACAAGTTTTATTGAAATACATGTAATCACTGGATATTTTTATGATTTTTTTGGGGAAGATTTTTACTCATGTTTTGAAAATATTTACAAGAATTTTCTTGCCAAATTTGGGAAATTTTTTATGAATAAAACTTTTAAGGGAAACTTTCAAGGAATTTTCTTCCAGAAGGTTTTGCAAATTTTCAGAAATTTGGGGAATTTTTTTGCTGATTTTTTTAGACTTTTTTTCAGATAAGGTAACAATCTTTTTTGGTGCCCATAAATGAGGACAACAGGGGGGTTAAGTTAGCTCAACTTGAATTCAGTTTTCTGTCAGCTTCTTTATAAATTCCAGTGTAAATTCCATGTGATGTGAAGTTGATGCTACATTATGATGTTGACCCAGTTTGGTTGACAGAAATAAGCGATAAATTTCCTCTCAGTGCATAAATAGAGTGAACTGTTGGTCTGTGGAAACTCTGATCTGTTAAATGTGGTGGCTTCCCATCCTTATTTTCTGCCTCGCTACATAAACGGAGCAGCATCACATGACTCTGAGCGTTACTAACAGTTTACACCTGTTACCTGTAATCTGCCCGTTACCACGGCGTTGCAGTTGTCTGTTCAGGGTGAAGCTTCCAGGAGGGATTTAGAAGTTCAGTCTGTTCAGAGCTGGATTTCCTCACATCAGTGGGCTGGGAGGGTGAGGAGAGGTGGAGGTTTTCAAATGTCAGGTCCAGGGAGATTAACAGACTCCCTCCAACATCCTCCAGTCTGGCAAAAAATGGAGTCGTTCTTTTCTCTCTGCAGACAAAGTTTTAATGCTGGAGAAGAGAGGAAAGTCTGAGTTAGAGCTCTGAATGTTAAAATACGCTCTGAAAAGCCAACAAAAGTCTGAGTTTATGTTAAAATATGCTCTGAAAAGTCACCAAAAGTCTGAGTTTATATTAAAATACAAACAGAAAAACCACCAAAAGTCTGAATTTATGTTAAAAGACGAACAGAAAAGTCACCAAAAGTCTGAGTTTATGTTAAAATATGAACAGAAAAGTCATCAAAAGTCTCTCTGTTTGTGGATTTAACACTGACTCTAACATTAGATTTCAAGCCGGCTTAAATCAGACACCAATACTTCAAATTAAATTTGTGGGGGTTCTTTGTTTCCCAAGTTATTCACATCTAATAGAATTTATACAATGAAATGTGTTTTACAAAAACCTATGGCGCAACACATTAGTAGAAATATGAGAAACAGTACCAGAAACAGTACTAAAAACAGAAACATACAGCTGTGGCACCTAGCGGGCAAATAAAACCCACAGTTACCACATTGCCCTGTATAAGCCTCTGTTCTAAACACATACTGCAGAAGAAAAAAAACGTACCTCTTCAACTAATAAAAGTGCACATTATTATAGATTATTGTAATTTAATAACTGTATTTTTTTTTAAATGTCTGTCCCCTTGAGATAGACCAGTGATCCTGCTGCCTTTAAAAATTTCAGAGTTCCCATCGCCCTCTTTTCACATGATCTTGATTCTGACAATTGCCGAACACATGGAACTTCTGTCTATCCTGAAAGGAAAACTTTGGGATTTTTGAACCTGGGCTTTATTTAGGGTTGTCCTGGGGTGAAACTGAATGATAGGAACCAAAATCAGGCTGATCCATGCTGTATTCACTGAGTTTCATTTTTGCCTGAAGCCAAAAGTAAGTTTGAATGTGGAATTCATAGTTTATTTCTGAAGACATGGCTGAATATTTAGACGATTCTGAATAGATTCTGATCAAATTCTGAATTTGATTTGTGGATTCTCTCCATCATGTTGTCAAATACTTGAACTAATATGAGCAACAAAACAAACTCCTGAGTATCACAACAGCATGGCTGGCTGAAACTCTGCAGCCTGTTGCCCCTTTCCCAGTCCCTCTCTTCTTCTGTTGCAGCTTCTCATCAGTTCAAATACATAATGTAGGCCATCAAATTTAAATACCTCATCCAACTCATCGAACCTCTTCTGACCCTATATTCAGCCATCACTTCAGAAACAAATTACAAGTTTCTGTGTCTGTAGCTCCACACACACACACACTCCCCTGCTTCAAATGACAGACTACATAACAGGATGTAAACGAGGGCAAGAAGCGACATCAGGTAGACACAACATTGTGGACATTATTTGTCTCTACAATGTTGTCAGATACTTATCATAGCAATCTGAGCTGGTTAGTCACAAAATAAACACTTTTACTGACATACTTTTGATGCAAGAAAGACAGATTTGAATCTGGTTAAAATATGGAGGGACCAAAACCCAAATAAAAGTGAATATTCATGTAACTCTGGTATAAGCAGGTCTCATTCACGCATCGATTATTTCCTCATTTCAAGGGAAATTGTATCAAAAGTTAGAGACTGCCAATACAGTAGTATTGTAATAAGAGACCATGCCACCATATCTTTCAATATCATTGTAAATAATTTTTTTAATAACCCACTTGACTGGCGATTTCAAGTAAGATGGCTGCATAACCCAGAATTCCTAAAATTTATTGAGGAAAAAATAGGTGACTACTTTGAGTTAAACACTGACCAAACCAATGCCTGTATAAGATGGGAGGCATTCAAGGCCTACATCAGAGGAAAAATAATTAGTTTCACAAGCTCTAAAACCAAACAACAAAAAGTAGAGATGGAAACCTTAGAAATCAAAGCTTTGGAAACAGAACTAAACCAAGGAGATGACCCGGTGAAGCAAAGAGATGTCCTGCTTTTAAGAACCGAATATAACAAACTATCTGCTGATAAGGCAGCAAAGAGCGTATTGTGGCTAAAACAGTCTTACTAGGAGAGAAGGCCGGGAAACTTTTAGCATGCACAATCAAAAAGATACAATCTGATAAGGCCATTAACAGTATACAGATGTCTTCCGGCAGAGTGACAGTGGACCCCGTGGAAATTAATGATAGTTTTAGAGAATATTATCAACACCTTTACAAATCAGAATGTCCTGAAAACATAGAGGAAAGGAACTCCTTTCTTAACCAGTTTCAATTTCCCCAAATCTCAGACGATGCAAAAGAACAGCTAGATAATCGTTTAACAACTGAAGAATTGTCACAGGCCATCCAAAATATTAGTAGTGGTAAAACACCTGGACCTGATGGCCTACCAATTTAATTTTACAAACATTTGAAAATACTTGTCCCACTATTAAAAATGTACAATGAATCTTATGAGAATGGCATCCTTCCCCATGTTATACTTTGATGTTAAAACCGTGATAACTTTGATTTTTAAAACCAGGCAAACCTGATACAGACTGTGCTTTATATAGACCGATAAGTCTGCTTAATTCGGACACTAAAATCCTCTGTAAAGTTCTTGCAAAAAGACTAGATATATAAATTCCAAGTCTAATTCATAGTGATCAGAATGGCTTTGCGCAAAAACGACAAGGGTTCCACAACATCAGGAGACTGCTCAATATAATCCATGAAAAAGCCAATGCCAAGGATACTGCAGTATTTTCACTGGATGCCCGACAAGCCTCTGATAGAATAGAGTGGCCTTATCTATTTAACATACTACCTAAATTTGGTTTTGGAAATAGTTTCTTAAAGTGGCTCCAGATACTATGCACAGACCCAACTGCAAGTGTTTTAACAAATAATCTCCAAGCCATTTATATTGGAAAGATGTACACGCCAGGGTTGTCCTCTATCCTCGATGAATAATATCGGGGATAGAGGACAACTCTAGAGCAATATTCTGCTTTAAGCCTTCCATTAAAGATGTATTTACATTCAGCTGACCCAAAGAACCTGAAAAGAATGACCAAGAATCCTTTCCTGAAAAACTCCATTGATAATTGGTATAAAGTGCACAAGCATATTGGAGACACTCCATCTATTTCCTGCTTTGCCCCGATATGGGGTAATATCAGTGCAGGAAGGGCAGATGGTGGCTTCAAAATCTGGAAAAATAAAGGTGTGCAGAAAATAGAAGATGTGTGTTGATAATATTCTCTAAGGGCAGCCTCCTTACATTTGAACAATTGTGCCAGGTGTACGATATTCCTAAAAAACATTTCTTCAAATATTTACAGCTACTGGAGAAACTCACTCACATGATCAAAACATAAAAACGTAATGACTGAACCACCACTATCATATTGAAAATGTCATTATTTAAAAGGACAGAAGCAGGTTTCTTTGTTTTATGAGGCTTTGAAGTGTCATGATAAAGAGTCTGCCACTGATAGGCTGGAAGCATGGCAATCAGATATGCAAGAATTGTATATCTGATTGCCTCTGAATAGGAGGCAGCATGTATAAAAGCCCAGAAACAAACTATTAATACCAGAATGAAGTTATTACAACACAAGTGGTTAATGAGAACCTGTATCACACCAGTGAAATTGAACCGTTGGTCCCCTGACGTTCCAGATACCTGCATTAAGTGCTCAGAAGAAAAAGGAACTCTGATTCACTGTGCTTGGGAATGTCCAAAAATACAAAGGTTTTGGGAAACAGTCGTTCAATTTCATAAATAGTGAAAGTACCTCTCCAAGCCAAACCGTGTACTTTAGGTACATATCCAGAAAACTTTAAAACAATCGACTCTGATTTTGGACTCCTGCAGGCCAGGAGGACGATATCTTTATCTAGGAAGAAAATGGACATTCCTCCGATAAGTGTATGGGTGAAGGAGATGGCATACTGTACTGTATTGGAGAAACTCACTCATATGATCAGAGGTAGAACGGAGGAGTTTGAAAATGTATGGAAACAGCTGTTGGAATATCTTGAACAACAAGGTGCTGTGGGATGAACTGCTGAATGTTGAGAGTTGTGTCTGTTGTACTATTTTTATTTTTTTCCAAATGTGTTATTGTAGTTTACTTGTCTTTCTGTTTTGCCTTTTGACACCATATTGTCTGAATGTTTGTATAATGTTAAAATTTCAATAAAAATAGTGTTTAAATTTTTTTCATCAAGATCTTAATTTCTAGGGCATCAAGGTTACAATTACTATAGATAAGGGAGATAAACTTTGCCAAATGTGAAACCCTGGGGCCTGGACCCTTCCATCCACAAAGTGTATTTGATTCTACCATATCTGGATAGGGTTCTGGACAGCCTGGGATCTTTGAAATTTGTAATTAATTTAGGTACTTGACTTTGTCTCAGGTGACCTAATAAAAATTGAAAGTGGTAAAAAATTGTGGTTGCATTAAATTACACCCCATACTCGGCTATACATTTATTGGGATTAACTTGTCAGTTCAGCAGTCTATATCATCGTCGTATCACACAGTCTCTTTTTAAAACTGCTTACCAGTTTTAAATGTTCAGACAATCAGACAATGTTTGAATTGCCAGTTATTTTTGAATGATGTACTAAACGTACAACGTACAACTGCAATGTTGTGGAAAAAAGAAATGTTTACTTTTGTTTAAAATGAATACCAGTAAATCTAGTCAATGATTAATATAAACATGTTAATTTCCTTACATCACACATCCTGACATTGGTCTTCCCCGTTTCTTATCCTCCAAGAAGAAGACCAGTGGAAGACCAAGAAGGGCAGCTGTCCTCCTATTCTGATTTGTGTGCTACACAAAGTTAGACAAAAGTGAGCTCATGCAATAGTACAGTTCTTATGGAAGTTCACATTGACAAATTCACACTATACATACCTCTTTATCAAGGCACTGCATAACACTTTGAAGGGTCAACCTCCTGCTTGATGAAATGGCTGCTTTATACAACTGCAAGAGAAAAAAAATGAGCTGCATGTTTTGAAAAAGATAATGTGAATCAATTTTTAACCTATCTGCATCATCTTATATCGCGAGTAAGAGAAAGAGATATTTTGGGTCCTTCTACATGAAACTGCATTTACGTTATCAAGTATTTCTGCAAAGAACCAAAAAAATCTAACAAATATTTGATATTGTAAGTTGTATAGAAAATAAATTCCAGTATTTCAACCAAAACAAATAAATTAATTTCCCCAAATTTGCCTTTTACAAGCTCCCAAATTTAAAAAAAAAATTGCTCCATTGTTTTGTTTAATGTGACAGTGAAAATAATCTATTTGGGACAAATTTGAGGGTGTCACCATGAGCTTAATGAAGCTGTCATTAGGAATAAGAATTACATCAAACCAGATTTTTCTGACCTTTTATGGAATAATCAATTTAATAACCACCAGATTAAATTAAGTGTAGGGTCATTAGTAAAAGTAGAAAAAGATAAACTAGACAAGCCACACAGTTCAGACAGTGCTGCACCCTGACAGGGATCTTCATCCCCAGAGCAGCTGCGGGAGAGGAGCTCTGTTGTGATAGAGCGAGAAACAGGATGAATAGAGAGAGAGAGCGGCAGTCGATAAATAGC
This sequence comes from Amphiprion ocellaris, assembly GCF_022539595.1. Taxonomy (NCBI): domain Eukaryota; kingdom Metazoa; phylum Chordata; class Actinopteri; family Pomacentridae; genus Amphiprion; species Amphiprion ocellaris. The sequence continues at coordinate 13,240,414 of NC_072768.1, read as the reverse complement.
GTGAATGCAAGAAATTCACGGTATTTCAGCTCGTTTCATTACGATACGCAGTACAAACACAAATGCCTCCCCTCAACACTCAGACCATCGACAAATACGTTGACTATATGCAGTAAATATAAGCATCCAAGTCTTTAGACTTCATTAACTTTTTATTTCACAAGTTAAAACTTACCCTGCAGATGGACAAAGAGCGGCCCTTTTGATCCGGGGGGGGGAGGGGGTTCAGTTTCGCGGGCATACCGGCACTACTTTAACTGCGTCGCAAACTAGCTAGCTAACAAAAGGGTAAGGTTAGCCAGCAGTTGCTTGCAGGCAAATGTTGAATTCAATAGTTTTTTTTATTACTCCTGTCACGTCGGAAGCATTTGTAACCTAAATGAACGCCCGTCAACTAAAATATGTCCCCCATGGACAACAGTGGTGTAATTTACTAATGCGCCATTTCAAACTTTGATTAATGCGATGGATTAGCACAGAGAAAAATACGGAAATTTAGTCATATTCGCAAAGCTCTGTCAATGTGCTGATTTTATTCCATTTTATCACAGAAGAAACTGCCATTGTTATTCGATTTTATCGACAAAAACTCAAACGCACCTTTTAGAAGACAACGTACCTCCTTGCCGTGTCTATTCTCCCAGCAGAAAGTCGTGTTTCTCCGCCCTGGTCAGTTGCACTCTGCTGCGTCACTGCGTCAGATTGCAGCTAGCTGGAAAAGGGTATCCCTCCGCAGCTGGAAGTAGTCCACTGCTGTTTTCTATATTGTTTCGTCAATAACTAAGTTGGGGTTGAAATACTGTGGTTTGTCCAATTTAGAGAACTGGTGAGGTCGATAGTTCTTGTATATCATAGAGTTAGGGTTTTATTTTTGATTAATCCCAAGATTGTGGTATTTCTTCTGCGGGGGGTGGGGTGGGGGGTGGAGGCGGAGGGGGCCGAAGCACCTGCCCCTTTGCTCCTTGATGCCCAAAGTGCCCTGTTGTCAAAGTTGCTTTTGTTAAATTCTATTTAATTTTGTTTTTATTTGTGTGTGTGTGTGTGTGTGTGTGTGTGTGTGTGTGTGTGTGTGTGTGTGTGTAAAAGTCTCTGAGGCCCAAAATAATAAATAAAACAAAAATAAAAATAATTCAGATCTACCGTCGGTCGGTCACGTGATCTATGTAGACGTCCCTCAACTGCTCTGAGGTGTCCAGATGTTCCCTGTAGCTCAGCGTTTTTTTTTTTTTTTTTACACAATATTCTAACTTGATTTGAACAATTTTGGGGTCATTATTGACAAATTTGAGCTTTTAGGTCATTTCAGACATATTAAAGTCAGTTTTTATCTTGTTTTGAGGAATTTTGTACAATATCTTAAGTTGTTTTGGACAAATTTTGATTATTTTTTAGTCTTTTCAAAGAATTTCAAGTCAGTTTTTATCTTGTTATGAGGTATTTTGCACAATATTGTAACATGTTTTGGACAAATTTCGAGCTTTTGAGTCATGTCAGAGTCAGTTTTTATTGTTGTTGAGGAGGTTTTGAGGCATTTTGCATGATGTTTTAGCTTGTTTTGAACACATTTGGCATACTTTGTCTCCTTTTATTCTCTTTCTCTTTGCAGCAGATAATTTAATGCTGCAGTGGCCTAACCAGTGACCACACCTCTTATGTCAGCAAGAACGATCGTCTCCTCTGCCACCACAGCCACATCAAAATAAAATAAAGTTCAAACCTTGTTTTCCATGCCTAAAGATGAATAAAAACAATTGGGGGAAAAAAATCCTGACTGAGGTTATCATAATTCATGCATGAATGGGTTAAGGCGACATACCAAAAAGTGATGTTTTAATTCCTTTTTGGACAATATACTAACATACATGAATTATTGACACACAAACTTACAAATTCTCAAAATACAAGCTCCTCAACTCTGTTCTTGGTTACAGTGATTCATTAGATGTACTTCTCCTATTTTTCTTAAATTACCATGTTTTCACAGCATCATCAAAATTTAATTGAGTTTTTTATCACAATGTGACTTCATCAAAAAATAATCTGTGCTTATTCTAGTGATCTTTTTTGGTAATATGTTTCTTGATTACCACCCATTTGTGCTTCTATCTGCCTTCATCTTTGCAGACGGTGCTAACACGATTGACAACAGATGAGATTTTTCATAATTATTCATCTGTAAGAGCCTCAAATTTGCTATTTTTTTTACTGCTCTAAGCCTCAAGCAGAGAAAACATAAACCTCCTCTTTGGTATTATCTGAGCATAACATCAACTTTGTGATGATTTACTCCAATAAAGCTGGTTGAGTTTTGAGGAAAACATTTCAAATGAACAAGTCAAGTATATTCTAACCACCTGGAGCCTGATATACATCAAGAAACATGATGTTTCTGTGTGAACCAGGTGCTGCTGATCTGATCTGAACTGACCTGTGGAGCTGCAGTTCCTCCGTTCAGCCACTGGGTGTCTCTGTAGCTCCACTCAGGTAGAAAGCTCTGAGTTCACAACAACAGCATCAAAACAAACAACATAAGTAGAAAAGCAGAAGAAGCTAAATGTTAAAAACATAAATAAAGTATCTTATGTAAGGCAGAACAATTAATCTGGATATTGTCAAGACCACAATATGGCAAACATTTAGCTGGCAATGCAGTTTGTGACTGGAAGTGAGAATCGGATGATAATCATACTTTGGGGAAACCTTTGATGCATGTTGAAAGGGGTAAAGAATTGTATTTAAGTTCATGTATTTTGGGACAACTGGTTTGGCTTTATTTGCTTGTCCTCGCTGTCTAGTGTACAATAAACCTTCAGCTGGACTTAAGGCCACTGACTGTTCATTTTCTTCTTCTCAAGTGTGTAACATAATTTAGACTAATTCAGTGGAACAATCAGAAATCTTTGCTCTTCTGTGAAATGTTTTTCCCTAGCTGACCTGGGAAAGTGTAAATCTGACAACCACTGTCACTAATAAAAACAATATAATCTCTAGTATAGATTTAAAATCAATCACTTTAAAATATGTTTTAATAAACAGACTATATGTATTGGAAACATCAAACTGAGATAAATTCCTGCACTGAAATATTTCTCATTATCTAAAACAAATATCCTCACTGTGAGAATTCCAGTAGTGTATTTACTGTTGTTGTTTGGTATCTATTGGTAACTGGTATCTAAGGCGAGTCTACCTGCTGTATTAAAACCCATTGCTGAGGTATTTTATCAGTATCTCTGTTGACTTCCACATATTTTACAGTTTTGTTTCCGTAAAAAGATGGGCAGTGAGGGCAGGATCACGTGGTCGTCGTTGTAAAATGTAATTGGCTGCTGCCGGCTCGTTTTGAAAACGTCGCCTGGTTTGAGGCGGAGGGAAGATTCAAAATTGGAGCAACAGAAACACCGTAACCGAAACAGGCACCCCGAAACAATGAACAGACAAGCGTGAGTACGGATTAATATTTCATGTATCACGTTCAAACTACACTACCTACATGTAAGTTGTTGCTAAATCCTGAGTTTACAGAGTTATCGATTTGAGTAGCTTAGCTTTACCGTTAGCCGGGGGCTAGTTAGCCTCTAGGCAGAGGCTTTGTTCAGCCATTATCACTGCTCACTGTCATAAATAGCTAACTCTAACAATGAAATGTAAACTCCTTTTTTCTCCAGGAAGGGTAAAACGCCTCGCAGGCCTCCTCCAAAAAAGCCTCCCAACAGCCAGAAAGACCCTGTTGGGGTGAGTGTCACTGGAGCAGGTTAACTCACTAACAACACAGTCTTTACTGTAATGCTGTTATAAGTGAATATCTGGCTGATTGTGGTGTCATGGTACAGCAGTTTGTTACGGATTTGATCATCAGTTATTCAGGCGCTATTAAAGAACCTGATGCAGTTGGAGTACATCTGATTTACTTTTTTTTTTGCTCCTCAGGTGTACTGTCGTGTGCGGCCTCTGGGTGCGGAGGACGAGGAGTGCTGCATTGAGGTGATCAGCAGCACCACCATCCAGCTGCACGCCCCTGAAGGCTTTAAAACCAACCGCAATGGAGAATATAAAGAGGTAAGAGCTCTAGTAGTGAACCAGGGGCAGTTTGGGAGAACAGAATAAGTTTGCTGGTACTCTGTGTTTTTCTTACTGTTAGAAAATCCACCAGAAAAAAACAAAACTAATGCTAAACATACGGGTCAATATATAATTGAGGGACTTTTGAACTCCATGGGATATATCTTGCATGCATTTTTATTAAAAGTAATTAAATTTTTTTTTTTTTACATTCATTATGATCATGTCTTTAAAAATTCCATAATTATTTATTATGGAAACAATCACTTATTAATAACAAATAACTGGATATCACTAAAATGTCAACTAAATACCCGTCCAAATTTAATAAGAACCACCTTCTAATTAGCTAAACAGTAATAAATGAGCTTATTCAAAAATAGTTTTGATTGTATTCTTTTTATTAAGTTGAGATAATCATGACAGATATTTCTTTTTTGGCAATGTATCAAATTTTATATGGGAAAATAACAAATTGTATCTGTGTCCAAGAAATCACTTTCAACTAAGTTACCCTCTACAAAAACATTTCTCAAGTAAGTGTGTTAATTCCAGATCACATGACCTGCTCCACATGATGTCATTTCCTCCTGAAGAAAAGACTGGCAAGACTCCAAGGCTTTCCTAGTTAATGAATATAAAGTAGTGTGTGAGTCAAGTGTGGATTTATCGCATGTCAGCAGGTTTACTACATTATCCTTATAAATAACTTTCAATTTTACTCAATTGCATATATAATATTTAGAAGAATCTTTCTGTAAAAATTCCATGTGGTGTTTGGTTATAGGTGGCCATGTTGATTTTAGGTCTGAAAACAGCAAAAATATCAACTATGATACCTGTCAACTATGTTACAAAAAGTCCTGCAATTATACATTGACCCATACACAGTAGCAGACAGTTTGACTTAAATGGTAAATTTGAAAGTTGTACAGCTGCTTGTGTTTTGTAATGTTTGAGGACTTGTGCTTTAACACTACAACACATTTTGGGCACTTACTCGTACTATTTCTTTAAGTACATGGAAAGTCATATACACAGTATAACAAGCTTTTTGTGTGACCCTCAGCTGATTAGATATCTGAAGCGATTTCTAAAGTTTTAATTGTTGATAAAGCTCATAAAACAATAACGAGTAAAATTATCTAAGATAAATACATGTACGGCTGTTCCGGCGAAGGTGTTCTTGTTTCACCTGGGACATCCGCCTAATTGAGACATCACGCTACGTTCATTCAGCTTTTAGTTTTGCAGTTTCTTTCTTTTGGCTGCAGGTTCTGAGTCTGTCTCAGTCAACTTGTTTTCAGTCTCACACCACTCTGTTCAAATTAGTTTTAAACCAGACTCTTCAAGAATCTGTGTGATAGCTTCAATTAAATCCACAGCTAAACCTAAATTATACACATTTAAACTAATGAAATCATTCACAAATACATTAATTATTTACAAAATAAAATGGATACATTTTTATACTGTCTATGTACTTTTTGCTGACAGTTATGTGAAATCTTTGAATTTGAACAAAATTAGTGTAAACATTTTCTGGCTGGTCCTAAACACCTGGTTGAATGAAGGATGGCTGTGCTGTTAAAATACAGCAGTATGGGAACAACAGCCACAGAGAAAAGATTCTTAAAAAAAGTTTTGCTGGAAAAATAGTAGTTACTGGATGTACGTCCAGTTAAATGAGTATGTTATTAGCCTCTAACAAGTTTCACTGTTGGTTGTGTGGGGTAACAAGATAGGATACATGTAGATACACATTAAATATTGTCTATGTGACCACAGCCTGATATAGCTTATTATTAAAAAAATAATAATAATAATAATAATTAAAACACACATTGTTGAATGACACAGTTCGACTGCATGACTTTCCTTCATCACTATGGCACTGCAGGTTATTTAGGGTCAATCCCACATACATCATCCCGCTGCTTCAAGTACTCACTAAGGCACCAAATTTGTATTTATCTGTGACTGAATATATTACTCAAAAATGCAGTCTTATCATCCAGGGAATGCCTCAGAGGTTTAGGAATCTACTGCCACTTATCTCAGTTCTCTAGCTATGTCCTCCAGCTCTCCTGGAGGGATTTCAAGGTGTTCTCAGGCCAGAAGGTATATCTAATCTATTTAGTTTGGAGTTCAGGTACACAGAAGCAGCTAATATTAGAGCTGCAGCTGCTCCTTGAAGTAGCTGAAGTGGTATTAGCGCTCATATAGGATGTTTCTTGGACACTCCATGTGGAAGCATTCAAGGTATATTCATCAAAGCCTGTTTAATGATGTACTCTTTGGTAGGACCCTGAGTATCACAGAAAGGCTGAAAAAATAAAAAGTGTTGAAAAATTAATTAACATATTGATGGTTTTAACCTTTATGTGAATTGCCAAAAGACAGGAAATTATGTGATAATGCCAGGATTAATCTTATATTATGATTCTCTTTTGCCTCATAGACACAGTACTCCTTTAAAAAAGTGTTTGGAGTCTCAGTAGCTCAGATGGAGCTCTTTGAGTATGTGGCCAAACCGCTTGTCGATGATCTCATCCGTGGAAAAAATGGTAAGAGCACAGGCAACTACAGAAATATGTCAGGAATGTTTTTTATATATATATATACAGTAACAGTTAAGGCACAGCCATCTGGCCGAGTCATTTACCTCACATAAGAAATTCTGTTTTGCTTTCTGAGATTTTATGAATTTAAGCATGCCAGCACTCAGGAGCAGTTTGGCTTTGAGTTTATTATTGGAGGTTGATTCGCTCACTGTTTGTTGCAGGTCTCCTGTTTACGTACGGGGTGACAGGGAGTGGGAAGACATTTACCATGACTGGCTCTCCAGGCCAGGGAGGACTTCTACCTCGCTCCCTCAACATGATCTTCAACAGTATTGGTCCCTACCAGGCCGAAAGATATGTAAGAGAGTAGCAGCCAAAAATGGTGTTGATTATGTTTTGTACCCAGATAATTTGTCTATAATTTGAGTATGTATAGTATTTATCTAATGTAATGCATTCTGTTTGTTCAGGTTTTTAAAACGGATGATAAAAATGGCATGGAGGTTCAGAGTGAAGTTGATGCTTTGTTGGAGCGCCAAAGGCGGGGAAACGTGACTGTTCCTAAGACACCTTCGTCTAGGTAAAGACACCTTTGCACTTTTCAATTTTAGGCTGTCTGAAATGTAAGTTGACAGTTGCAAGAGAAATGCAATGAAACCTGTGGTCATTAATGCAAAATGGTATTATTATATCACATGATGAGACTTATGTACCTGCTGACTGGTTTGGCATTTGGGTGACCCAAGATGGCATATGGAAAAATTAAGAGAGAAATTTACTAAGTTCTTACAGTGTGACTGGAACCATGGGTCTTGTCTACAAACTAGAGTACGACATGAATTGATGCAAAATATACTGGCCTGCCCAACATCTTGTACACCACCAGTCAAAAGTTTGGACACACCTTCCATTCAATGCTTTTTATTTATTTGTATTATTTTCTACATTGTAGATTAATACTGAAGATGAACACTTTTTTGTTTACAACTTAACTCCATATGTATTCTTTTATAGTTTTGATGTCTTCAGTATTTATCTACAATGTATAAAATAAATAAAAACCACTGAATGAGAAAATGTGTCCAAAGTTTTGACTGGTAATGTACATGTAAAAGGAAAAAAATCTGTGACTGCTAAAAAAGGAAACCTAACATTGCTGTATTTTCTAAACATAAGAGAGGGACAGATGGATGATACAAATTGACGACATGCTCAAGCTCTCATTTTTTCTCTGCTTATATTGTAGCACTACAATACACCACACATTTGCTTATTCTGGCAGGCTTCCAGTTGATATCACACAGTCTGACACAGACTGAGATTTTATTAGACCCACTACACAGTATGACTTGCAATAAACTTCAACAACTGTTGGTGTTGCACTGTATGAAGATAGAATACTGAGTCCAGGTAAAGCATAGTGTTCTGAAGCAAGATGAATGATATGTATGTAATCTCTAAATTTTCCTACTTTAATTTTAGACAAAAGCTTGATCCTGAGATTGCTGACATGATCAAGCCAGACGAGGCTTATAAAGCAGATGGTGTGGATGAGGACAACAGCTACAGCATCTTCGTCTCCTACATTGAAATCTACAACAACTACATCTATGATCTCTTGGAGGAAACTCAGGAAGATGCAATCAAGCCAAAGTAAGTCCACAGAAATGTAAAGTGAAAGGTATATAATTCAGATATATGCATTTGCATAAAATGAAAGGATGATAAGCATCGTGTCTTATCTGTTGACAGTAACTGAACATAAAACTGTTTATCACTGTGGTTCTTGGCATTTATTCTTTACATGAAAGAGAAGCTAGAAGACAAAATTATTGTCCTTTCTTTTTACTAGGTGGAATGGTGGAGGCACACCTGTGCGCCAGAACACTGAGTTCATGTATGTGACCAGTGAATATTCGTCCATCAGACATCAGAGTAGATTGATTTAGCTGAACTTTGTCTGTTGAACACAATCATGCAGTCAAATTTGTAAATGGAACCTTGTCAATGCTTGAGATGTTTGTAAAGTTACACAAATCTGTCAAATCTAAAATCAGTTCTTGCAAAAACTACACAAACATAGGACTGGGTATTGTACTAAACATTTTTATACCACTGCTAATGTGAAACTAGGGTTTCAGTACAGATACCAAAACGATGCTGTTATCTATTTTTTTGGTTTATTTGTCAGTCTAAAACTTATGACTCAGACCTGTAATCAATAGGATCACAATCAGTGCTTTACTGTGAGAAGTATAAACATGTTTGACAAATCCCCTTTTCTGTTTTTATAACAACAAGACAAAGCAGAATATGGCTGGAAAAGTCAATGAAAGAAATCATAAAAAATATAAACATAACATAAATTAATAGCACCTGGCAAAACCTTAATTAATTAGTTCTTGTTTAAGTAAATTTCAAAGCAAGACAAAAGTTTTAGTTCCTAAAGCCAAAGTTCTAAAACAAAAAATGTAAATGCAGGCAACTCTAGAACTGGAAAAATTACCATTTAAGTAAAATTGTCTGTTCAAAGAATAAGCCATGCAGAATTTTAAATCTGAGCAGGTACCTCATGCAAATTTTTTTAATTTACTATACTACCCGCTGTTGACTTATTTGGGAAGTACTAAAAACATACTGGTAATATGACAATACCCACTCCTGTGTAAAAACATGACTAACAGAGCCGCTGATTGCAGGCTACACCAGGTAACGTCTCCAGTGTTGATGAGTGTTCCTTTAGTTTTAATAATCCTTACATATCCCCCTGCTGCTTGTAGTCTTTGTCATGGCAAAGCTCTTGAATGTCCTTACCTCTGTGTGTTACTCTGTATGGCGCTTGACGATTGTAACTGATTACTTTTTGTGGCTGGAATCAAGCGACATTGCATACCCTGCCTCACCCCTGTTCAATGCTTGATACTCAACATTAGTTACATGGAAACCTCAGTTCCATGTCTTCAGGGAATAATGTTTGTTTTCTCAACATAGACCTCCTCAGTCTAAAATCCTCAGAGAGGATCAGAATCACAACATGTACGTGGCTGGTTGTATGGAGGTCGAAGTCAAGTCTGCTGAGGAGGCTTTTCAAGTGTTCTGGAGAGGTGAGTTGCTGTAAGAGGGGGGTCCAAATAAAGGGAAGGGACTGAAAATGGGGTTTTTTTTGTTTGTTTTAAATCACTGCACTGATGACTGTAGATGAGACTGACCTGGAATTGTCGGCCTCCGGGTCGCCTCTGTCCAGGAAATGACTGCAGTTAATCTTCTCTCTGAGCAGGTTATAGAGGAGCTGAAAGAATTAACAGGAAATCTATACTTTAGTGCTTAAAATTAAATTTTAATTGACCATGACTATGCTCTCGGTAAATCAGTGTGGTCTGAAAGTTGCCTGTTCTGTTTTTTTCCAGGTCAAAAGAAGAGGAAGGTTGCAAACACCCGTCTGAACAGAGAGTCCAGTCGCTCACACAGTGTGTTCATTATTAAAATGGCTCAGGCTCCTCTAGATGCAGACGGCAACAACATTCTCCAGGTGAGCTCACAATGAAGCCAAATTTCTGGCTCTAGAGTTGAATGCAGGTTTGTAATTCTCACTTGGATAAATTGTATTTGACAGTCTGTTTCTCATTTTGATTGTCAGGATAAGAACCAGGTGAGTGTCAGTCAGCTGTGCCTGGTGGATCTGGCTGGAAGTGAGCGTACTGGCAGGACAGGGGCAGAAGGCACTCGTATACGGGAAGCAGGTTTGTTGATGACATCAGGATTAAGTTTTAATGTCTGCTGAGGTTCATGAGAGATTTAACAACATTTTACCTTTCAGGTAACATTAACCAGTCTTTGCTGAATCTGCGGACATGCATTGAGATACTTCGAGAGAACCAAATGTGTGGCACAAACAGGGTATGTGTTGTCAAAATACTTCTGGAGCTGAACTTTAAAGAATCCAAAATATGCCTTTTGTGTTTCTGTCTGTCATTTAGTGTTTTTACCGGTCCTTCACATATCACATACTTGTTGTTTATTTACTAAGAATGAGCAGCTTACTCGCAGTCCACCAATATTTTGTCACTAGAACTCTTATTGTTAGGACTATATTGTTATACTCGTAGATCCAGGGCTATGATGTGAAACCAGCATGGCCTCACTTTTGTTGGTCCATCTGACCAGTCAGAACAAACTGGGATTTTTGGGAAGGATGCCTAAAGGAGACAGGAGCTAAAACTAATTATTTCAGACAGAGGGTTAGAAAAGGGGCTGCAACTAAGTACAGTATAAGAAAAAAATAAATAGTTTTTTTATTACAGCAAGTAAACATATTCTAAGAGATCCCCAAAATAAAATTCTGAACCTGTGAATCAGAATCAACTTTACTGGCCAAGTTAGAACATGCAAACAAGGAATGTGGCTCTGGTGAATCTTAGCTCTGTGGATACAGTAATCCGAGGGGGGACTAAGTACTAAAAATAAGGTAGAGGTTGAGTAGTAAAGAAATAACCTAGAACAATAAAAATAAGAGCAGTATAAACACCCATAAATAGCAGCATTGTCAGTTTGTATGCAAAGTGGCTGGGTTGTTTAGGCAGGTGTACAATTTAAAGTAGTGCAAATATGCATAGGTGTGGGCTACTAAACTCTACTTTCTGAGTCTTTGTGACTAGTAAGGGTTCATCAGAGTAACAGCCTTGGGAAAGAAATTGTCTCTGTGTCTAGTGGTTTTGGCATACAGACAGGAGGAGTTTAAAGAGTTTGTATGAGAGGTGTGAGGGGTCTGCAGAGATGTTACCTGGCCGCTTCATGACCCTGGACAGGTACAAGGCTGGATGAAGGGCAGGTCAGCCCCAGTTACCGTCTCTGCAGACCTGTTAATGTACATAATAGAGGCTCTTTAATTACATTCACTAATGAATCATGTAGGTAATTTAAGTTTTCTCTTATAGATGGTCCCCTACAGAGACTCCAAAGTAACCCACCTGTTTAAAAACTACTTTGATGGGGAAGGAAAAGTCAGGATGGTTGTTTGTGTGAATCCCAAGGCTGACGATTACGAGGAAACCTTGGTAAGTTCATCCCACACTTGGACTTCATCGTTGAATGAACTTGTAAATTTCCTTTCATCTGACATCCAAGACATGCTCTGTTTGTGCAGCTGGTGATGCGGTTTGCTGAGATGACCCAGGAGGTGGAAGTGGCTCGGCCAGTGGACAGACCCATCTGTGGCTTCACTCCAGGCCGTCGTCACAGAAACCAGGCATTTAAAGAGGAGCTGTCTCGTCGGCTGGAGGAGCGTGGCGGTCCAGTAGACAGGGGTAATAGTTGGATACTATTTTTATATAATGGCATCACAGGCAGGCATAATTAATATCTAAAAACACTGTTATATTTAAATGACAGTGCAATTAGTGGATTCAGAATGATAAAGAAGTGAAAACATTACATCTGAACACTAAGGTATGTAAATAAAACATGTCAAACCACAGCCACACATTGAAATTTCTAATTTTAATATTACACAGAGAATCAATATGGAGTAGTGGATTCATGTATTGAGAGATTTTTTTTTTGTTTTGTTTTTTTTTCATTTATGATTTTTAGGATAAGTAACTGCTGTGGTGATACTTATTGCTTCAGTTTATTAGCCAGTCCTGTACACACTTCTATCAAGCGCTTAATGCATACTGACTTTATTTCAAAGACAGCCCAACTTTTTAAAGTAATTTCGATAAATATACATAGCATTGCCTTTGGACAATAATTTTGTAGAGATGTTTCATCCATAGAATATATTCTGTATGCTTATAATAACAATGAATTTAAGAAGTTGTGTTTATTGTGTTTTTGTAGATGTGCCATCCGTTATAAACTACATGGTGCACAGCCTCCCACCTCTCCCCTCCTCTGAGCTCACTGACCCACATGACGACATCACCCTGCCACGACTGATTGAAGCTCTGGAGAACAGACACAGGATCAGACAGAAGATGATTGAAGACTACAACAAAGCAGGTGTCTGCTCACATTTTAGTCCAGCTGTTATTTGGTGGCTTTGACAGGTGGGGTTTTTTGAAAAGTTGGATTTCTTATCTTGGCTCACCTTTCCTCTCCCTCGTGTTATTTTAGCCAACATGATGAAGTCTATGCTTCAGGAACTGGATGCCAACCTCATTTCCAAAGACAACTTTATCCATGAACAAAATGGCAAACTGGCAGAGAGAGACAAAATCATCCAGAACAACAAGGCAGAGATGGAACGTTTGGAGAAGAAAAACAAGATGCAAGAACATAAGGTGGGAAATAAAAATATTTAAGTCTCCCTAAGAGTGCTGGCTAGTGGATAGTTTAGTTGTATTAAATGTCTCACATTGCACTCTTCCAGATTGACATTCTGCAAAAAACAACAAAAATCTATGAGGATGACAAGCGCTCAATGCAGCAGGAGTTGGAAACCAGAGAACAGAGGCTGCACAGGGAACTGTCTGAGAAGAGACGCATGGAGCAGCGCCTGCACGGCGTGGTCTCAGACACTCAGCACAAATGGGAGAAAGAATGTGTGAGTTTTTATTTTCATAACAGAAATTACAGAATTGGTAATATTTTGCTTACTGTAGTCATTTAACAAACACACTTTTTTGCCTCCTTGGATTATTATGTTTTTATCACTTTAATCAATAATGATTTGTGATTGTTGCACTTGGACAATAATGCTATTGTTGTGCAGGAGAGACGCGTTAATGCGATGCAGCTTGAGATGCAAAACAAGCTCTGGGTGAAAGACGAAAAGCTGAAGCAGCTCAAAGCCATTGTTACAGAGAGCAAGACTCCAGGACGTCCCGAACCTCCACCGCGTCAGACGCAGCCTAAGCGACCTTCCAGAGAGGAACGCCTCCCGGCAAAGAGATCTGCCTCCCCGTCACCTCTTCCTGTATGTTATGTTCATAATGCTTAGCTTCTGTTTCATTTATGTTGCTAAATATTGTTAGACTACATGAACAGTTGAACAGAATTCTGTCCTTTCAAAGGTAACATCTATCTACCTCTGTGTAAATCTGATAACCATCCTGACAAAAATTGCTAATCACAATACAACCACAGAAGACACTTCTTGCACATTATAATGTAGTCCAACAGCTGTTAATTACCACTGAGATACTGAAAAATGTCACAGAGATGTTGTCATTTTTGGGGCTGTTGAGATGAGCTGAATTGCATTGCAAAAAGGACTAACTAATATATTTGCAGAATCAATTATTCAGTTATTGTTTGACTCAGCTGTTCAGTCTATATCATATCAGAATATGGTGAAAAATGTCCAAGCTGACATCTTCAAATGCCATGACAACATTGAATTTACAAGCACTAATAACAGGATATCAGTAATTTCTCACACTGAGGAACATGAATTGACCATTTTCTTACTATACAATTGTCAAATATATTGCTAACTATTGTTGACTACTTATTACTACTCACAAAGCAATACTCTAATCTCTAGCAGGGCTGTTGTATTTGATCACTGTAGACTGTGCAGATGCTTGTTGCCGTTCCACCCCATGAACTGCACATGATTCCACCACTTCCTATAATATTTAAAATTCTCGTGTGTCTTCTGTGTCTGTAACTAACTGTTCATGTACGGTGTTTCCACTTTGCCCCCCAGTGCCGTGTCGATTCTCCTCAAGTCAGTCCAGTGATAGCTTCACAGCCAGTCAGTACCACTAGAGTTGAGGAGGATGAGATGAACCCAAGGCCCACCTGCCCCACCCCCAGCACCAGTAATTCTCGGTCTGTGGCAAGCTCTATCTCTGCATGGGAGCAGCGGTCAGCTCAGGACAGCATACAGGAATACCATTCCCATTGCACACCCACCAGAACCCAGTCTCCAGCAGGCCCCTCAGGCAGCCGGTCCAAGAGAAGAGCTATGTGCTTGAATAGAGAGGAAGAGCGAGCCTGCTGCCCTCCGTTTGATCTAGATCTTTTCCAGAGAAGCGCTTGGGTCAGTGAGTTAGTTATAGACAGCAGGATGAGGTTGTAGAGTGAAACTGGTGGCCCTGATCATGATTTAGGTTTCTACATGTAAAAATATCCTCATATGACATCTTGTGCCAAGCTCTGTAATAACTTGACTGAGTTGTATGTTTGTTTCTCCCTCTTTGGGACATTTCCTCCTTTAATTTGTTATTCGGTTGATCTAAGCAGACGACGACACCAGTACGGCCGCTGCACCGTCGTTCCCGTTCTGCTGGTGGTGAGAAGTGGGTGGACCACAAGCCGACCTCTAGCCTGGACTTGGGAACAGTGCTGCAGCCTGTCATTCCTAATGCCATCCAGGTGTCTGCACCCAGCGAGAAGGCCCTGTCTAAGTGTGACAAATATGTGTTAACACACCAGGAGGTTGCCTCTGATGGCGAGATAAAGACCAAACTTATTAAGGTGAGATATGCTGCAGCAGGATATTACAAACATACCTGAAAATATCTCCATCTGATAGCAGATGCTATCATTCGGAACTCAGTCTGACAACATATTTATGTTAGCTATTTCCTGTCTCGGAGGAGCTCACATTTTGCCCTAATCAACCAGTAGCCATAGCAGTTGGTACTCTGAGCAGTTTTTACCTTACTCAAAGAAATCTGTCAATTATAAAAAAATAAAGTTATTTCTGTAAATTGACTCTACAGTCTGTAATGGTGTCAATCTCATCGATGCTTGTCTAAGGAGAGACTAGTCGTGGTGGTAAAGTGTGAACACATCACTTCTATTTCAAACAATATCACCATGTGCTGCATTTGCTAACTCGGTACTTCATTTGTTAAAAAACAAGTCTGCATCTGTATATCAACATGAATAACACCACATGTTTACAGTTTTAACACTGGATGAACTGCAAAAAAAGTTGGCTATTACCTAATGCTTGTTCTTCATTATTTAGGGTGATGTGATTAAAACCAGAGGAGGAGGACAAGCGGTCCAGTTTACTGACATCGAGACACTGAAACAGGAGCTCACCACAGTCCCAAGGTAGTAGGCTACAGACATTTACTCATGATGTCCACTGTCCCTAACAAGTCTTGAATTAAATATATTTTATTCTTGGCCATTCAAATTGTTTGTACATTTTGAGAAAGACAGTATCGATTACATGGTCACAAGGACTGGAGGAAGATGTAGTTTGCAAGTTGAGCTACTTTATCAAAAAATGTCAGTACACTTTCCACTGCTTGAGAAAAGCTTACAGCACTGACAAATTTCTCATTCTAAATGGTTGTTTAATCATAATATTTAACTGTAAAAAAGAGAAAAATTTACAATATCTGTCAGAAAAATCACAATGACAGATTTTATGGATAGAGTTTACGTGCAATTTGGCTCAGCAATAATATTGAAATGCATAGTTCTTTATCATTTAATACGTTTCTGTTTGTAAATAAGTTATGTATAGTTTTAAGATGTGTGAATGGTTATTGTTACATGTAAAGTTGCATTAAACATTTTGAATATCAAATTTACTAATCATAACATTAATATCATTGTGACTGATTTCACACTCATCACCCTGCATTAACATATTTGTTTATTCTGAAGAGGGTGGTAATTATTTTTCGTTCAAGTGCCAAATTCCAAATGTGTGAAGATGTAATAATTAACAACATTCTCATTTCACATCTGTCTCTAAAGCCGGAAGAGGAAATCTTCAGAAGGCACCCCGGCAAGTGGGGATGGAACAGACGGAGCTTGGACTGATGTGGAGACAAGGGTAAGATGATAAAATTGATTAGTTTCAATTAAACTTTTTGTGTGTTGGTTTAAGCCTGGGTTGCAGACACCCAAAGTTATTTTCTAATCTGAAAGACACATTCTCATACATAAATAGTAGATCAGTGTCTACATATTCCATATATGAAAACTATTCCTGAGCATGAGGGCTGTATAGAAATACATAGAGACTAGCAGAAATTTACCTCACAGATGCATAAAGTGTAACACTATCTTGAGAAAGCAGCCAGATCATGGCATGAACTCAAGTTTGCCTGAGTATCTAAGCTAAAGGTCCATATTTATACAGCACTGAGTTGATGTCACTAATGTTTTGGCAGCTCAAAATTACTGGCTGGTTTCATATGTCGACCAAGTCCACGTCACTGCATAGCACTCTAACTTTATACAAACATTTTTAGCATAGGCAAGCATTCATCAAAATAGAAATGAAGAGCTACCAATCTTTATTGTATTAGTGCTGATGCATCCCTAAGTTATGATCCTCTTTGCATAAAGGTAAATTTAAAACTTCAAATTAGATTTGGTTCACGATATACCGTTTCTTCCCAGTGCTCCATGGCCATGGAGATGAGGGCTGGATCAAACATGGGACCCGGATATGAGCATCACGGGATCACCAAGTAAGCTCTCAATTTTCTAGATCAGCATTTTGTTGTAAGGCACAGCTGGAGATTACAATTGACTGACTGTCGTCTGTAACAGGCGCAGAAAACCTTGAAAGCATTGAGCGGCTGCAGCAGTGATCACTACACTCCTCTCTCCTGACCTGGCTGTTGTGCAATAGTCTGAACTTTGTTTTTGTAGTAGCTCTAGTGATTATATTTAAACATTTTCTATTCCTTTTATATATGCAACAGTGTATATACATGGGTCACCAAAGCTATTTTGTAAAGTATTTTATCCGCTTTTTTTCTGTTGAGTCAAATACAAATGTTATTGGACTGAGTCAAGTGAGTGGCAGATGTTTAGTTACTGTGGATCTACAGCTGAAAAGGAAAAAAAAAACAGTCTGCACATTTGTTACTCGGCACATGAGAAGTTATTGTGAAACTGCCACAATATTGACTTATGTCTGCTACAAACTGTTTGATTGTTTTATACTGAGCTCCAGGTAAAGTTTAAATCATCAGCTTATTTTGGAGATTTTTTCTTTCACTGTACACTCAGGAATAAAATTCATTTAAAGTACCACTTTGTTGTGTCCAAGATAATTTCTTAACACTAGATGGCAGCACAGGACAGTGAGACATTATAGATGTTCAGTTGAGACACTAGATGCACAGCTATGACAAGGCATCCCTTAGACTGCACGATTCTGTAAGCACCCCATAATAATACAACATGAAAAGTGAACTTCATCAATGTCACTGAATAGAGGCACAATTTTATCATGTCTGCTCAAATTTGAGAGTTTTGGCAGTTACAAAGACCAATTTTAACAGAGGTTGACAGGCTAATACGGAGTGAAAACAAATTTGCTTTAAAATGATGCTTGAAAAGGGATTTAATGTCGAGTTAGCGCTCTGGGCGACTGAGTGCCAAGAGTGGAGCAATACTCTGTCATATAAACAAAGTCGGATTTCAATTACTTTGCTGAAATTGCTTTCCTGTGCTCATGCTTGATTAGATATTCATTATGTTAAACAAGACACC
Organism: Amphiprion ocellaris; assembly: GCF_022539595.1. Lineage (NCBI taxonomy): Eukaryota > Metazoa > Chordata > Actinopteri > Pomacentridae > Amphiprion > Amphiprion ocellaris. The sequence continues at coordinate 13,222,364 of NC_072768.1, read as the reverse complement.
TTGTATATAAATGCATATTAAATCAGTGTGGTTGGCTGCCCTCAGGCCAAGTCAGCTGTGTCCCAGGCTGTCAGAAAGCCCGAGTATGTCCTGTGTCCCGACTTTAACTGCTATGTGGTTGGTTTTCAGCCTAGTTTGCTGGCTTACTTTTGTTTTTTTAATGGTTTTGATACATAGAAATGAGGGAACAATAAGGGCCAAACTTGGTGTTTGTGGAAATAGAGTCCATGAAATTCTGCATTCACTATTGGTAAACAGATGTTCTTAAAACATCAAAAATAAACCACTCATTAACTGGCAAAGTAGTAACTATATTTGTTCAGTATATGTGAAGTTAAAAGTTCAATATTCACCTCTAAAAATGTAGTACAGAGGAGATAACTTAAAGCTGTACTTAACTAAAGTACTTGACTAAATGTATTTACGTTTTTGCAGCTTGAAAGGACAAAGTACAAGATAAATTATTGATCTAACAAGTCTGCAATGCATTTGAAATCACTATAAGCAGACGGGTGTGAAAAAGCCCTACGTCTGAATACACCAGAAAAACTCCAGCTGGCTAAACCGACAGCGTCCAGTTTCACAATCTCTTATCAGCCGAGCATCACCAGTGTAATGACCAGCTGAAGCTAGTGGTACAGTCATCCAGGCTTTGAGTAGACCGTTGAAATCTCATCTACTACCAGTCTGGCTGGGTTTCAATTGGAAAGCACTGGAGAGTGACTAACATGGAGCCTCTTGGAGAGGGTCAAGAGCCCAGAGCAACCAGTGGCCATTAAATTCCCTCCTATGAGATATTGAGTGCTTTGCTTTTTGACCAGGCTCTGTTTGATGTGCTGCACCGCATTATTATCCCCAGCTCCTCACTGCAAGCCCTCCACAACCAAGTGGCGTGAGCATTATAAAGATGTTATTATGAAACTGTTGAGCCCCTGATCAACATTAGAAGTTTCAAAGAGACACTTGAGGGAAATAAATCAAACTGCACACAAAGGCCTGCAAGAAGCATAAACTAAATCTTGAAGACAACACTGTTCATCCAACTGTATGGTAAGAATACACCATTCTGCATTTCAGAGCTTTGAGCTTATGATTATGCATAATGCTGCTTATCAATGTTATTAAACTTGCTGGAGGGAATTCTGGTGTTCTACTTGAATACACAGTCAATTAGACTGTCTCAGATTTTAAAAGAGCAGGCCTAATTGCAGTGTTTTATTGACTCTTTGCTTGAACGACTCTGATAAAGAGGTCTTAAGCTGCCTTTTGGCACAGGCAGGATGAAGTAATTTTCACACCAATCTATGATGCTGATGAGGGCCATTCATAATTCAGTGATTCAAAATGGCATTGTCCACTATTTTACCTGTCAGATAATTTTCTATCCGATTTAAACTCCACCAATGTGCCAAAACATTTGGACCACTCACAGATGAAGCGAGTAATGTTAATTATCCTTTAACAACTGATATGTCAAGGTCTGGGATATGTCAGATGTTCAGTGAACAGCTGGTTCTAGTAGACAACTTGTTTAATGTGGGAAAATGTGCAGATGTGAGCAATTTTGACAAAGGCCACATTGCATGCGCTCACGGTCAGTAGTGGTAAATACTGAGCGACTGATCTGTTGTGGGTCCAACTTAAAGGACTTAAAGGTCCCATATGGTGAAAATCCATTTATATTGTGTTTTGTGGTGGTTATAAACATAGAAGTGTGAAATATAAGCTGTTAAGATATATATACATTTACTTGCCATGCTATTCCTCAGATAGCCTGCCACCTGCTATTCAACACCCAACTAACCGACAGTAATCCAGCTCAAACTGGCAGCTATGGCAGTCAGTCACACAAGCAGACAGTGTTTTCTTCCTGAAGGAGGCGGGAACAAACAGCAGTAGCAGACTATTGTTTTTCAGAGCAAAACAGCCAGTCTAGAGCAGCCCTAAAACCAGGGGTTATAGTTATGGTGACATTAACCATCTTTGCAGTATTTTGAGCTGTAAATCTGAAAGACACCCTGTGGGGAGATGTCAGACTGATTAACTTGCTGAAAAGAGGCACCATATGGGACCTTTGAAGGATCTGCTGCCAACATCTTGGTGTTGATACCACAGGACACCTTCAGAAGTCTTACTGAGTCCATGCTTTGGGCCGACCTGTTTTGGTGGCATCAAACAGCATATTAGGCAGGTTGGTCATGATGTTTTAGCTCATCAGTGTATAATTTGACCTTTCACAATATGTTATTGCACTCACTTGTAGTTCAAGAGCCTACCTTTGGCCATCTAAGGGCTAAAAATAAACTGAGAACACAACAGTGACAAATTGCAGCGTCGCATTTAATTTGACATGGTGAACCTGTTAGCAAACAGCTGTCTCTTTACATATCCAACACAACATTCACACTTCTGTCAATCTGACCAATTAGTTTAAAATTCCTCTCCTTTAGTTTCTGTTTTTGGTCTTCACAAACCCCCGAGGGAACATTTCTGCTTCTTTAGCTGCTAAATGCTCTACAGGGTTCACTAGCTAGTCGCTAACTGTGTCTGTCTGGGGCATTTTTAATGGTGTGTTCAGACTACCGTTAAGAAAGCAAACGGCTACAAGTCTTTTTCAATGGAGGCCAGTGATATGAAACTAAAAAACGAAGCCTGACACTTGTTGCCATGTGATGCTTTACCAATCAAAGCTGAGCAGGCCACAACTTCATTCAGTGCTCCAACGACACGGTGAAGCATCAACCAATCATATGTGTCTGTTTCACCATTTCCACTTTGGCCACAATCTCCTGTTCTGTCTGAAACATGGACCAAAAAGTAAATCCTCCTGTTGGCTAGTTCCCAGTTCTATTTTTATACTATCCTGGCTGTTTTTTTACAATCATATTACCTGCTTCAATGAGCGTCCAATGAACACTCCATCATTGACTCTTTGACAATATAGCTGGCCACGCTTTGCCATTTTGTAACTGTATCGCTGTGTTTTTCATTGAAAAAAGCTGCTTCGTGTAGCTAAAAAGGAAGATGACAAGGGCGAATAAACAACACTAAGTCACAGCCCCAAAAGCCAAAACAATGAGCTGAAAGACGCTACGAAGCTGCATAGAGCCGAGAGTGACTGCAGAATCAGGTGAAAATTATCGCTTATTGGATCATCATTTTGAGAAACACTTTTCAAATTACACATAGTCAATTGATCTAGTGCTGATATAAAAATGCAGATTATAGCAGTGTTAAAGAGAATGCTCGCCATTTTATGTGGGTAAATTTGACTTGAGCAGCAGGTAGGCTACATGACCTCTTTCTGCTTACATGATTAACACACTGTTCTGAATCTGGCAGTGAAAAGTGGGTATGAGTTTAAATAGGTGTGATGAAAGTGTAACCCTATCCAGTAACGTGCTATACTTGGCTATAGGGGGCATCTGAGGTATGATGGTTGTTCAATTTGCCTCCGAAGCTGAATCACACCGACTGACGTGAATGCAGATTTGAAGGGCATGTTGAAGCAAGTGACTCAATCACAGCCACAGCTGTCCTTTAAACCAGAACCCATTACACGGTTTTCTGCTTTCTTTTAGCGGCAAGAATAACAATCCCTGACAATTGAAGTCAATTAGTGGGAAACACCAGTAAATACTGCATGAGAGCAGAGCTTTGCAAACCAAAGCTCTGAGTGGAGTCTGTACACTACGTCTTCATATGTCAAGGCCGTGACTGTCTGCCAGCTAAATGTGTCGGCCAGAAAGATATGCGAATGCAGATGAGTGTTGACAGCCAGTCAATTGTCATTCAGCCCATCTCCCAGCCACTCGGGACTCATCTGGCTTTTTTTCTTTTTGCCAGGCTCCTCTTCACTGCTTGCTCACCTCACACTCATCTGCCTTAATGCATACTAACATGCACAGTGGAGGCATGAGGCACCGTGTTCAGTGTTAATAAGAGGTAAAAGCTCCCACGCTCTCTCTTCTGCTGGTGCGGCTGTGACGAACAGATGGGTCAAAGAGTCACAAACTCGCACAGACTCCCGGAGGTAAAGTTTGGTTTTTCAGCTGTTTAGAAGCACGCTGGATGAGAATTGCTCTGACCCTTAAGTGCATTTGGTTAGTGGTTTAGAACACCTCACCCCATCTGCTGCTCCTCTTGCAGCTCTGCTTTTCAGTCCTTCATGACACTTAACTGCTCCATTCAGACTATCAGACAATATATATCTCACTGAGCTGATTTTGTAGTTTATGCAGATTTTCTTTTCTTTTTTTTTTTTTTTTTTTACAAAGATGAGCACAACAGATGTTGAGTCTGTCACTGTTCATTTCATTTACTCATGTCCGAGCTGTCATTAAGAGCTCAAGTTGTTCTGAGTAATCCATTTGTCCTCATGCTTGTTGTTGTGGCTACACATCAACTGAGAGAGAGCTGACCTCTGACAAACAAAGTGAAGACATGACTGATTCCTTACTGAAAATATTGGAGCAATTGTTGTGTAGGCTCATTATAGCCAAATTGGGCTGAATAGTGTTTTTTTCCTCCCTGTCTTTGTTCTTGGCGGCCAACTAAGTGCTTGCAGCTGTCAGTTGAGTGTATTCTCCTTGCCCAGTATATGTGGCTTGGCTGCACTTTTAGCTGGCTGTGTCCTTACTGTGGTGACAGTATGCCATGACTGATTTCCGTTGACTGACTTTCATTGTAACCACAATGTGCAATAAAGAACTGAGTCTTGCACTGGACTGCACGTTACACTCATCCTACTGCTCATGTGCATTAAGACTGTTTACATATTGATATCTTTTAAGTATTTTTTTTAAAAAATTTATTTGTACATAGTGTGCCTTTTTCTATTTTTTATATATAGTTGGGAGTCACCAATCGTAATTTCGCTGTGTGGAAACATAATGACAATAAAGATTCTCGATTCTTGATGTGTCCTTCACAGAAAAGTCGGAGTGCTTTTTTTACAAGTGGTTGATCTCATCTAGTTAACGCTGCGGTGTAACCGGGCTTTGCATGCATTTGGCTGATTATTTAAGCAGCATTCCAAGCAGTTTGCTGATGAAATGAAAGGAGAGGGGATGCCAGAAATTGTTGTACTGACAATGGTACAATGCAGGATGATGTATGATGACTAAATGGTATTTGGATGTGGTGGAGACTGATTCAATTTTCTCAAACCATATTAATTTTCTAGCTTCAGTTGTGCAAGGACAAAGAATAAACGAGCACTGAAAACTCTGCTTATTAACCCAATAAACTGATACCTATGAGTCCTTGTTTGCTGCAGAAAGGAAGAGAATGTTATTTCAAACCTTTGTCCTGCCAATGCTTTCATGCAAATTACTCACACTAGAACCGGCTTATCTGTGAACAATCATAGGTGGCATTTGGAGGAGGGTGAAATAGCGCCATGATTTTCATATCTGCATAAAGCTCAGTCGGGCCCTTCCACACAAATTCCCATGCAAAAGCAAACACAAAAGCCTCTTTGAATGCACACATCCACCGTTTATCTTAAAATAGTCTGCTGCTCTTTTCCAGTACCTTGCGTATTGCACTTGGTAAATGGTAGGCAATTACACATACACATTAAGGAACTGCTAGTTGATTCATTGGATATGGCTAAGTTGCAAAGTTAATTCATTCTAATAGAGCAGCAATTTTTATCACACAGGGCCATGCAGATATGAGTATAAAGGCTGAGATTATAGCATCCATGTGCACAAATAAGATTAGAGCGCTGGCTGCGACCGCTGTTGACAAGGTGAATGAGACAGTTGTTCCAAAAAAGCAAAAACACTGGATGACTGTGGGTTCATATAATTTCCGAGCATGTTATTTTCATGGTGTGTTTATCCACATGATTAATGACCACTCAGCTTTGCATTTGAACATCACCTGAGGAGCACATCTGCATCGGCCTTACTGGATGCTAATGATTCAGTGCATGCCTAATAAACTGAAGTGAGAATTCAAATGAGGCTCAAACTGCCTGTGAGGCTAGCTTAAGCAAACACCAGGACAGCTGGCAGAGAAATCATTGTGACTAATGGTCTCAGTGTGAGACAGGAGCAGGGCTGTGGGTGGTTGTTTTACCATGCTAAGAAGAACAGACTTTGTTTGTCTTTCTATAGCATACAGCGTGACTGTGTGATTCTGGAAGTGTTAGCTTTGTTTTTGTTTGCTTTGCTTTCCCTGCCACTGTAGTGTGACACAAAGGCCTATCAAAAAATGTGGCGCTTTTCCTCCTGAGAATGAGGTGACCTTACAAAACGGGAATGCATTAATGCTTTTAGAAGTGAGTTTACGAATCTCAGACTGTTTCCGCCGCCAACTGGAGGTACGGTGCTCTTCTCTGTCAACTGATGTTTTGACTTTATTTGGATTCTGCTGTGGCTCCTCTGCTGTGGTAAACGTAATGTGCTGTGACCTGTCCTCAGGGCGAATGATCTGATTTGCTCTTCCCTTGTCTTTTACTCCTAATCACATCTACCTCAGAGCTAGAAAATGGCTGTGCAGCTGTCATAACTGAAGCACAGCACGGCGTGATGGGAGTGCATGTTTTTGCTATTATCTATTCTATCTGAGCCAGAACAGAATACTAAACCTCCACTGCATCCCTCTTTCTCACAGACCGCTGCATGATCAATACCCACATCAAAGGCTCTGCGGAGATAGCAGGATTCTTTGAAGCATGTTTGTGGAGCTGGATTTGCTGAGCTAACACGGTCCACACAGAACCCCCTTGAATAAGCTTGTTTGGCTAGCATCCTCTCTGTTTGTAGAAGAAGTGAGTGGATTCTAATGGAGAACAGACAAGGCCTCTCCCTTGTCTTTTTCCTCCCTTTGAGCAGCTAAATGCATCCTTAGTGCCAGTGCTTTTTGCTCATCTGACATACGCTTCATTGCATGCCAGCTCAAATATTTATCTAATATCAAATTGGCTGTAATATTTTGGAAGCAGTGAAATGCCAGGAAATATTTCTCATCGAGGACACAAAATAACTTGCATCATGTTTCACAGTGCCAAGTGCAAATATGCTGGGTAATTACTGATTGAAATGAGATGGAGTGCAGACAGCAACAGTGCTGTTATGTGTCTACCTTGTGTTGTGACTTGGACAAGCGAGTAGACAAGAAATTCCAACGTTGATTATTCTGCACTCAAAACACGACCTGTGTCCTCTGAAAGCTATTAACTATTTACAAAAGTGCCTTACGTCTCCTAAATGGGAAAACAGGGCATTTGGGATGTTGTGGGTACAGAGGAAGTGGGGGTGGACGTTCGACCACAGTAAACACAAGCACATAACTCCTGCCAGCCAGTCAGAGAGAGTCAGCAGCTCTGTAAATGATGGGGCAGAGACTGTTGAATCATCTCTCTTCACGCAGTCCAAGACAAGAATGTGAAACGCTTTGCTATAAATTACAGAATAAACCATATTTGTAATGCTTTTGACTTTTTAAATTCACAGATTGTTGCATCTTTTAAGTAACTGCACTATTTGGCGTATGCAGTGAAAAGGTCTGACTCTCTAGTCAGCTGTGGCTCATTTGAAAGTGAAATGTGGGAAAATGCTGACATCTCTTTCTCTTCTCTCCTAACACCAGGGGCACCACTGCATTTGCATCCCTGTCTCTCTCTCAATCTCTCTTTCTTTCTCATTTACATTATGGATGGTTCATTTAGCTTACATGACCGAGTGAATACATAACCCAGGGCAATTCAAAATACCATGAGGGCCTGTAGGGATAAAATGAAACCACATAAGCAGAAAAGATTGCTGCACTGCCATCTGCAGCCGCCTGCTATTCAGCTCTTCCTCTTTCATGTGGTTGACAAACATGGCCTGCCCCTGGTCCACATGGCTGGGCTCAACAACACGTATCACTTAAATACAGTGAGTGATGAATTACAGAAACGTGATTTATTGCTGAATTGACCGTTCGCTAAACATGCCCTGTTAACAGCGATTGTACAATCATGATGAGCCCTGTAGTGATCTAAATTCTCTACCATGAAGCAGTGTGCATGCAGCCGCTGACATAAAGATGTAGGTGAATTAATATAACAGCAAAAATGCAAGAAGTAGATTCAATTTTGCAGTTATTTGCATAAACATAAACTTCAATTTAACTAGCATACCCCACAGCTAACATAAACTTACACATTTTCTTTTGATTTGGGACTGTAACAACCAAGCCAATGTTACCCACAACATTTGCTTCATTCAAAGGTGAGTCGTCGTCCTAATGGCGCTTTTCCATTATCACCTACTTGGCTCATCTTGGCTGGACTGTACTCGGGTTTGTGAGGTTTTCCATTAGAACGTAGTACCTGGTACCAGGCACTATTTTAGTACCTACTCTGCCGGGGTTCCAAGCGAGCCGAGTCGAGCCGATAATGTGACATGTACAGAGTGCAGGCCATTGATTGGACAGGGAGTGACGACACTACACAGCATACATATTTTAATACCTAATAGCAATAAATTGCAGGCATTACAGGGTTGGACATGGGACTGATATACGATAACTGTAGCGAACTAGATTTAGCTTACCCTCACACATCGTCTAGTTCATATCCTCATCTTTGGCTTGATACTGCTGTATCGCCTCCCAAACTCTCCTGTTCTCCTGAGTGTTTCGACTCGCCGCCCTCAGCTTTCTCTGACTCTCTTCTTTTACTTTGAATCTGACAAAAAGCCATAGACCGAGCAGCAGGTGTACCATCGCCTCGATGTCCTCCATTGTTCTGTTGCGTTTGTGTCGCATATAATGTTAAGGGACTTTGGGGCCGCCGTGCTATGATGACTCTACCCACGATGAGTGTATTACTCTATTGTAATGGAAAACGACCTAAACCGAGTTGAGTTGAGTAGATTCGAGTCGATTATGTGCTAATGGAAAAACGTCATAAAAGTCTCTTTTGTAACATTAAAGCTAGAGTATGTAATTTATTCCGGAGACATTTTTTGTTGTATTTGTTGAGAATCTCTTTACATTCTGACAGAAATCAATAAACTAAGTTCTCTTATAGTAAAGAAGAAAAAAATGTGCTCTGACAGTAAAAAGAAAAAAAAATCAATATCTGTGGCTGCCATAGGCCTGTAACAAGCTAGGTACAAAAATACCTAAGCAACAGCAACAGGACCCCCTCTTTGCAGCAAATGTTTTAGGTCAGGATTTTTACCTACAAGTACAAAATGTGTTCATCAACCACCCAAAACCAAAGTCTATCCAACCAGCGCATCACTAACCAGCAGTTTTACAAAGTATTTTCTCTTTCTGCCTCCATTCTCGGAGTCTCATCTTCCTTTTGATGTAGTCTGGGCTCCAATGCTTCCAATACATGACAGTCAAACTGAAATAACCTACTCTGATTATGGTCCAACAGGGTGATCCACCACCGCATTAGGCAGTTTCCAGAGATTCAGTCTCACACATGTAAACAAACTGGTGTGCAATAATAGATGAATTGATAGATAAGCCAGCTTGTATGACACTTAATGTGATACAGTTAATAAGAATGTAGACGAAGGTTGGAAATATTTATGTGAGTGTATTAGCGTATTAAATCTTCAGTTATGGCCAAAAGACAGATTTTGAGGTCACAGTGATGTCTGACCACCAAACTTTTATCAGTTCATTCTTGAATCCAAGTGAAGATTTAGGCCAAATCTGAAGAAATTCCCTCAGGAAGTTCCAGACATGTCATGTTTACAATAATAAAATGGATGGACAGACAAACATCCAAAAACATAATGCCTCTGGCCACAGATGTTGGTGAAACACAAAACAATGCACTGTAAATGCATTGTAGCACTTTGAGATTTTATATGTAAAGTGCATTATAAATTAAAGGTATTATTATTATTATTAACAAGCAAGGACTGAAAGGAGAAACTGAAAAAATGTGCATCTACCCCTCCTCCCACCCTCATCTTTCCTTTTACCCCTCAATTTCCCAACAAGGAGTCTTTTACAAATAATTAAATGGAAGACAGGAGTAGTCGACACACAGAAAACAGAGTGTATGGCAGATGCAGAAGCTCAATATTTTGATGTTTTTTCCATGATCTCCTGTAGAGTAAACTGTGCTGCTGGATGAATCCTGAACAAACAGAAGGTGCTGTTAGCTGATGGGTTTATAATTTCCTCTTACTTCACAACTATAAATAAGGCAAACATTATTCAGCTGCCCTCTGTAATTAAAACTTCATTCAGCCACAAGTATGCTTTCTGCCACAACATGCTTTATGTACTGAAGTCATACTGAGTGGCCTTTAAGGCTGACTTCACTTTGACTTTACACATCGACACCACATTTATTGAAAGGACAGATTAATATAGCAGTTGTGCAATCTGATAGCGACAATATTCTAATCAGGCTGTTTACATTGGCAGCTGTTTGACCTTGAATGAACTGAACCAAAGTCTCCTTCGAGACCTTCAGCTCAAGTGCCGAGCCGTTCATGTGGGACTGTCAGCAAGTCCAGGCAGTAAAGAATGAATGCAGGAACTCTGATGTCTAACAATAACATCCACCTAGGAGACAGGTGATAAAAGAAATGTCATTCTGGTCAAACACGGAAGCAACTGAGGCAAAAGTAAGCAGAAGTTCGCCTTCTTCCTTTTTCTTATTATCTTTTTTATTATTACTGCAGCCGGCGGTCAAGGTTCACTAGCAGAGCACACTTAACCATGTATCCTGTCACACACCCACCACCACACACACACACACACACACACACACACACACACACACACACACACACACACACATAACTCCTGTCTTTCCTAACATCAGCCCTGCTCTGTGTGCTCTGCTAATATTGACTCTCCTGACTAACACTGCCTCTATTGAGTCAAACACAGAACTGTTTGACTAGAATTAGAACATCATTGAGATAACAGCCGTGGACCTGTCCAGGCTGGAGCTGTGGTGCTAATGTAAAGCAGAGCAAGAGAACCGCAGCTGATGATTGTCGGCGGAGGGAGCTGAAGGTGCAGAGGTGGAGCTCGCAATCTGGTCCCTACACAAATGTTTTCTCACTGCGCCTTTTATGACCAATACACAATAACAGCCACTTGTGAAATGTCTTCCTGTGAAATCACACACGGCATTCTTGTTCCGCGTGGGCAACGCTGTGTTTATGTCTGTGCGGCATTTCTGTCATTAAGCTCATTGAGTCCTTGAGGTTGTAAAACAGGTTTGTCACTGGGGCCATTGTGTAGTTTGTGTGTCGGTGATGAAAACAAAGTGCTGTCAAACTTGTTGGCAGCGGGAATAAAAGCTGGTGTTATGTGCCAAAGCACGTTTTTAATCTGAATGCAGATATTAAATTCTTATCTTCAGTTACACATTGCAGCCATAATGTTAACAGCTTTACCCAACCATAAAACACACACACACACAAAACACAGAGATAAGCAAACCTACTAGACTATTCACCACATGCAGGCCTACTCACTCGCTTTATCGCTCTTTATCTGTCTCTCACATAAGCGTTTCACAGACTTAGGCTGTGTCCGAAATCTCTCCCTATTTACGAAACAATCCACGGTATTTACACTCCACCATTTTAGTTGAGTGTCTCAGCTCTGACTGTGTACATTTCTTCACTACATAGCAGAGGTTCTCAGACTTTTCAGCCACTGACCCACAAAATAAAGATACCAGAGTTTCACCACCCCCACTGTCCTGGAGACTAAAGCATACAAATGCTGTGCGCTGTCACACACACACACACACACACTAATATTTCTTTCCAAACACCAGCATAGCGACAACACAAAAGAACACAACAGGCATGCAACCATAATATTACTAGTAGTAGCAGAATACATTAATCAAAGTAAGCTCCATGTATAAACTGTAGTACTGAGTAAACAGTGTGCAGGAGCAGCAGACTCATAGGTGTGTGTGTGTGTGTGTGTGTGTGTGTGTGTGTGTGTGTGTGTGTCTAACAAGTAGCAGACTCCTATTTTGATGCTCTCACATACAAACTTGCATTTTGTGAATTTTTATTTTCAATTTAGCAATAAACTCCCATAATGAGAATCACGGCTACTAAATTTGGAGGACAGAAAGTTTATTCTGGGCGGAATTTAATTTGCGTTGTTTTATTTTTAATTTAGATGCTGTGTTAACAAAAAATCTTTCGTAACCATTATGGTTAAAATATATCAATTCTAATTGATTTTAAATTTAAAATTAGATTTCTGGCAATCATCTTGTGACCCCCTGTAGGCTCATGAACCCCAAATTTGTAAACTACTGCTAAATTGTGCCCTGAAAATTTTACACAACACCAAAAGTAGTGTGCATTGCACACACTTTATTCTGTTAATAATCCCACGATATGCTGCATTTAGAGATGCAGAAAATCATATGGCACAAAAGACATGGCAAGAGCACAGTCCTTGACCTGGGGGTATTGTTGAAAAAAAAAATAGTCAAATAAAAACTCTGTTATCACTTGACTGTGCAGTTGTCATCAGCTCTTAGTAGCTCTATCGTTTCTTTCAGTTCATTGTTTTTCTGCATTCTTACTGCTCATTAGTGTCTTTTTCAGCCACAGCAGAAAGCAAAAAAATTAATAAATAAACAACAACAAAATACACTGTACAAAGACACACAGGGACAACAAACAGGCAACTAGTTGGGGAACAAAGTGGAGCATTTACCTGCCAAAACAACAGATACTTCCTTCAAGACACACAAGTCTAACTTGACATGTAAATAAACCCGTCTCTGATAACACATTCACCATTTCAACTTATTAAGGAGTTTAAAACAATATTTTGTTTGTTTGCAGCTTCCCTCAATGACCTTAAAAAAAAATTAAGGACCCATCCATCCATCCATTCATCCATCCATCGATTATTTATACACTGCTTAATCCACATTAGGGTCACGGGGGACTGGAGTCTATCCCAGCTGACTTTGGGTGAAGGCAGGGGTCACCAGTCTATCCCAGGGCTACATATAGAGACAAACAATCACATTCATATTCACACCTACAGACAATTTAGAATTACCAATTAAAATTTAGAAAATCAATTAAATAATTAGAAAGATTCCATGCCGGGACACGAACCAGGGATCTTCTAGCTGCGAGGTGACAGTGCTACCCACTGATCCAATGTGCAACTCCTCTTAAGATGGAAATAATTTTTTTTTACTTTATTAACATCCCTATGTAGTGTGTTTTAAATGCTACAAGACACATCATGGGTGAACTAAACAGTCATCACTATGGCTGAGTATTTCTACCTTAAAATTTCCATGTGTAGCATAGTAGCTTTTTACAGTGTTTGAGAAAAGTTGCACGAGAGCTGGTGTGCTTGAGCTGCAGTCAGTGGGAAGCGGTGGGTGGAGAAAGAGGAGGAGACTTCATAGATCTGCCTATTATAGAGGAAGCCACTGGGTGAGATAAAGCTAACAGTTCCTAGGCAGTCAACAATTCAATCATTTGATAACCAACATAGAAGACATGGAAACAGCATTGTTCTTGTATTGCAGTGTAAACCATTAGTCTAGCTCACCTGATGTAAGATGTGGATCTAAGTCACCGATCATCTCAGTCTACTTCGTCCTTCCGACAAAAACCTACCACACTGAACATTTGAAGTTTTGCCAAGGATTTGGATCATGCAGTCAGACAGACCTGCTAATGTCTTTGTGGTGAATTATCCATTTTAATCACAGTACACATCTCTGTTTATGCAAATGTTCCAGTCACTATGTTGAGGAAACACCAAAGCTGCATCCTTTGCTTAGCTCCGCCCATGACTCTGACTGGTTGAAAGAAATACAAACAAGCCAGAGTCTTTATTCCCCCTGTAGCAGAAGGATAGTGAGGTGCAGTCAGACCATTATGTTCTACAGAATGGATTGGCAAAGTGAGACTAAGCGACAGTACGTGATGTTTCATTACATGGGAGCCTCTCATGTTTCTCTGTTAAGCAACACTGAAGATATTGTTGAAATATATGATTCAAATAAGAACTCTGTTGTCATCTGACTGTGCGGTTCACACTGTCACTAGGAATCTCTATCGCTTCTTTCAATTCATTGTTCCTTCATGTTCTCACTGCTTATTAGTGTGATTTCCAGGAAAAGCAAGGCAGCTAAAAAAGTGACCAACAAAAAAAAAGAAAAAGAAAAATGAACAAAGATAGACAAAGACAGCAAAAAGGCAACTAGCTGGTGGAGACAGTGGAGCATTTATTGCCAAAAACCCAGATGCTTCCCTCAGGAAAATAAAGACCATGAGAGCGCTAAAAGGGAAGTGATAATAAACCTCTCTTTGACAACACGTTCACCATTCAAACTTAAAAATCAATTTTTGCTGATGCTAGAAGGCATCTATTAAGTGAAATAAGCAGTCAACATTGTGACTACGCTTTTCCATCTTGAAGCTGCAGTGCACTGATGAACATCTTAAAAATGTGGAATCAGACTTCTAAGTTTTTCATATGTGACAAACCTAATAAAACAATCCTGTCCACTTCTAGAAAGAGGCTTTCCATATTATTTTTTTTCTCAAGAATCTGTTTCCAGTTTGAACATTTATGGCTGAATTAGTCCAGTATTACAACTTTCTATTGTGTAGCATCAGTCAGTCAGTCAATTGCATCCGAAAGGAATCGGTGACACGACTAAAGTTCTTCATCCAGCTCCCTCTGTCCAGCATTGCAGTCAAAAGTTCTTTGCCTTCCAGACCAGTGTCTTCTTCTAGCATCTTCCTTAGCGTTGTGCTAGGCCTGCCAGCCCTTCTGATAATATCAGGTTTCCATAACAATACTTGACCAGTTGTTTCGTTGTGTCTCACCATGTCTCCAGCCAGGGCTAGTCTTCCTTGCCTAATGATGGCTGACAAGCGTGAATGTGAGCCATATAGCGACTTGATAGTGAGGTGCGATTTCCAGGAGATGTTTTGTACCATCTGTAGCATTCTGGTATAGGTCCCATCAATTCTTTTTGAGAGTGACGCTGTGTTCGTGTAGCCTCCAAGATATAAGAAATCAACTTTTTCGATTTCTGACCCATTTAGCGCACGCAATGTCTCCTCAGATGTTGGGTTAAGGTGGATGAGCTTCATCTTTCCAGAATTCAGGAAGAGTCCAATCTGTTTTGTTTCTCACTCTACCTGATGCAGAAGGTCTTCTACTTCACTGAGAGTGTTTTCCAGGAGGGCGATGTCATCTGCAAATGCAAGTTCTGAGACGACTTCTTCGAGGTCTCTTCTACTTTGATGACATTTAGGGTCAGACCATCAGAGGGCAAGATTGCATTCCTCAGTGCATAGTCTAAGCAGATGATGAAGAGGAAAGGTGCTAGAGGGTCTTCTTGGAGTACTCCGGTGTCTATGGAGAAGAGATCTGTGTTGCCCTCAGGAGTCTTGACTACCGCAGAAGTGTTGACATACATAACCAAAATGTATAGCAAATATGTGTAGCATAGAGTAGCTTTATAGCGTTTGAGCAGAGTTGCAGGTGAGTTGGTGTCCTCAAGGTGCAGCGAGTGGGGAGGGGTGAGTGGAGAACAAGGAGTGTACATTATAGATCTGCACATTCTAGAAGAAGAAGCACTGGGGTACCATTATATCTAAGCTATTTTATGGTAGGAAAGGATTATTTTCCAGCTATAGAGCAGCCTAAATTTTATTTACAATAGTAGAAGCAGTGTGCATTACATACACTTTATTTTGCTAATAATCCTACAATATGCTGCATTTACAGATGCTGAATATTCATATAACTCATTTAACAAGTTAAATCTTGTAAAAAGAGGGACTTTAATGGGCACTTCATTCAGTATGTCTACATACAAGACATTGTGCTGAAACAGTGATGTTAAAGCCAACAGTTCCAAGACAGTCTGTATTCTCATCATGTGATAACTGATGAAGAAGTACTGTAAACAGCACTGTTCTTGTACGGCAGTGTGAAGCAACAGTATATAAAGTGGGATTATGTGGGAGCGTCTCATGTTTCTATGTTAAGCAACATTGAAGACACCGTTGAAAAAAATGATTCAAATAAGAACTCATCTGACTGTGTGGTTCCATCACCTCTAGGGAGCTCTATAGCTTCTTCCGATTCACTGTTCCTCCTGTGTTCTTACTGCTCATTAGTGTCATTTCCAGCCCCAGCAGGCAGCAAAAAAAACAAAAAAAACAACGAACAACAACAAACAAAAAAACAAACAAACAAAACAAACAAACAAACAAAAAGCCAGATATCTCCCTCAGGAGACAAAGTGAGCCACAAAAAAATCATTTTTTGGGAGCCCTCATGGTGAAAATCAAGGTTTTTACTCGTTAACATGTCAATTTGCTGTTTTTTATATGCTAGAAGACCCATCGGAAGTGAAATAAGCAGTCAACATCATGGCTGAGCCTTTCCACCTTGAAGTTGCAGTGCACCAACGTCTGTGTCAAAAACATGGATTCAGACTTTTTACACATAACAAACATAAACAACCAAGCCTGTCAACTTGTAGGGGGAGACTTTTTGTATCATTATTCTTCAGAATCTGTTTCTGACACGTATAGTTGAATTACCCCAATATTACAACTCGCCACTATGTATTATAGAGTAGTTTTACAGTATTTCTGCAGAGGTGAAGCTGAGCTGGTGTGCTCCAGTTGCAGGGAGTGGAGAAAGACAAGCGGCTTCATAGACTTTAGATTTTCTTTTTAAGCTGCAACCTGAATGGAAATTTCGTGAGCAAGCAGACCTACAGTATACAGTACTAGTATTAATCAATGACGTCAACACTGAAAATGAGTCAAAACAAACATTCCTTACTGATGCATGTTTCTTTTTACTTCAGTTCCTTCTAAAAAATGCTTTTCTTCAGTATCATAATGTAATTGTTGTGTCATGACATCAGTTGCTTTTGGCTCCAGTCACTGATCAGCTGCAGTCAGCGCCACAGCGTTAGACAATGTGCTCACATATACTGTGTTACATTACAGCTGAATTCCCAAAAAAGCTGTTCTCATTAATATATATGTTTCTATTTCTGTTGTCAGACAGCATACTGAGTAGGAAATAGTGCCAGAAACGCATGTTAACCAGCAGTCATTTCCCACCTGCTGTTGTGCACTGCTAAAATCCTGACTATATATCCATGACGCCTGACAAATTCACCATACATGAATTAAAGACGACGGCTGTGCTGTGATATTTTCACAGAATTCCTGCTACTAGAACTACTGAAGCTACTGCCAAAGAATGATGAAAATGAGTTGTGTGCTTTAATGCATGAACCAAACCTTTTCACTTTGTTTAAGGGTTTAATAGAAACTTGGATCGATTTTATTTTATTATCATGCTTGAATTTCAAGTTTAACTCTACACTTTCCTATGTTAACCTCTGTTTACATCATGTGCATGAATTATACAATGATATACAGTATGTCATAAAAAAACTTAAATGATAAGTTTTTTGGAGGAAAGTTTATTGTTTATTGATTGCTTAGTAATCAATCGACTATTTCATGAAATAGTTGATAGATTTATCGACAGAATAATAGTTTTTAGTGGCAGCCCTATTTGCATGGTAACTCTGAGCAAGAGCATGATACCCATGGAGGCTTTTTGGGATAAGACCTTTCTAAGTATCATGTACTGGAGAACACGCCAGATAACTGGACTGAATTACATTCAATTTCACTAGATTAGTGAGTATAATTTTGACAACTAAAACCAACCTATCAGATCACAAGGAAAACAAGCTATACCTGTCTAGCAACTCTGTAAAGCAGCAACATGAAAACGTGGAAGCTGCTGCGAAGCTCCTGCAGAAGCTGCGATGGCAGCGAACAGGCAGCTATGTCTCTTCTGAGCCTGTGGCCTTGTTAGCAGTAATAACTAGTGTAAACAAATAGCAGCAGTGTATTTTAAGGTCATCACAAACATCAACCAAAACCTCCCAGTCAGCACAAAGCAGCGGCTCTGTTGTGGCAGCACACTCCTTCTATTTAAATCTGCTGACATGAGAAAAAGCAACATTAGCTAATGCACTACTTAAAGACCATAATCGCTCTTTCCCCTACTGTTAATGAATGCTAATTAGAAGTCTGGAGCAGTTTCTGGCGTGTGCTGGCTGCTCCTCTAATGTGCCGTATTGTTCCTCTCTTCGCTCCAGCTCAGCACTAATGCTGCTGTGCCAGCTATTAAAGTCAGATAAGCTATCCATCTTTAGCATTGCCAGCCAAAAAGCCACTAATAGCTTAGCCACAAAATTGTTAATTTCCATGGTTTCCTTTCCCTGTTGGAGTGTTTGCTCTCAGTGTATGGCAGATACACTGAGGCAGATATTCCTCTTTGGCTCCACAATGTCAGCCTGCTGTGCTGCACACAATCCATTTTTTAAAACAACATTTAACAGCCTCGTCCTCACAAAACACTCCATCAGGGAAGCAGCTCGCTGTATTTGCGGGTGCCTCTTTACAAAGCCTGTTTCAACACGACACTCCATCATGGACACTGTCATGGAAGCCTGCGAGCGGCATACAGTTCCCCCTCCGTGCTAAATGCCTCTATGACTCCTGAAACAGGAGTGCAGTTTAGGAGCTCATCTTGTGGAACGTGGGCCGTAATAATGTGATTTAATCCATGAAACAACTTGGCTGCACCGAGGTTAATCACAACCACACTTTTAACGAGGATTAGGAGACATATTAGCTGCCATATTATCCTCATTCCACATTGCTGTTAATTTTACAACTGATTTTAAGATCTGGCAGTTGTCCATTAGCCAATTCAGGCTACAGAGGCCATTGAAGATTTGACGAGAAAGTTAAATGCACATCTACATTGGGAATGTGGCAAGAATAATACACTCTGCAGCTTGTGTGGCACAGTTTTAACGTTTACACTTAATAAAGTCATTAAAATAACTGCAATATTTGCTTATTAAAAAACTAAATAGACCAGCTAAGGACAAAGGCATAGATGCAATTTAATCACCATTTTTTCTGATTTAGATTGAAACATAAAAATAAAGGTACAAAATAACGTGTAATCTTCTTTTTTAAAAAAATAAATAAAATAAAATCCCTTTCTTGAACTCTGTTGTTTTGTGTTTATTTTTTTGCTTGATTTCCTTTGTTGTCAGCTTAAGGTCTGTTTTTTTGTTTTTAACTTCCAGTTGTTCTTGAATGTGAAAGGATACTTAAAGTGAGATTTTGTCCATTGCTGTTTCCAGATGTTAATAAATTACTCACATGATGCACTGACATGATGGACAGTTAGTGTCGGCCATCTGATAAGTTCGATGTGACCCTCATGACACCCTGAGTGTGAACAATCCACTGTCACTAATTAAAATGATGACCAACTGGACAAAAGAGTCTGTCCGTGTTACGCTTTAAAATCCCTTTGACAGTCACTCTAAAGAGACACATTGCAGTGAACCGATCTGTAAGGTCAAACACATCCCCTTCAGCTGCTAATGTCAGTGGAAACAACTTTATGAGGCCTGGCTGCAATTTGTGAGGAGCTCATCCAGAGTGATCCAAACAATGAATTTAAATGTGAGTGTATGGAAGTGTGAAATCCACTGAGGGTTGAAGTCGCAGTTCCTCAGTCCGGTCTTTTTTTTTTTTTTTCTTTTAGAAAGCACATTTTAACTGCTGCTTCTCCTCTAGAGATCTGTGCTAAAACAACTTCCCAGCCACTCAGATGTTCAATTTTGACACCCAGCATCTAGGTCTTACCCACACAGATGCATCCTATTTCATGCATCTGAAACTAGATTTGTAAAAGTGCACAGAAGAACAGTGACTCCGTGAATATAACGACTCCCTTATGAAATAGTTTTAGGTGTTTCTTTGTCCACTGAGTATTTAAGAATAAGCCGATACATCAGCGAGTGTAAATTTCACAACCCATGATTTTGTCATCTGCACACAGATGAAACAGCCTTGCCTGGGAATAAGGAAACCTAGGAAGTGATTAGTTTATAGAGCGTGCAAGAGTTATAGTCCTGTGGTTGTGCAGACGTGCCCTGTTCTGTGGCAGCGCGACGTGGGAAAAGTGGACTTTTAATGCAGTGCGACTTTATGACCGTTCATCATGTTTTGTTTGACATGAACAAAAGTGAGGTTTACCATTTCCCCTGACAGTGTGGTGTTACACACAAAGGCTGATGGATTTAGCAGGTCCCAGAGTCACTTATATTTATTCCGGAGAGGAGTCTGCGAGTCAGTCGACAAAGACACATTTCTCCTACTTACATTACACATGTAAGATACTTACATACATTTTATGGAACAACACAGTCGGTATTTTCAGTCATGATAAGACTAAAAATCCTTTTACCTAATCCTGATAAAATTCTGCCATCCTGTTATATGTGCAGCTTTATCATTAATTGAGCCTTTGATTATTTTTCTGACTAATCAGTTAATTGGTCTCTTAAATGAAAACAAGGAAAGATAAAGTTTATCAGAAAGAAAATAACTGCTACTCACAATAATTCTAAAGTTGTCTTGTGATGTTATAATGTTGTGTGTTCTTAGCTCGCGTGCTAACATTAGCCACTGGTCTGTGGACTTTTTCACTGCAGTATAAAGTCCTGCAGCTCCATGGAAACAGCACAACCATGGCTTGAAGTAGAGAGAATTCACAAATGTATTTGTGCAGTATAATCAAGGCATACCACAAATAATTTAAAGAAAAAACCAGAGCGTAATTTCTTTTATTATTAATTTACCAAAATTGAGAGAAAAGAAATATCTAACCCTAATCAACATACACAACATTATCCAAGTTTCCACAGGTGTTACTAATACTGAAAAAATGGTGACTCTACATACTATGGATATTTTACTACTTACATTTTTTATTTACTTCTGTCCTTCTCAAATATCTGTTCTGAAAAACACAGCCTATAGTTCAGCCTAGTTCAGCTGAAGTGACTGATATTTTCTGACTGTTCACGAGTCAAATTTTTTGTGGTTTCACATAATCTGGTTGGAACTAATGGTTAATTTTTGGCTAATGTTCAAATGTACCATGGTAAAGTTGGTAAAGTTTTTTTGGATGGACTGTCACGTCACAGATGAGTAATTAAAGGACAGATGTAAAGTTGAAAATCTGATGATTCAATAGTGTAGTGTTGTAGTGGATTTATTTTAAAATAACACGCCATCCAAACATGCAGGCAGGTTTGGGGGTTCAGAGGGTTAAAGGTGGACGTACATTTCAGACCTCAGAAGTGCCTTTAAGCTGCAATATTTTTAACAGCCAACAGGGGTGACTGTTTTGGTTGTAAAGAGAAGTTAAATTGTACAGAAGTCCAAGAGAATCTGACCCTACTTCTCACTTGACTTGTTACCATAGTAAATATTTTTCTATTGAGTTTATGATCTCAATCACTAGCTTCAAGTCTTTTTCAATACAGCGGATTGTTTATTTTGTAAATTATAGTCCTATGTAAAGCAAAATTAGATAAAAAGGTGAGGTATGCTTTAGGATGTGGCCACTCTGTGATTGACAAGTTGCTACCAAATGGGTGTACAAGAGATCCACACATACTTTACCACATTTGGTTTTAAAAACCAACATGGTGATGGGCAAATTGTCAAACTCCAGACTTCAAAGCAGTGGGTGACATCACTGTGGCTACATCCATCTATTATATACAATCTAAGATCAACTCACTCACAATTAGCTGTTAGAACAAAGCACCACTTGGCTGAAGAACTCCAGCTTTAAAGAGCCAGTCTGGTAATAGTTGTGACTCACACGTCAGATGACGCTCTGAAGAAGACTGCAGTTGCAGTTGAAACATGTCAGCTAAGGTAAAACCATCTTATCTTTGATTTGTCGGTGTAAAAGAAATAACGTTATCCTATGATAGTCAACGACAAAATGAACATCATCCAAATATTACTGGTAATAGTTGTGTTTTTTGGCATCATGCATTCAAACATTATTGGATTACACAGAAATAAGGCAGTGATGTGGGTTATGTGTGTATGCACAAAACCAAGTAAAAAGAATTGATCATGTCCACTGCTGTGCTGCTGTGTACAAGTGTGAAGTATCACACAGGAACCTGACAGCGCTGCCTCAGGCTCGGTGACCTTCTGTCACTCCACTCTTTCCTTTCATCTTTTCAGACATCCGATCATGTTACAGGTCTGACTGTGGTTACAAGCAAAGTAGAAGCAAGAGCCAACCATGAAACTCCACACACATTTGTTACACATTTATAATTGCTCAAAGTAATTGACAGCTAATGACAACTATGCAGCAGCTGAACTGATAAGTGAAACTAGACCCAAGGCTTTCCTCTACTGTGCCGATGAGTGCATGTGCCTTCAGGTATGTTTTTGTTTGACTCTTCTGCCTTGATTGTCTTGTACAAATACGAGTGTGGCTAAAAACCAAAAGCTGCTGCGATATTTTCTCAAAGAAAATCTTTCACATGAAGATCAGAGTTAAGCTGCCAGCCACTTCTTGTCCTGTCATTCTTTAGCCAGATGGAGATAACTCCACAGAAGAGCATCAGTCTGACGCAACAGCTCTTAAATTACAAACCTGACACTGCAGGTCGAATACCACAGAATACTTGAAGATCTGTTCGCTCCTCCTCCTGGAGAAGCTGTATCTACAGCATCCTGTAATTGTCAGCAGTTTCCCAGTGATGTGCCTACAGGGCAGGGTGGTTACGGCGTGTGGATTGACAGGTGGTTGAGTGCTTAGCTATATGTCATACGGCTCTTTTCTCAATCCCAGATCAGTGGAGCTGTTGACTCACACACATATCCATTTCTCCACACTCCACTGCACAACACAGCCGCTAACAAACAACTTAACACGCTGTGGAATGTGGCTCAACACTGAAGCAGAGGGAGAACAGGTCTTAATGAACCACAAACAGCCACAGGACTCCAGGGCGCCAGCACCTCATATAACAGTGACTATTATTATTATTATCATTCCTTCTTTTGCTCTATCATTTCTCAGATGTCTGGCTGTTGCCAAAACAACAGTTTGTTATCTGAGGAGTGATCAGCATGTGCAAGCAGACGGTTTGCCCCGATGAATTCCCACAACAGGCTTCACATTTAGGTGAAGTGCTACAGGTGTGAGCATTCCTTTGCAGACTGGGAGGGATGGAAAGATTACCCTGTGAATGAGGGTAGGAAACAGCCTAAAGATTCCTGAGATAAGGATTACCTGTGAACTAAAGGTCACACAAAAAAAAATCCCCAACAATCTCTACTCCATCTACTTTATCCTTCTGTAGCAACTAACAAAGAGCAGACATGCTGTTCTTTGATATGACCTCTGACAAGGATAATCCAAGACCTTGTTACACCTCTTTAAGACTTAATTGCTACCTGTCACAGGATAGGAATCTTCCTTCTTTTACAAGGCCCATAATAGCCAAGAGCATCAATCTTCTTTGTGGTGTAACTCATCAACCTAAAAGGGTGGATAAGTAATCTGGCAGATGAAAGATAACAGGGAAACCGTGTGAGTCAATGCAACCGTTCAGCTTGTGGTAAAATTCTTTGTTTTTTTTCTGGGTGGTGCTGTACCGCACCGTTTTACCCTGAGCAAAAAGGAAGCAGGGGTGTAGCAGAATTAAGCAACCAGAAACTTGTTGAGTGGACGCCGCTGATGTTCTCTGCTGCTTTGCTAGGAGTTATGTTTATCTATTATTAAATCATTTCGGTGATGAAAGATAATTCCTGGCTGGATTGGCAACTTGTGTTGAATGAAGTGATACATTTATTAATGGCAGATTTGAAAGAACATATCTTTAACCAAGTGCTGCAAGTATATAAATATAACTGTACATAATGCTGGAGCCACTATACGGGGATATTGAACTGCAAAATCGAATATTAGGACAGAAAACAAATGTGGCGTTAGTGACCTTTTCAAAAATAAGTGTTCTTTCCATAATTTGAAAAATTTCCAAATACGGTAATTAAAAACATTTTTATTGCTGCAAACTAGCTGTGTATAAACGTAATATCAGGAGATTAGAAGTGACATCATATCTAAGGCTGTAAAGTCCAGGTTGACTAGTCGAATGGATGGTATGATGATGTCCTTGACCTGATTCTCATTGGTCGGACAATTGTGGGTGTTATTGTTCTACAATAAGAGCATTCCTGGGTTAATTATTTTTGGCGTGGAACCCAACTATCTCTGAACACCGTTTATACAACTTTGAACTCACCCAACCAATTGGAAACTGCTTGGCTAACTAATGCTTACATTGAATGTCTTCTCAGAATCAGGACCAAACTAATGTCAAAGAATTCGTTGGCTTCATATTGTTCAAACTGATGGTAAAAGTCGAGTTTAAACATTGCAAACAGCAGTTATAACACAGCTAAGCACTTAAAACGGTAGACCAACTTGTCTGTGTCATATTTCTCAATACAGTAGTTCCAAATACTAGCTTTTTATGTTTATTTCTAATTCATTTAGGCTAATAAGGCTTACAGGTGGAGTGCACGGTGATCAATTTAACTACTCTAGAGATGATGTGGAGTTCCCCGTTTCCAATCAATTGGCTGAACAGTAGGTACAATTTCGGTTGACCAAGGTTTTTTTTTTTTTTGGCTGACTACAGCCATAGTCACGTTCTGGGTGTCAGTTGCTCCCTACTGAATCGCTCCTGTGTTCCCCCGTAGACCAACGGTGAGGGCGGAAAGCTCATCGCAGCATTTCAAAGGTGAGTGATTTATATGACAGCTGTTCCCCAATGTGCCATTCTGAATGCCCGTGGCCCATGTTTAACAGCTGACAAACGCATGCTTTTTCTGTCACGTCGCATTTATGGCCTCACACACAATTCTATTAGTGCGGCCTTGACCATACAAGGACATAAAAGAGTTTTTATGATGCAGTTATCTAAGTCAATCAAACAAGGTGACTACATCAGCAACGCACACACTGACATGGCACTGCAGGCGTCAGCACGATAACAGCGACTTAAAGAGCAAACTGTTCCAACAGCTGAACCACCCTCAAGGACAAAACTTCAATTTGTGGTCCTGCTTATTACCGTTTACATTCAAAAATCACAAGCCTTCTTTTTATATGATTCATGTGCTCCTTAAAATAAGAGAGGGCTCAGAAGTAGTTTCCAGAGTTGTTTGATATTTGAGATCTCTCCATTAACCCACGGCAGCACACTGGGAGAGTGTAACCTTATTTCACGCTGGCTCTCAAATAGTGCCGAGAATTTGTGAGGCAGTTAGTGGCCATCATTAATAACGGCCTAGGCTGGTCTGACAGCTGCTGATTGGAATGAAGAGCTGCGCTACGGCAGACAGCTACAAATTTCCCTGACAGCCAGGTCTCCATTACTGGGCGTCAGCTGCCAAAACAGCAGTAATCAGAGAAGGGGAGAGGAGAGAAAAACCCACTCACTCGCCACAGACACCTTCCTTTTCCCTCTGCTGTTAGAAAACATAAACACACAAACATGTACTTGCACTTATAACTTAGTA
This sequence comes from Amphiprion ocellaris, assembly GCF_022539595.1. NCBI lineage: Eukaryota > Metazoa > Chordata > Actinopteri > Pomacentridae > Amphiprion > Amphiprion ocellaris. The sequence goes on along the minus strand of NC_072768.1, from coordinate 13,196,865 downwards.
TTTCCTTTCCCCAGATATACTGCTCAAACAGCTGCTGAACATCTGATGGATGCCTCCATTTCTGAGGCCATTATTAAAACACTAGACTGGTGTAAATCAACAACTCTGGCTCCTAGAATTTAATGCACTAATGTATATGAGGAAATGCATTAGAGCGCTTTGTTGTGCATGTGTGTTCTCAGCTGACATGATACACCAGGCAGTAACATAACAAGACACTCAGCTTCTAGCAAGTAGAAATGGATGTAAACAATGTAGATTTCATGTTTCATAGTGAATGCACTGTGCTTACTTGGAAGTCTTCAAGGATACCACACCATGTGTTGTGGTAACACTGACTAAAACAGAAACTTTATTTACAAGACAACTCCACCCGACATGTTCAACAGATGCCTCAGTCAAGTTATGAAATGCTGACCTCAATGTTTCACCAAAACATTTGATTTCCCCACAGTACCTGCTTGTAGCAATTATATGAGCCTATCAATATGTTCAAGCGCCCAAAGAACTTGGATATGGTTTTAAAAAGCTTGTGGTCTGTGGTAAAATATTTCAAAAGTCAACACTAGCTTGAGGCATGGCATGCATCATGTATAATTTTGCAATATTTAACCAAACTCCAACTTTTTGCACCAATCTTTCATTGCTTCAGTGCCCACTAACCACCTAACCACAATTTCTGTACAGTACAAAATGCAGCACTTCTTTACTGAATAAAACTGCAGTCCAGGTAGCAGTTATGATTTTTTCTAAGCACATTTGCAAAACCGATTTCTGGTATATACACTTACAAAATGATATCAAGTCTTCGCTATTCCCTTCTGTCTTTATTTTCCTGCAGAAAACATCCAGTGTGGGAAGGCCAGGGAGAGCGATACAGTCGAAGAAAAATATTCGTTTCTTGGAAGCATAAAACAGAAAAGATTTAATATCTACGTACAAAACTTCAATGGGTTGTTGCAGAGAAGTACAGTAATTTCATCAAAAATAGTCCTCTGCGTAATTTTCACAAGGGTAAAATTATAGATGGTGGGCAACTTTCAAGCCTCACAAGAGTGTTTTCCACATGAATGGCAGTGAGGCTGAAATCTGCTAAAGCATGCATCATGTGCATTTATGCTCACACAACTTGTTAAAGACAGAGACCAGCTACAACAATGGCGAAAAGCCCAAAATTACAATATATGGTCCTCAAACTGTCCGATCGTGTGACTGTGCTTGTATAAGTGAGGAGGGCAGGCACGGCATTTTTTCAGTAGGAGGAGTACAAGTGAAAGTCTGTGGCCTTGAACAGTTTGATCCCTGTAATGACAGAGGGCTTTGGTATGGGTCAACCTGTCAGCGCTCTGCTTCCACTGATCCCTGCTGCTCCCAACTGCAGAGCATGTGAACACGGTCGTCCACACACTGTCACACACAGCTTGGAAAAATCTCTCTGGGTGTGTCCCACTGTCCACCAGGGAAGCCGCATCTACTGATGTCTTGCACTAACTGTGATGCACAGAAAGGTGAAAAACAAACACATTGCAGTGATATACAGCATCGTTCAACTGTTGTTTTATGGATTGAACCATTAGCTCATTGTGGGTTCTGGAAAAATATTTGGGACACTAAAATTTAACCAAAACTGTCAGAACCAAAAACAGATGTGGCAGCACATTAAAATGAATCATTTCTCAAACTTCCTGCTAATGTTGTTCTACAAATAAACTCCTGTGCGCACTCTGTAGTCGTAGTACAGTGCAGATTAGATATCAGAGCCACATAGATTACAGTGACACATGAGTAATCACTGATGCGTTATTTATTCTAGAAAGTCGGCTTCTTATACTAACCCCGCAAACAAACAAGCTCTCAATGCATATCAGTCCCCTGTATGCACACATGGTACACATGAGCATGCATGCATACAGACTGCAGAGCTTTCACAGGAGGTGGCAGACGACCAAGAATGGGAGGCTTCATTTTATAGCTGCCTCTTCCATGTCAGCTTTACTCCAGCAGCAATAAAACACTCCATAATAAAAGGCACTATCCCAGAGAGGCAGCAGGACTGCAGCTATAGATAATCTACTCAGCTCGCACGGCGTTTGCATTTCTTGCCCCAGAATTCATTTTGTAGGTTTACTTCAGCATTCTCTGGTTTTAAGTATAATGGAGAGCAGAGAGCTGTGGCTTAGCTGCTGGATCAACGAGAACAAAGCAATATTGTGACCTTAGCTCCAAGTGGGAGAGCAAGCTGGTTAATTAGAACCTCCTACATTATCTAAACAAGACCTTTAGAGAAAAGATGTAATTAAACCCCCAGATAAAAACTAATAAGGGAAGAAAGCTGTCGGGTAGTAAATTAATATGCGCATTTTTGTTTCCTGTGGACGCTAGTTATTACAGTTATGCAGCAACGCAAGGAAGAACTAATAAATACTTCTAAACAATGTACAGTCGTGTAGCAAGCTTGGCTACAGGGCATAACACGGGGCATAACTCTAAACATTGTCGGCGTAATTCACTGAATACTCCTGCCGCCTCTAAATCATTCACCGCGATTTATGTCCATACTTGTAAATCCACGGTCAAGGTTAGTCGCCAGCACTGCAGAAATTGGCATGTGCCATTATAGTCAGTACAATTCACACAATATTTATGACACAGGATGTCCCATCTGGAGCTGCTTCCTGTCTTGTGGCCCCCCCGAGGACGGGCTGCCTGGAGCTAGTAGCACTTCTCTGGGACATCTGCTCTTCTCCTCTGGGTGTAATGCAATACAGCGGAGGGGCTTCAGCTCAGACAAAACAGCTTTTCTCCAGATATGTTAATATGATTTTAAGCACTGCAGCTATCCATTATTTTAATGGTTTAATTAGGAGCTGAAAGATTCAATCAGTTAATCAATTGTTTGGCCCATTTGACTTAATTCAAGCTTCTTAACTGTGATGTTTTGTTGCATTTCTAGGTTTTATTTGATAGGTATTAAATATTTTCAGCTTTTTAGCGTTGATTGAGGAAACAAGCAGTTTGGGCTTGCTCCAGGAAACTGTGATGTGCATTATTATTTATTTATTTAACCATTTTCTCACATTTTATACAACAATAGATTTGACAGATTTAAGCAATTGTTTGATTTTTGAGCAATATGTTTATTGTCTAGCTTTATACATGGCTTTCCTAGCTGTGTTCAAGGTTAACAGATCATGCAACTGGCACCTTTACAGGTTTTTAATTAACACAATACACTGTTCAGCCACAACACTAAAACCACTGACAGGTGATGTGAATGACATTGATCATCTTGCAATGTTCTGCTTGGTAACCTTGGGTTCTGGCATCCCTGTGGATGTTGCTTTGACATCTACCACCTCCTGAACATTACTCTCCAGCAATGTTTAGGAGGGTTAAGCACACCCTGTTATGGCAACAGCACTGCCAGACAGCAGCAGTCTCCCCAAGCAGGACAATGTGCCCTGCCAAAATACAAGAAAAAAGAGAAAAAAATCCTACAAATGGATGGAGGAAAATGACAGAAAGCCCAAGGTGCTGACCCAGCTGCCAGACTCTCCAGTCGCCAATCTGACTGAGCATCCACAGGATCCGCTGGAACAAGCCAGATCCATGGAGGCCCCACCTGCACCCCACAGGACCCAAAGGAGCCACTGCCAATGTACTGGTGCCAGACAGGGCACTCCCAGAGGTCCCATGTTTATGGCCTGATGGCTCAGAGCTGTTTTTGTGTTATATTACAATATTACACAGATGGTTTCAATGTTGTAGCTGACTGGTGCATATCTCTTTTGATTATTATATAAATAATTCAAAGTAAAAATAGAAACAGTGTAAAAACATGTTGCCTCTACTGCTTGCCTGATAACTTTGCTGGCATCATGGCACTCCAAAAGTTCTCATTTCAGGTCAAGAAACCTTCCAGGACTAAAATGTGAATATTGAAAAAGGTCAGCAGCAAACTAGTGCTTTAAACAATAATGAAAGCAATCATTATTTGCAGTCTTAATTCAAAAATACCATTTACATACATACATACATACATTTTCAGCACAATTTCACCAGCAGTCCCAATCACAACAACTGAATTCAATTTACAATGTGAAAATTATTTGGCAATCTAAATTCAAAGCAAAAATATCAATCTGAAGATTTCTCAATATAGAGTTAAACATGCAAAATGCTCAAAAACAATGAAAATATCCATCATGTATTACCAAAAAAATGCCTTCAAATGGTTTGGCAATTTTCTAATGTTTTAAATAAACCTATTAATCTGTGTTAAAAATATTCACTGATAAGGTTTCTGATGACAAAACTGACCAAGTAATCCTTACAGTACTGATTATATTTAGCCGGTTCACACGGTTCACAGCAATTGTTTGCTGGTGTCATGTTGGATCACTGCAGTGAAACATCAAGGGACAGTGGATTATTTGTGCCATTGTGAGGGGGTGGGAAGATAACACTGTTGGTAAAAATATCTGTACATTTGTCACCTTATGATAACCATCTTTTTATACCCTAATTCAGGGGATTTGGAGGTCTCAGTATCAGATGGTGAAGGTAGGTGTGGCCTGAGGGAGTCGACTCTAACAAGGCAGCAACCCTGATTTAACACAGCATGAAACTGCTGTTAGTCATAGATCGCCATGACAGCAGCTCTCATTATCACTACCTGGATATGCATGGCATGGTTGTCAGAGCGACGCAGGCACAGGGGACAGCAACACATGATTGCCACAAATCAGCCGAGAAATGGGATGTCTGATCACTCAAATCTGATAGAAGTATAGAAATTCAGCTCTGGCAGATGTTAGAAATGGAAATGCAGATACCTTATTAAGGTGCAAATTGAGAGGCAAGAAATGTTCAGTTGAGTTTATTTGCCTGTTTCTCTTTCAAACACGAATAAGGGTGAGATAATACAATCATGTCAACAAGACAACACTGAAAACAGGGAGAATTTGATGGGCAATGTGTTTAGTTTTGGCATCTTCCAGCCACTCAAATCAGACCAGCCTCAAATCAGACCAGCCTCTCATCCCTACCTCCTTCTGTCAAGTGTTGCTGGGTTGCCAGTTCCTCTCTCCCCCACCGCTCTGTGTGCTCAGGGCTCCAGGACTGCAGGTGCACAGCCTGTCTGCCCACTACAGGTGGGCCCAAAAGAGAGAGCTCACATCTCACCCTCCTCTTGGCTCATTAAAACCTTCAGCTGTTCCTCCCCCTCCACCCTCGTCTCCCTCCTTCGGCCTCATACGGGTGCTCACACCACACTGATCACACCCATCAAGCTTTGATTTACAGTATTTACACCATCCTCCTGTCCCCATTGTGGCTATGGGGAATCTGAGGAATGCCCCTCCCCTCCCTGCCCTCGGTGCAGCCGGCATCCTGCTAAATGTGAGCCAATCAGTGGTGGTGGGTGGAGTGCCAAGCCACAGAGCACTTCTTCCCGTTGGCAGCCTTCCCTGCGGTGGCTCTGATCACAGCACAGTGTTAACAACACGTGACCTGGCCCCGCAGCCCACAGTAATTGAGGTTACATCCCAGGCAATACCTTGATGAATAATTAAACGGCCAGAAACAAAACTCAGAGTGACTTAGCCAGCGCCCTGGGGTCTAATAACGTGCTTGGACTGTATTAGGTAATCTATCCACTAGTGCCAGTTAGTGTCGCACACTCACGCATAAGCACACAATTGGGCCCAGATAAAGGCAACACAACAGCATCAGTCATTGTCAGGGCAGAGTGCTGGTTAAGGCTCTGCAGGAACAACATGAGGAATTATTGCTGGGTGAGTAGTGGGCACTTATCTTGCCAGCAGTGTGAAGCAAAATTGAAAATGCAGCAAACTGCTGTCTGGTGTTAGATATACATAGATCTGAACTGTGCAATTACAATATGTTTTAAAGAAAGACAAATAGAGCCTAAACTTCTGGAGAACACATCACTTGTGCATGAGTTTTTGTATGTGTAAGAGGAACTAGTTTGTGACCTTGACCACACTGAAACCTGAGTGTGGAAACACTAGACCCATTTATATGTTGTCATTAAGCCTGCAAAGGTGATAAAGATGTACCTCCATACCAGTACCAGCCGTTAAAGCCTCTAACGTCATTCATAGTGTAACAGAGGTCATTCACACTATGCTAAAATATGACTTGTTTTATGGTCTGCAACCCTGAGTATAAGATTAGAAATTGCACATCTAAGTCATTTCTGTATTGACATCTCCAGAGACAAAGCGCAGGAACAGAAAGAGCTGGGAGTTAATAAAATAGGTGCAATCATAAGTAATTTAATGTGTATACAAAAGCAGATGAAATTGTAATATCACAGATCTATTGAATTTACAGAGGGAAAAGATAAATTCAGCTTGTCAGCATGCAGTCTCAAGAGCATATGCAAAATAATTGCAGGATAAATGGCATCGGGCTGAGAAAACATGTGCTGAGGCACACAAGGGTATACTAATTTAAAACCTAAATGACAGACTTGTAAAGGGACTACTGTGAACACACACTGAACCAAACTGCTGTTTACATGTTCTATGTTAGGGAGAACAGTGTGGCCCTTTCCTCTGACAGGCCCCTATGTGTCACAGCTTCAGCAGTGAGCAGAGGTGAGCTGCCAGTGCAGAATAATTAAGACCTCTGTGGAAGTGACAGGGTCACTAGGAGGTATGCAGCATAGCAAAGCTCCTCTTCTCAGCTGTTTCCTCTGCGAGCTGTCACGGCTGCTGCGTATTTATAGCAGCATGGCGCAGCACTCTCCTCTCCCCCTCCACCCCCCAGACAGATGTCACCTTCAAGCCACCATTTCTGGGGCTAAACAAAAAGCTTTCAGCGGCCTAACAAGCCACACACACAGGCAATCAACAGAACAACGGGAGTCTGAGGACAACATCAACGTTGCCTCATTCATGCTGAATTTTACCAGGCGGGCAGGCAGCAGTCCGCCTCTCCCGTTGGACTGGGTTTCTTTACATAACAGCTAGTCAGTTACTGTTATTCTGCAGCATGAGGACCTGAGGCTGTTGACACAATAACACACTCAGTCAGGAAGGAAAGTTACAAGGTCTGCCACTCCAGAGCAATACTCCAGCCAGCACACAACTCCAACTCAAAAATTTATACTCAATAATTTATGTCAGCGCCGATGCTTTTGTGTACAATTATGAGACTTTTAATTTGATTCCATCAATAAATAATATCTTTCAGTGCTTTCTAATCTTTGCGCATTGTAAACAAGGCAAACATGTTCTCGCGTTAGATAGTAGAAAGACTTCCAAACTCATTTAAATTTCAACAAAAAAAATCTAAAATAGTACAATATCTTGTCTGTGTGTAATGTAGCTGACTGTATGTCTGTGCCTCAGATAAGAGACGACTGGGGGCCTCTGTAATGTAAGCCTGGATGACTGAATGTGTTGACATAGCTTTAATTCAGCTTGATACCAGACACCAGTAGTCTGTCTGAGCCTCTGTGCACTGGGGGTGTTAACCTCTCAGAGATTCTCAAAATACACAAACACCAAGCACGACTGACCAGAAGGGATTAAAATAACTTTTATGAGTGCCATGCTCGTATACTGGCGTTTCCACACTTGCTTTCGGTCAGCAATATAACTTATTCAAACATAGCAATGCAGCAGTTTAATGATGAGCAAACATTTTGGTTTAATGATCTATTAGACATGTTTTTGCAGATATCATTACAATCACATTTAGTCCAGTACAATTGCTCCGCTCTGTGTATCAAAGAAGCAATAAAGTTCAATTACAGCGTACAAACACATAAACATCTTGTACGCATAACAGATGCAATTTATGACCGCGGCTACGATTTGATCCTTTAACCTTAAACAGATTGCTAATGTGTCAGACTATCTGCCCGGTAGTGTGTTCTCAAGGCTAGGGTAACACAGCCTGAGCCTCTGAATGAAGTGTTGGTTACTCAATATGAGCATGTCTTGCAGGTCATAAGCCTGTCACTGCCAAAGTGGGTTTCTTTTACTGCCACAGTGGCGATAATCAGCTGATGCTGGCTGTCAGTCGACATGGCTGTGGGACAGACAGGGGACAGACTCAGAGGACACATGATCGGCCTGCTGACAAGTATCCCTAACCCCAGCTGCTCAAACGGCTCCTCTGTCATGTGGGAGGAGGTGGATGGGCCAAGAGGAAGGTGGCAACAGGGCCCCGCTGAGAAAGGGAGAGGGAGAGAGTCTTGCGGGAGCACAGATTTCAGCACCCCGACATTGCTGTGCACTCCGCCCCACTCAGCAGGCGCTTCCCCTTCCCTTTTCCCAGCTGCAGCGTTTCAAATAAAGCCCCAAAAGAGCAGGACACAGGCTGGACGACGGGCCTCAGTCACCACAGGACGCACGATAAGCCAACAATCAGGTGCTACATTGTTTAAGAGCATTAACTCAGATTAGACTGCTATTGTGAAATGTCACAGTATCCTTCCATATGTGTGTCCTCCCTTTGATGTATATTTATATACATATATGTACTGTATACATACAGTATACACACGTGTGTCAAAGAAAGAAAGAAAGACAGAACGACAGAAAGAGAGATAATCATACAAAACATTTCATCGTAGGCGCAACCTCAACAACATCTTAACCAACAGTCAAAAGAAGTGATGCCAATATTAACAGCAACTCACTGAGTTTTTAAAATATCCTCAAAGAAAAACAGCATATTTAAGTTCAGTGCTGATGAGCCCATTGCTTTACTGCTTTTCAAATATTATACATTTATGTGTACCTACTGCACGTAATTTATAGCTTCAGTTAAAAGATAAATTCTGCTTTCAAGTATATCAACATAATGCAAAATAAAATACATTTTTGTTTCTTGAATTTTAGTATTTTATGTATATAGCAAGAAATTAAAAAAAAACTGTGTGCTCTGATGGACAAACTATGAAATGATACCACTGCTTATAAATAACTTCAAACATATGTTTGGCAGTTTCTTGTTACTTATTGGCTGACATGTGCAAATGCTAATACGCCTGTGATAAGCTAATATTAGCTGATAATAGTCTAATTTGGCTGGCAGATTTATCTGTCAGTTTCTACTGGTAACTATGCACATTAAGATATACATATAAATCTTTTTGTAATCTGATTAGACAGAAGGCATTTCATAGATTCAACAACACAATATACACAAGCAGATCAAATTAATAATAATAAAAATGGCATCATTAAAATCTGGTCTACATCTTAATGTATTAATAATGTATAATAAATGAGTATGTCATTCAGAGAACAGCTATTTTGCATACTTTTGAATTTTTTGACATGGATGTATTTTGCTGATAACACTCCTGTATATTTATCTCAGAATTACTTCAACTATTTTCACACAAATGGAAAAAATGAGCGTCCCTCAAGTCTCGCAGTCTCTGCACTCAGGTAGCAGTTTTCATTTGGATTCAGCAAAATGAGGTGTTGGATAATGTTCCCAGCTCTAAATAACCTTGCTGCATCTAAGATTTAAATATAGAATTGGGTCCTGCTGCTTGGAAAGCTATGCATTCCCTTGAAAAGTTCAGACCCATTAATTAGTTTAAACTTAACTGTGGCCCCTTATAGACATGGTGTGCTCGTTGTGCGCTATCCTGCATGCTGACATGCTCAAATGATCCTACATCAACACACATGCGACTGGGTTCATCTGGAGACCCACAGTGCATGACGAGCTGAGGCTGTGAAAGCATGCTCTCCTCAGGGGGGGGGCTTGACCCCTTCAGCTTTGATTGGCAGGTAAATGGCTCAACCAGAATCTTCTTTCCAGGGAATGTGCTCGTGTCTGTCAGAGCAAAGAGCAGCTGGCAGGAGTAAAGACAGAAGATCAAGTCAGCTTTAAGTGTTAGAATAAGATCCTCACAGCTCTCCCTGCCATTTAACAGCACACCAGACTGTCTCACTTTAGACGCTCATTAGCAAACCAAGGACTTGTTATTGCAGTGCAGAGGGAATGCTTGCTCATGAACAAGATAGTCTATTCAGTGCGACCTAATGCTGTGATTACACTGATAGACCTGCTGCTTAAAGGAGCCTCTTACTGACACACAATGAGGCATGAAACACGTTTTCATAAGCCCAAGTAATTGCAATCTTGATTTTTCAACCCTTACCATTAGCTACCATTTATATAGAAAGGGCTGCAACATTTTTCTGATGGCTCCTTGTGCAGATTCAATGCCAAAGTTCTGTCAAGCTGCAGAAAGACACATACACTCACACATACCCCCAGTCCCCGCCAATTACGAGTGTTGACGTGTTGAGTGTTGATGTAAGCATATCCTCTCATATACAGCATTTTAATAACGAGCAAATAGGCCTGGAGAGCACTGCACTCCAGCTCTCACTACTTACATTCTCTATTAGAATGAACTCTTACAATTCATCTGATTCTAAAAACATTTACGAACGGTTTAGCGTGACTTCTTCATATTAACACGTCTGTATTACCACCATACCTTTCTCAGACTACCCAGAAAGAGAGGTAACTCAAGTACATCCTGAATCCTGTGACCTTTCCCTGTCTGTTTATGAGCAGACAGCACTCTTGCAGTCAAAATATCACATTACCAGTGATGACCAAAGAAAATTCACCTCACTGATGAGTACATAAATTCCCTGTAAAAGGTCTTAAAATCTCTGATCGCGGTCTTTTGGTCAGATGATTGTCAGCTGCAGCGCCAGACTAATCCTGAATAAACCCTTTTATCTTCAAATCCCCAAACTTTCCTTTAACCCTAATCTATCACCTCAGTTATCCTGCGTGATTAATCGGCGGCCTTAAATAACCACGGCAGGCTTGATTAATCGAAAGGGGTGAGGTGTTGAGATCTGGCCTTACAGTGAATGTGCAGAGCCAGCACGAGCCTTGTACTTCTGTGGCCACTGCCATCTGTCTCCCAGTGGGACTTGTTCCTCCACAGCGCCCCTCGTGACTATCCGACTACATTACTAACACATTTCTGACACATATAACACAGATGTCTCTCTGCCACTGGAAATCCTGCATCCTAGAGACTTAGCAGACTGATCGGAGCAGCAATTTAATTTACCTAAATAACATCATAATGCTTATCAGGCAGTATATTTCGTAGATTGTAGAAATTTTCAGGCTGCACTCCAAGATACTGTAAATGCTTGTTATCTTACTGCATGATGGGAGTTAATTTAAAAGGAAAAGTACATGATTTATAACATTACCTGACCAGGCACATGTTAACTGTACTGCACGGTGACAGCTGAGAGAGGCACAGAGGTCTACTGTGCTTCCTTCTGGGCAGCAGCCCTGGTGGCAGGCCGACAGAGGGGTCAGACAGGTGGCACACATTTGGCTGAGGTAAATCTCTACTCTGCTGGCAGAGAACGTGCTCCTCTGCAAGCTGCAGTAAATGTGAACTAATACTGTATGCCTATCACTCTGAGGGGGAGACGAGAAATCACTCCCTAGAGGGGCTGTGGGTTTTTTTGTTTTTTTTTTCAGAAGACTAGTTACATCTGTGGTGTGAGTCTGTGCATTAGTACACTGTACACTCATGCATGCACATTTCAGTGACTATGTAATCTGCTTTAGTACTGTCATTTACACAAAGCATCACAGTAGCTGTATCTGTTTCGGCACATGCATGATGATCAGTGCCTCCCAACCTTTTTTGCTTGAAGCCCAGCACTAAGCAGCCACACCTGTTCATATTTTATACAAACACTTCTCATGTGGATTTGAATATTTTTACAGCCTGGAAAGATAAAATTACACCTTGTCCCACAAGAAAAAAAACGAGTGAGAAATATGCACTAACGTAAATTCACTGTATTATTTACTATTCTCTAGACCAGTAACTACCTTGTGATCTCTTCGATTTATCTTGTGCAGGGGCCATAAACCCTGAGGCTATCAACCCCAGCTGTAGACTACATGTACTTTTCTTGAAACTCTTTTCCACTACATACATGGACACCTCAAAAAATGTGGTTATTTTGATTCAGCCATTTTGCATCTCCTCCCACCAGTTTGCACTACTTACATTGTTTATAAAGATGAATGAAGCTAACTCAAGCAGGCTTGTAATTTAATTACAGTTTGTATGATGCTGTTCAGGAATGAATATGTAAAACCTAAAGTGAAAATTAAAAGCAGCTGCTTTAGATTGTGTGTACAGTGTAGTGTACTAGAATGGTCGGTACAGTATGAGGTCAATGACTTTAAGAGACTGGGATCTTGGGTCCTGGAACATGTAAACTAATTTAGCACTTTAAATGCTTGCATTAATTTACCAATTCTACAAAATTTAAGGAAGATGATTTTGTCCATATATGGTTAGAAATACAGTAAAATAGTATGTAGGTACTGATTCACAATGTCTTCTGTCTTAAAGTAAATAAAGCCCGACTGATATGTCAGTAAGCTAATATTGTCAATCAATATCAGCTTATTGCAGATATAATGTCATTGGCGTCTACGTTGGCTGGTATGTGCTGATATGAAACATTTTTTTCAAATGAGCATAATGCAGAAAATGATGCTTTGAGAAATTTAGAATTGTTGTAATGACCTAGCTTGTCCACAGGAGCAACTCCTAACTCTACAATACTCTAAGGACTGTCTGCAGCACATGCAGCAGAGTTTGCAAAATACCCGAGCAAACGGTGATGCAGAATCTTCACAGGAAGTTGCTAACTATTTTGTGAAATATATTGCTGGAAAGTTATTCAACAATGAAATTTTTTACTGTTTAAAAAGTGAATACAGCAGCCCCAAAAGTCCAGTACGGGTTGGCTCTAACAGTAAAATACAAAAACACATTTTACATATACATAGGTACATAGACAACAACCCTCATCATGTCCAGTGATGCCATGGCCTAATGTGGGCACTGAGCATTTTAACCAATGATTCCAAACCCAGATAAAGAGGACTGCGACTGTAAAATTTATCATCATTATCAGAATTTCCTTTTTTCAGTTCACAGAACTTTGACTCGTTATTCCAAGTATCTATTCTGGTATTTTTTTCACATTTAAAAGTGATGTGAGCGATAAAACTAGAAATATGGGATCTTAGTGTATTCAACTGCTTTCACATGACTATTACATTTTTATTTTGCACCTTATCAAGGGCTAACCAGTGTAGACAGCAAAAGATCGAGGCCTTCAGTATGGTACTGATGTACTTACATAGAAGAAGAAACAATACCCCAGTTTAATTAATATGACAGCAAAAACAACCAAGAATAGAATAGCTGATTATAATGAAATTCATGTGATAATTGTAGCTTGTTTCACACCACACTTATAGCGCTCTGTATTATTTTACTGCTACATTTTCCCCCCATCTCACAGTGACACTACATACTGACCAAATGATATCATAAACACTGCAGTTTAATGTGGCTATTAATATGAGAGGAGCTCCTTCAGCCTGTCTTATTAATTACACACTGATGAAATCTGACAGAGATGCTCCTGGGCTGGGCTGCAGCACATTATTACCACTGCCTTTCATATTTCAAGACAGTAAACACGAGCTAATATAGTGTAGGGAGGCCTCATCTCTCTCTCTTAACAGTTGCCATTTTGTCCTCTCTACAAGACGAGCTGTGGAAGGCCGGCTGAAGAAGAGGTATCTCTTTTTGTCTTTCTTGTCTACAAGGTCAATTTCATTTTTCGTCTAATCTTTTCCAATTATGAGATTAGCATGAAAAGTACAATCATAACTTGAGGCTCACACCTCAGAGTACAGCTCATTTCTTGCTGATATAAAGTGATTATTTATGGGAACTCGCATAAAAGTAATGTTTCACTCATAGATTGCTCAAGATTTATTGCACCTGATCTACAGTTTTAATTATAATACAAACACAGTGGCAGGAGCATGCTAATAACTTCCCACTTGTGGTAGCTGCATAGTACATAGGGAAATGATTATAGTATTATAATGGTATCCTCTTCCTAAATATTCCCACAGCTATTATCTTATCATTACATTGATAAAGCGCGCTGCAGCTTAACACAGTTTTACTGGTCAATGTCTTTTTTTCCCACTGCAGGGGGAGGGAAGGAAGTGAGAGGAACATTCTGTTAATTGGACATCGAGTGAGCCTAACAATAAGCTATGCATGGTGAGATTTGCTTTGGAGAGCTGGGGTAAGGATTTGGAAGAAGAGGAGTTATAATTGGCCCTAAGATGAGGAGCTCAAGCCAGCTGTACACGTTCAGACTGTGACAGTGGACTATTCCCCTCATCTCCGTGAAAATGAGCTCAAGATTCGGAGCCTCAGGAGACATAATACATGTCACAGCCTACAATAATGGTTAATTTGAAATCATGTAGCACTCCTCTCTCTTGCCGTCTCCCTCGCCTCCCTCTTTCTATTTCACTTCCTCGCTCTCTCGCTCGCGCTCACTCCCTGAAATAACCCATTCATCCTAAAAATGGTTTTCATCGTTTTTTTGCCTCCACCCCAGCCCACCCCCGTACACCATTAGTCCCATCCCTCTATGCTCTAATGACCAAATGCATTTCCTAGATTTTCTCTATAGCAACCCTTATTATCCTGAAGCTAATGTTTTAAATTCAATTGCAACAATCCATATCCAGGCCAATTTACTGTCTCCTTTTTAAAGGCGGCCCTCCCAACACAAGCTTTAGAGAGCACGTCTGTGGAGTGAAGATAAAAGTGGCTGGCTCACCATATATACAAGCATCCAATCCCTAAACAACGCCGCGTATGTTGGTAATATATTCACACAGAATGTCTTGACAATACACAACCGCCTCCTCTACATTTATAAAACACTAAAGCAAATGGGCTCAAAGCAGGCATGCACATCCTGATGCATATACATCCGTAAATGTGCTCACACACCCACATAGGCATACACACTCACATGACCTGCATTGCTCTCTTTCCAGCTGTAGGCAAACTGCAGCAGTGGCTATTAATGTTTCACAACATAGTGTATCTGTGTCTCTGTCTCAGTTTTTTTTTTCAAGGGCACACTGCCAGAGGGAAAGTGTGGGAGGGGTTTGGTGGAGGGCTGGGTGTTCAGACACAGACAATATTTCCCCCATCTCTCGTGCCTCAATGCTTCACTGCTCACTAGACTCAATCACATGTGCGGTGTGCTTTCATGAATTAATAACGGGCACTTTGGAGGCCTGGCAGGAACATGGTGACCACACGCTGATGGAAGTTTAATGAGCAGCACGGGGACCGCGCTGCCATGGCACCGGCGGGTCTCTCGGCGCACTAGGCCATGTCCCCAGCCCTCCCCACAGAGCCATAGTGTTTGGGCTCTCATTACCTAGATAAATATATCTGCCCTCTGGATCAGCCCACAGGCCCTGCTTCCTTCTCCCCCCCCCACCCCAAGAGATGCTATCACAGCCCTGATTACACTGCCCTGCCCTTGGGACAATAGCTGGCCTGGAATCACAAGAACACAAACATCAGTCTCAATTCACTTTTCTGCTAAATATCAGACTCTCGCACAGCAGCAGCAGCAGCAGCTCAGCCACAGTCTAACTCAGGTTCAGGATTGTCCAGGCTGAGATCACCCAGAGCTGTGACTGGAGTAAGGTTCAATGGTGTTGGCGATAGGCAATTATCTCATTCGGATCACATTGGATTCAGGCAGTAGCACAGGGTAATTATGGAGGTCAGTAGCTAAGAGTGTGCCCCCTCCCTCCTTGTCTGTCCCAAAGTCTATCTCCCTCTCTCGGCCTTCCTCTCCATCTTTGTTGCTCTCCAGGCTCTCGGGGGACTGTCCACTGATGAGTCTCTGAGATGCAACACGCTCATTGATTTAAGACCCGCCACAGGCATTGATTTGAAATGGCTGAGGTACCAGGGTGCAGAGCATCCTGCCCGTCCTAATGACTAGATCAAATGCATCACACCTCCTCAACCGGCCAGTCCAATACTAACTACATTCCAGACCAAATACAATCACACAACTAATTCCCTTTTAGAGGCTCAAATTTATTCCTTGCCCCTTCTTTACTTTAATCCAAAGGAAGTGATTTGATTGATAATTTGTCTTGAATGCGATGTAGATGAATATTGCACTTTTGTGCTGCTACTAAGAATCACATTTAAATTATTATTTACACTCTATTGATTTAGATTTGTGCTACAATCGATGTCACAATGAAAATAAAGGATAGAAAAACATGCAGCAAAAGCAGAGAACGGAGAACATCTTTTTTTGTATTCTAGGCATTTTATTTCTCATCACAATATGGTGCCTACATAACCCAAAATGCAACCTGACCACCCACTGTGTGCTATGCTAGTAGCAGCTAATGTAGCCTGCAGCCACTAGCCTCAAGCACAGATGAGACATGGCCCATAGAGGTCTGCTAACTCACTTCACTCTAACTCCACGGCTCCAGATTTTGTTCAGCCCCAGTGACATTGACCTAAATGACATCACTTGAGGGAATTTACCAGACTTTGCACAGCTCCATCCAAAGCCACAAATTTATACAACTGTTTCACACATGCAGTAACACATCTCCAGACCTGACTGTTGGCCTGGCCGATTATCGTTATTCAGTGTTTTTCCATGACCACTATTATTTTTTCGAACGATGAAAAATATTATTTAAAAAAATGTGCCACTTTGGCTCTGATGCAGCTGCTTCTCTTTATCTGTAGTCATTTTGTTGTCTCAAGCAATCGCCTGCCAAAAACACAACCTGATGGTTACGTGTCACAAGTAATAGCCTATTAAAACTGATGGATAAATGCTGAATAGTCTCCTCTCATTAAACATTTGCAAATTGTAAATATTGTTTATTTATGATTTGCATATGTTAAATGAATTGCATTTCAAGGAAATTTTGTTTTGGAGTTTGTGCTATTCTAAATTTCAAAGCCAAGATTTGAATGTAGTAGTATCAACCCTTAAAAAAACTCAATGATCACCTCCAATTATATATATTAGAGGTGTTTTTTAAAATAACTGTTGATATTAGGAGAATTTTACAAATACTACTTTAAATAATATAGCACCAGTAACTATCTGGTTAACATTTTAACATAGGAACAACATACACTAAAGACTCTCCCTATAACTACCCTTTGAGTGTCATTCATTTGCACAAAACACACAGTAAACCAACCCAATGTTGAATTTGAGTGATAGTATTACTTCTTTTTTCAAAATTGCATTATTATATATCGAGAATAATTTGAATACTTTTGATGCTTAAAGTACATTTTTCTTATAACACGACTTGCATACTAAAGCAACACTTTGATTGCTGGACTTTTGCCTGTACAGAGCATCTTTATATTTATGTAAAGCATCTGTATACGTCTCCAACTGCTCAAAACGGGACATGCACGCTGCACATTAATATATCACAGCGGTCTGTTGGTGCAATTTGTATTCAAAGAGTAACTGGTGGCTTTGGAGAGAAATGTAATATGCACTTGTAATGAAATGGAAGGGCCTCCTTGAATTCCCCGGTGTGGAGGGGTCTCTTCGTTTTCTTGCCTCTTGCACCTCTTGCTCTCATGTTTATATAACAGTATAGTCTCAATCATTCTCTCCAGCTGGTTGAAGGTTACCAGGGGCAAGAGGGGTAACAAATGGGCTCTGCGCACCATCTGAGAGCTAGCAGGCTGAAGGCTGGATAATGGCCTGTCATAATGGACAATATAGGCAGAACCCTCCTGAGACCAGGAAACCAAAGAACAAGTAGGCTGAATTATTCATGGTTACCATGGCGGCCCGCACAGCTGCATTACATTAGGCTCTTCATTAGCTGCGCCGTATTCTACAAAAAGCTTGAAACTAAAATATGACCAATATCTCCCATTGAGGGAAGACATTATCATAAGCTCTCAAGGGGGTTTATTCCTGCTTAAATGTGCCTGAGTGCTGACCTTCCTCACCACAGTAATAATGTGGTGGGGATTAAAATGTGATTCCATCCACGACAAGAGCTTCTCATGCTTATTCTAATGATGGCTACACTGTGACAGCTAGGGCTCGTCTGACACTGCAGTCATTTCCCACTAATAAGACACTTAACACAGGGCCTCTTGCTCCTCTCCTCTCTCTGAATATTGCAATGAGGTAGACAAGTAGCTGAGGGAAAATTACACTCAGGGTTATATTTGCTTTCCAGCTATATGTACAAATCTGTCTGTCATTCAGGTGACATTTAGAAGATAATATGTAGAGTGGTATAACACTTTCTATATTAGAAAAGGTTGTGTGCCTTCTGTATGCATAAACAAGGCGAAAGAAATAAGGTTTAAGGAGCAAATTCAGAAAAAAAACACGGTCCAAATTTGCAAGTGAGATTAGGCGGTGTATTTTCAATCCCACGCAGAATTTTTATGCCAACATTTGGTTTCTGCGTCTAGAAAATTCAGAGCTTCTCAGCCCAACGCCTGAACCAGACTTAGCTGCTGTTACGTTATAATATGAAGACTTGTCACTGCTGTAACCGATATGACTTGTGTTGTGTGGTCATAGTGCCAGTCCTCAAAGGTGAGACAACACTGGTAATGACAGGTGGATAGCTCTCGTAATTAACAGAGCAGAACCACCAATGTATCTCATTCAAAATTTAAATGTTTTGATTTACATGCAAATATAAAACCACTGCCTCAGGACACAAGCTCTCCTCCTGCAATAATGACACATCATCAGCCGAACTGTGCTTTTGTCTATGGCCACATAAGCCACAGCTTTGTTCAGGAGTTGCAGAAATCCACGCAACAGAGGGTGGATTTTTTGTGAATACTGCATCTTTGCAATAATTTTGATGCCACAACTTTTTTGTGTGTAGAAGAACCGAGCCAGTAGTACTGACAAATGGTGCAGTCCGACTAATGCTGCACCAACTAAAAACTGAAACTTCATAAATTACAGTAAAAATATCAAATTAGGTTCATGTACAAAAATGTCTGTGCACAGTCAGTCTGTGTATTGTGTACAGTGGACATTTGAAACTTTCCTATAGACTAATCAAAACCAAACTCAAAGCTGTGAACTCAAACAAGATCACATTAGACACAATATCAGATTGTTCTCAAGCACATTTGTACTTTAAGCTAAATGCTAATATCATGCTAATAACATGCTAACATTACTTGTAATCACAGTATTAGCATACATCATACACTTGCTAATTAGCACTCAATGTAAAGTGCAGCTGAGGCAAGTGAGAGTATCATAGTTTCTCAGGTGTTTGGTCAAGAAACAAAATATATGCAAGTGTTAGATTAATTACAATTTTACCCTTGTGATGACAGTACAGGAAGAATGAAGGAATCATTTTTTTATAATTTATCCTGAGAGTGGCATCAGTGACTGAACCACAAAATTTGTAGGCTTCATCATCAGGGACTATGAATGTCTGTAAGAATCTGCTAATCCAACTAGTTGATGTGGATATATTTCACCTACAAGTAGAAAAGTTTGACCTACTGGTGGTACTAGATAAAGAGTCTAGTCTCTAACATCATTAAGATTGTTCCTTAGGGTGTCATGGTACCTGAAAAATTTCATATAAATCCATCCAGTTGTTAATATTTCAGTCCGTTCTACCATGTTGGAGTGACAGAAGCACAGAATATTACAGTGAGATGGGCTCAAATGACTTAGAGCTGAAAGCCAGCTGGAAAAAGATGCAATTCATCAAAAATGTTTTTTACATAAACATTGCCATAGATAGGTAAGTTAAAAAATTACTTCACAATTTAATTTCATAGCCTACATCATATATTCTTCTACTTACATAAACTGCTGTATAGATTTTGAGGCAAACTTCCAACAAATGATGCTGTTTAAGTCACATTATGTGAGATGCCTTCCCCGCCCAGCTGTTGGAAGCAGGGAGAGATGAATGCAGCAGCACAGCTATTCCAGTCATTGACCGTTGCGCACACAGTCCATCATTTATTCATAGGGGACAGTGTGTCAGAACGGAGGGCTCATGTCGGCCACTGCACCTCCAAAGCTGCAGCTTAGGACCGGCAAACAGCTGAAGATTTAAAGGGTCATATGATCTGAAGAGTCAAATTAACCCTTCAGGTGTCTCTCAGTGGCCAAATTATGTCATTTTACAATCACAAAAAAATGTTTTAATGTAAGGAACTGGTGAGGTTTTTGACAAAGACTGAAACAATTAGTTGTTTGTAATTTAGTTTTAACTTAATTCTGTTAGTGGGATCCAGAGACATGATGGCACATATACTTTTATGTTTCATGCTGTAAACAGCACGCACATGTGTTACATGCAGTCTGTTATGCGTGCATAAACTTTCATAGACAAACAAATTCACACACACAGTTAAGGATCCATTTTCGGGGAGAAGCAAAATGATTAGCATTGCTGAAACATGAGCGGTTATTAGAAAGTCAATACATTGTCATTATAAGTGAAGATTGTTCCCTCAAAGTGAAGATATTGATCCATTCATGTGCTTACTGGTCATCGACCTCAGCGAGCAATTTGCTGCCAAACAGATTTGAGATATGAGGTTTCTATGCTGTGATGGCCTGTATCTCTGTTACACACAAAGAGCTATAAGGCTCACACACTGAAATGGCTTCAGTGATGCAGTACAATTTAAGTCGGAAGTCATCGTCATAAGAAAAAAATAATGCAGCTTTGGCATGACATGTTTCTTTATGAGTAACTCACTATTTGCTGAGAAAACACTGTTGCCATGAGGTGTTTGTAGTTGCTCTCAGCATATCACACAGTCAAATCATATAAACTTCCTCAGCCTAGCACAGATTACCTTCAGATTAGGTGTGATGGAACTGCACATTGTATATTTTATACTTTTTTTACATTTCACAAAAATCATCAAAATGACCAACTTACAAATTGATATCTACAATTATGCAGAAAAAAGCACAAACTCCATTCACTGGTCAACAGTTACTAAATGTGGTGATGAGGCAGTTTTATTGACTGGTTTTCAATATGAGTAATGAACTCTGAGCCTCACTATTCAGTAGTTGCTTTTTCTGGCCTTGATTTACCTTCATTTTTCTATAAAACTGTTACTTTTTTGCAGTTAGAAGAAATATTTTTGTCACTGTCAGTGAACAAGGAACCTTAGCTGACATACCAACAAAAATAAGCCATACACAAACGCCACAACTCTGCACAAATAGATTATTACTAACAAAATAGTCAAAAGAGTAGTTTGAATTTTTGGAAACTATACACGAAACATGCAGCTACAAACCAGCATTTAAATACCTTACCTAAGCATAAAAACTGAAAACACTCTGGCTCAGTCCGGACTAAAAAGCCTTCCTTCACATCTATAGCTGACTACATGTTAAAGCATATGATACAGCATTTTATGGCAGCAGGAAAACCCAGGGCAAAACAATAGAAAAGAATAATGTTCTCAATGCATTTCAGTGTCCCAGAAAGCCATACACAATACACATAAACAGGGCTCTGAAAATGGCCAAACTAGATGTTACACTTGTGCTTAATAATTTTCAATTACACCTATGCTTTCTCCATCAAAACATGTAAACAATGTCTGCCATAGAAAAGGCCTATTGCAGAAGAAGACATTGTATAATTAAAAGTCTGTTATCAACTAATTTGTTACCCACTTAATTGTTTAATTGTGTATATATACAGGTTTACCCACACACGCATAGAACTAAGATGGTCACTTAAAAATCACTTTAGTTAAGACTGGAGTTGTGAAACAGTCATTATCTAGAAGTGGAGGAAAAGTCAAGTAAAATAAACTAAAAACTGCTTGAGAAAACAAGACTTTGTGAGTTCTGCTGTCTTTGAAAAGTCAGCAAAAAGCTCTTGAGCTGTTTGATCACAATGTCTCCTGCAAAGCAATCGTCTGTGGACTTCCACCTCCGGTGCTTTCACTCAGCCTCTGTGACAGCCCTTGTCTTGAAAAACAATGCATTATTTAATTGGATATTATTCAGAGGTAATTCAAATGCAGGCCAAGTCATAAGAGAGACCTTGAAGATTTATGTTTGGTTAATCCTTTGAATTTGTGTATGCTGTGTGATTCAGCAATGCACTGGAGCAAAACCCAATCATTTGAAAAGAAAAAAAATGCCCTCTTTAATATTTATAATCCCTTTTGAACTGTAAATTCCATCTGTAGTTTAAAGTGATGACTCATTCAAAGCATAATCTTAATCCTTTTTTACGCAGCTTAGTTCTGAAACCAAAGGGAACAGGGGGGAAATTGAAAGCTGCCATCAATGCAATAAAGCAGAATCAAATACAGGCAGAAGGGCACAATCTAATTCTCATACAAGGGCACTAATGCTGTTCATCTTTGTCCCTCACTGCAACACTGCAACATATTGTTCCACAAGCTGAAAAACACAATCCACAATCTACAAAAGTAGATTCTGTAGAATTCTGAATAATGCAAGAATCAAACCAACACAACACAAACAATAAAAATCTCCAATAAGAGGTCATTATATTTTCACCTTTTAGTTTTCATTGGTTTCATTTAGTTCACTGTCCAGATTTTCCTTTTATTGCATTAAACTACTGTACCAGATCTTATTGCATCATACAGTTTGTTTCTTTACACTATAATAGTATGATTAAATTCCTACAAGAGTAAGGCAAGTGTCATGTCAATGCTTCAACCAGATAGTTGTATACAGTCTGCTGTATGAGTATCATTTGATTAAGACAGCTGGATTATTTAACTGAATTTAACACTGAGGAAAAATAATTTTGTGTGACAGTAACAGAGCCTGAGTCAAAGAAGTTCTAAGATAACAAAAACACCAAATGCCAAAATAGTCTCTCCATTTGACCCAGTATTCCAAGGAATTGTATTTTCACTGAATGACTGTGCTCCTTATGGTTTACATCAGATGCTGACATTTAGGGCCAGTGTATGAAGCAGTGTGTCTCACATGCAGTGAGACAGAAAGTGAAATGTGTAGAGGCTGGTGTGATAGATGGGGCTGTAGCACACACACAGCTTTCGTTCAAGTGACCGCATATTGTTACAGGTACTGTAATCCCAATCTTTCCCTGTCTCTAACAAAGCAGCCACTTTTGCTGCTGAAGTCAACCAGTTTATATTTACTAAAAAGAGAATCCGTCCCGAAACAGAGCACAGGATTTGAGAATTTTAGCAACAATGGCACTGGATGTAAAATAAAATGCTGGCAGTGAAAACAGTCTTATCTTATCCTAACTGAATCACTGACTATTGCCATGTCACTCCATTAGTCTGCTGGCTACCTCACAACCTTCTTGACATCAACTCAGAAAGTCTGATTCTATTATGGATGTTCTGATCAAGTTTATTTTGCTCTGACACGAGTCAAGTTATTCAATGCTTTGTATCTGCTAAAACCAAATGCCATTTTCATAGCTAATATACATTTCAAGTATTGTAGATTCGTTGTATACTGGTTGCACCACCTTGCACAGTCATTTATTGTTACTCCATCAAGGAGGCGGAGACTTGGGGGAGTTATGTGATGATGGTTTGTCTGTCTGTTTATCTGTTTGGTAGCAACACTGCTAAAAAACGGATCTGGATGAAATTTTCAGGAAAGGTCAGAAATGACATAAGGACAAACTGATTACATTTTGGCAGTGATGCGGCTTCTAGTCTGGGTCCACAGATCTGTTAAAGATTTCTGTATCATTGCGAGATAGTGTCACAGCGTCACTGTAACTTTGACTACAAGTGAATACTACGTCAGCTGCCTGCTGACGATCATATGATTGCGATCCTCCTATAAAGCAACCGATGCGGACTTATCGGGACTTAGCCATCCAAAATTATACAACGAACAGTTGATTCAATTGTGGAGGTGTTTCCGAGTCTCAATAATTCCCTTCACCTGCTACATATTTAGGTCACGCATGTACATAACTTACACATGCATAACACGCGCCTGTGCTCAGTGCAAGGTGGTTTTGTTTGTGGGTACATCTATATTAAATGGTCACATTCTATATTGCCGTGATTTCTGCCACATATTTTTTTTCAAGATTTCAGCTGTTGGAAATGATATGACTGAGGAGAGTACTGCGCTCTCCGAATGCTTTTCTTGTTTAATACTACAACAATTGGAGGAGGCAGGCAATTCCATATCGGGAAGCAGTGAGATTTGTGGGACTTTAGCTAGTAATGGGGCACCACGACAAAGTCTTTCGTGATGGTTAATGACCTCAAGCCAGTGCATTTGTTTGAATCTAGCTTCAGATCAAAAAAGACAGTTCACTATATACTGGCTGTGTATATTGTCTGTATCGTGACCATGGCTTACAACATTAGTACAGGCCAAACATACAGTATGTGTAATATGCAGTATAAATTGATCAATTATTGTTTGATAATGCCACATTTAATTTGACTATTATTTAAATGTAAGGCACCTCTGTGACAGCGATAATAAACAAAGCATCAAGCTTATAAATGTGCTGATGCCAATTAGTTAAAATTTGTCCAGACATCCCTAATTTCTATAATCATGTCCATCTTAACCAGATTGTTACTTTAACCTGAATATTCACAGTAAGCAAATCATTTATGTGGATGTTAATGTATAAACGAACGAGTGCAGGGTCATTGGATATGCTAGCTGTTGCTGCTGTCACCGTATCCAATGATCATGTATCCAATGACACATATTGTTGTTGCTACCCTGCAGACAATAGAGTATCAGGTGGTCAGGATCAGAAAACATCCAGCTCTGCTCTCTAAGGCGGTTGTCTGTTTTGAGAAAGGCTTATCTTTTGTGGTGATAGGACAGCAGTGAGTGGGCTTTGTAAAGCGAAGAAAGTCACAGAGAGGCAAAACATTGGTGTCAGGTCTTACCAACTGGATTATGTTTAAAAGTAACACAGCTGACAGAGGGTTAGACTGTTGCTTTTCATACACTGTACGTTCGACCCATTCATGGCACAGTGATGCCCCACTGAGAACAGCACAGTGACATGTCAAACCCACATATATTGGTATGGATCTCATTCATGATCCTCCTCTTCACCAGGTTCAGATGTGGGTCAGATGTTAGCCAGTGCTGCTTTCAGGGATGGAAATAAACATATCAATAACAATAGGACAAACGATTGAGGGACAGAGAGAGAGAGAGAAAGAGAGGGAAACACACTGAATTGGCTCTCATGGGTAATAAAGGTAGAATGAATGTGCATCTGGACAGATGGAAGAGATTAAACTGAAACCTAAATTTTGTCAGGTATTTGCTCACTGTAATTTTGTGTAGCTGAATTACATCAGAGAATCATCTGACAAACTATAATTGAATTGAATTGTAACTGTAATTTTGTCAGTCACATGTATGGAACTACACTGCAGACTGGAGACTGCTGTGTAGTTCAGCTGTCCCAATGAATGGGTCCAACATGGGTCGACTGCACATTAGGTAGAGGCTAGTTTACTGTCTGAAAGTGGTATAAGGTCAGTGTAATATTTTCTGCTTCTGTGAGGCGAGTACGCACCGAGACCTAAATCTTGTCATCTTACCAAGTCCAGGAGACTACGTCTCCTCTGTGGATGTCCAAGTGCAGTCCAAAATTTGCAACTAAAGTATGCATGCACAAAATATATACATGCCGCCTCACCACACGTTTGGAATACAGTGTTAATTGCAGACTCCAGGTGGACTAAAAAATAGTACAACTATGTGTCTGCAGTTCTCCATGTGTATCTGCAACAGAGTATAAGCAAGACTGAAGACACCCACAAAGTTATTTCCTGTCTTCATAAATAAAAAAGCCTTGAGGCCTTGAAAATAAACAGAAAGAATCTTTAAAATACTACTGACCTATTGTCTTCTGCCATTGAAGCAAACTGCAGCTCACACAACACTTCAGTGTCTCACGTGTCTTGAATGACCACTTAAATGGGAACTTTCCTGCTGACAAGGCAAACAGCCAGTCACTCAGTGTCTTCTCCATAGACTTGAGCCCACACTTAACATCAGAGGCTTTGAGTGACAGCTTGACTAACAAGATATTTATTGCAAGGCTGCTGTACGGCACTGCATTATACGCAGTATTCTGTCGACCATACATAAACTGTAGGTAGAAGATGCTGCTGTTAATCTACCTTTGACAGAAGGCCACTTCCAGATGTGACTTGAGCAACTAGAACCAAATGTGTCCCAAATGTGCTTTGGATGCAATTACACCACAATTGAAAACTGCTCCACTGTGATGAGAACGCCCTGAACTATTTTTCTGTGCCGAGTATGAACTGTCTTTGAAATAGTAATGACTCATCTTTTAAAAAACAGTATAAACTATTTTGTTTTTTGTAACCTCATTTCAGTGTAAATAATTTGAAATATGTCCCAAACCTCTGTGAGTCAGTAAGTAGTTCTAAACATTCTGTTGCCCTTATCTGTATCTGTTTTCACTCAGCTTTTGTGTGGTGATGAATGCAGCTGGGAGTTATGGATGGGTTAATTAGCAGTAAGAGCTCATCTCATTAGACAGTGAATGACATCAGTGCTGAGTCTACAACATGCTGTCGGAGCTCTGATAACACATTCCTCCACAGAGCTGCTTCAGCAGCTCTCCGTGTTTACTGGTCTGTTTATAGACAGTGACACACATCATTACATCCCTGCCTCGATCACACTACACTATTCCAAATCTAAACTTACAAAATGACTTGATGTGACACTTTTGTCACTTCATCCGAATATCTGTACGTTCCTGATGGTAATATTTAGTCAACTTACTTACTTCCAAGACTCATTTTGCTTTTCAGGAAATAATCCTGATGCAAGAAATGCATGTAATGGACAAGAGAAGTAAATATTTTTGTGGAAAACCTTACTGTTTTAGTACTCAGTTACATTTAGTTAGTATCCAGAGATGTAGTTCAGTTTCCCCAAAAGTAACCACAAATAAAACTAGTAATGGATAAGTGATTTTCTTAATTTTCTGTAAATCACATTACATTATGAAATACAACATCGCATATATCCAGGCATAATTCATGTATTTCAAGGGGAAGACTTCATTGATTTTCAGCCTCATTTGTCTATAATTAGCTTTGATGCTGAACATCTGCAACTGTCTGCAGTTACAGATGTACGGCTCACTGTGTGCAGGGGAATGAGTGCAATCTACAGTGTCTGGAACAGAGCCACCAGTAAAAGGCCTGTATCTGTGATACAGGACACTGTGACTGTGTTGTGTGATTTACATTAGGTTGATGTGGTGTGTCTTAAATTAAAAAAACATTGCTGGGGAAGGTTCATACCTCAAAGAGCATTTCTGCTGCTTTGCACATGTAAATAAGTGACAAATTAAAGGAAAACCAACATAAAATGTCTCAGAAAGGTATTGGGTAACTATGAGCAATCAGAACAGGTTCAATGCACCATGGCACTGATTCTCCAAATCTCTGGAAATTTATTTGAGAGATGGAACAACATTTTTGTTAAATATATTGCCTCATTTGGTGGTTGGACTGTGGTGGTAGAGAACACTATCTAGCATGTTAGTCAAAATCTCCTATAGGTGTTCACAAATATTCGGACGTTACGATCTGATGATATTCATCATTAATCAGGGCCAAATATCCAGAGCACAGAAATTGCTATTCGGGCCAGCCCTAAAGGGAACAGAGTCACCAGATCCTCTCGCTGTGGGGGTCACAGGTTCAAGCTTTACATTTAAGTTGTCAGTGGTTCATTGTACATCACACAATGAGTCATATGAAAAAGGTACAGAGTGTCGGAAAAATCTAGATTCTCTCTCATCTGTAAAGTCCAGCTTTTGTTTAACACAGATTAATGACCATGTGTCTAAATGTTTCCAGCTAAGCAAAAGTGAATCAGAGGTGTACAGTCTTTATAGGTCACGACTCAGCAGGAATACATGAAAACATCCACAGCTCGACGCTACACTTATGCAAGGACAAAATAGCCACAGCATTGAATAAAGCTTTTTACCTCAAGGGAAGGTGAGCCTGAAATCTTCTCTGCACAGTAAATAGCTCAAATCTCAGTATGAATGTCTGGCTGTCACTACGCGCATTTTAAGTCCGACTCTGTGAATTAAAAGGTTAACACGGCTTTAAATGGAATTAATAAATGAGCCAGTTCTGCTGTCTCCTTTTTACTCTGCAGTGCAATGTTGCTTATTTTAACACATACCTATTTAACAACATATAGAAACGTTTTTATTTTCATTTAAGAGGCAATAACAGGACTAAAATATTTCTTGTTTCTCAGTTTAATCAGAATCCTGCACCTCTGTTGGGGTTTGTCTACTGTTGATTCTAACAACATTAAATAACAAATAACTACTATATTATGCACTTGCAGTGACTTGCGAACATGCCTTCTTGCATTTTGTGAGCTACTGTTTCCTTATGTAACACATTAAACTGGAGTCTGATCTCAGAGGAAATGTGCTGTTTTTTGTGTTAGGTTGTGTCTCGTGCAACATAATAACCTGCATGTTGCAAAGAGTCAATATATTTTTACATGTGGCAACACAAAACAAAAAACCTCATTGTTTCCTGTATTAACATAACTAACCTAGGGAACCACCTGCAATTGAACCAAACAGCTGTGAAAATTATTGGTATGTAAAATAAAAAATAAAAAAACAGTCACTTTTCATTGGTTATAAAAAAAATGTTTTCACAGGAACTAAAGGAGAAAATTGCAAATGAGAATTTTTCACTTACTCAGTGACTTAAGCACTGAGTCTAATGGCCGCATGTATTTTCACCGCAACCGTCTGTTCTTTCACACTGATTTTATTTCCACAGACAGATTCCTGCATAAATGGGTTGATATCCAATGCAAAGTGTTTCCAGTTTAGGATCTAATTAACTTGCAGTGTTATCCAGCACCAAGCCACAGTCGCATTTACGTAACACCTTGCGAACCATTTACACGTTTAATAATTTAATGATGCTGGCAATTGAACATTAAATTTCTTATTTTCTAATCAGGAAAAACCACACGAGCTTTCTCCATATTGGTCAAATACAGATCATTTGACAAATCATCCCCTCTAGCAGGCTTACGGTTCTTGCATATTCATAGCTTTTTCAGATTTCCAATCAAAGTGGCTGGCAGGTCTCTGGTGTGAGCTGTGCCTCTCACTCCTCTATGAATCATTCATGCTGTTTAGCTCACAGTTGTTTGGGTGCATCTGGCTCGGGGAGGTATGGGGTTGGCCAAATGGAGAGGCCACATGGCAGCTCCAGATGTTTTGCTTTTGTATATGCACAGCTCATCAAAAACAACAAGCAGCATCACCCGAGAGTCTATGCCATCTGTGGGAGACCAGACAACAGCTTCCCGTGAATCCCCGGTGAATTATTGGAGGACTCTTTTGATAAGATATGAGTTATTTTCAGGCATCCCCTTAATGCCATACTCAGCAACTCTGATACCAGGAGCACCTAGTCTACCGCTGTTAAATTTTAGGCAGCAGGCTGCTAATTTGAAGTCAGCTCTTCAGCCGGAGGGCCTGGATTTAAGAGAAAGTCAGCATCTGCACAGTGGAAGTGTCCTTGAGCAAGACAGCAAATCCCTGACAGCTGCTGGAGATGTTTTCTAACTGCTAAGTGTCTGACCTGCCAGTGAAAGGAGGGTAAAGCAAACAGATTTCACTCTACGGAGATCCGCACAAAAAAATGATTAACAATGCTTTTCCAACACTAACTCGTCTTTTAGTTCTCACCGAGTTGCATCACGACATAAATCACTCAGTCACGAGAGAAATGTTTGAGACCTGAAGTTCACTTTTCGCACAAAGTTTTTGAATATCTGTCAGGTCACATTATTCCGAGTGCTATGTGTTCTGTTCTCTGCAGGCTCTTTGTGTCCAGCCCCCTGTGCACATCACACCCATCCCCAGATCCCTGCCACTCTCAGTAAAATCATTATTTAGTCCTTTTGTAAGCAAGCAGTGTCCCAGATCACAAATTAATCTTTCATATGTTTCCAAGATCTAGCCTTCTGTAATCCCATCTGTATGAGACACAACAAAGCACAGCGAGAGAGCGCCTATGAATTATTCATTCATTTCTCATGAAAGGCTTTCGTTATGTCTGTCATGTTTCACTCTTGCAAGGAAAATCCATTGATCCTTGCCTTTTCTCTGACAACAAGAATAAAAAAGCGACATCACATGGCTGTACATTTTCTAACTCCCTGACAGACAGATCTGAGAAGAATGCATCTGCAATAAGGCAATGCATAATATGCATATGTGCATAATGTGCACACACACATTACAAATGCTCACTCACACATACTGTATGCACACCACATTAAACACATCTCCATGCTCTTAACTAATAGCTGCAAGTGCCACCTCAGGGAAAATGTTTGAACTGGAACACAGCGAGACACAGTGGATAAAGTCACATGTGCCTTGCCAGAAATCATTTATCTCCAGTAGTATTATAATCTAATGGGCATGTCTTCTTTCTGACAAGTTGCCTTCATAATTCAGTGCAACAGAATAGAGAAAACAGCATTGTTAACAAGAAAAGGCTTTAAATCACAAGCACGGAGTACATTTCCTGTGAAATATTAATGTGGAAAGTGTGTTTGTGTACAAGGAACAAAGGGCAGAGTGTTGTACATCAATGGGCTGACAGTGCTGCAGGCTCCACAGACCGGGCTCTGCTTACTCCAGCTATGGCACACTGTGTATGTATAGGGGATTCGTGCATGAGGGGAAGAGAGAGGGTCATTTATAATGTATAGGCCTGCTGGAGCATAAGGTGTTGGGTCTGCTTAGGTTAGTGTGCATAGCTCTATGTAGCAGGTCTTCACCTCGCTCTGAGCTCTTGCCTTATTTACTTTAAAAGCTTCC
Source organism: Amphiprion ocellaris (assembly GCF_022539595.1). NCBI lineage: Eukaryota > Metazoa > Chordata > Actinopteri > Pomacentridae > Amphiprion > Amphiprion ocellaris. The sequence goes on along the minus strand of NC_072768.1, from coordinate 13,165,980 downwards.
CTCTGGAGTCTTGTTTGGAAACTTGGGAGGCTTGATGAATAAGACAGATCCAATTCATTTTTACAATGATGAGCCTATCGCCTTACAAGACTGGGAGTAGGCACAACTCTTCCTTTGAAAGTCACACAGCCTTGTAAGTCCACATTAGTGTCTTGTTACCTGCAGTGTAATGAGGTTAGTCGAGTGGTTGTCTGCAGGGTGCTCCAGCAACGCTCTTGGCTCTCAGGTCGGAGGAATCTGGATCCTAAAAACAACAACGCAGCAGCTTTATCTCTATTCACAGCAATAACAAACTTAATAAGAGTCATCAAAAACAGTTAATGCCACAATCATCATTATTCCTGATGCACTTGTGGCTTGTTCTATTCTTGTCACTCATGCCTATTTCATAGTACGCTGCAGCTCTGATATGACAAGTTGCTTGTGCTGATTGTGTGTACTTGACTATGCAGATTATGCAGCAGCTTGCAGGATAAGAGTGCTGTTGTTGGCCCATGCTGCCTCCTCCCTGCCTGTCAGCTCCAAGCGGAGATGAGCTTGTGGCCCGTTCTGTCTGCTGTTAATCCTGCCTGTTCTGCTTTGTCAAAGCTGCTGTTTGAACAATGGAGCTGTCTTCTTGTCTGCTAATTTAGGAACAAACATTTGCCTGCGTAGCAAACAAGCTCTCCCAGGAAGTGCTATTAATAGGATAATTAAGCAGACGGTAATGAGCAGGATTACTGCTAATTATGACAAGATTTGTTTTGGCATTTGCCTGAGAGGCAGCGGAGTGTTAAAGTCTGCACAGGAGTTCATCACTGCACCGAGTGAGCAGGCACCTGAGTAAACAGACTGAGACTCACCGGGGGTATGGGTGTGCTGTGTGCACGTGCACGTGTGTGTGAGTTTGTGGGTGGATAGGTGGGGGGGCTGAGATAAACAGAGGGGAGCACAACAATGCCAGTGGTGCTGCCAGAGCAGGCTATCACTGTGTAACAATCAAGGTCAACCCATCCTGCCCTGCACAGCATCTACATCCTGAAGCTGGTGAAAAATGCCAATCACAGTTCCTCCAGGAGTCAAAAGTGGCATGTCTGACAGTTCCACATGTTCACTTTACAGTCTTTGAAAACAAAGAAAAGGAGCAGTACATTCTCAGAACTGACGTCAGTGAATGCCATTCAACTGCAATAAGTGACATTAACACGGTAACCGGATATAAACATTTTCTATGAGCAACTGTTTCAGCCTTATTCCCCATTTTATTTTGGTTTTAACTAGTTGAGGACATCTAGCTTTGCTTTATGTGATAGTTCACATTCCCATTTACACATATTTAATATGTACCTGTAAATGTGGTTTTTTTATATCTCAAATCAAAGAAAGCTTTTCAATGCCTTGTTAAGAACAATACAGTTGTTCTGGCACTTGGTGTATATGCAACACAAATATAACAGGTCATGGCTGTGCAATCATCAGAAAATGTCTCACTTGCAGGTGAAATGGGAAAAAAAGCAAAGAAGCAACTGGCTTTTTTCTAAATATTCAATTGAGTGCATCATTCTCAGAAAGCTTTGTTAACAAGCCATTTTATTCTGCCATCAGACACCAAAAGAAATGATGTTTAGTTTGAAGTAAAACTTGATTTTATTTCATGTGAATAAATGTGTGATAATTTCTTTGTAGTTCTTCTTGTACTTAAGGCTTTGCTCCTTTACAGCTAACAAAAAGAGCAAAAAGGCAAATCTTTTGTCTTACACTAGATTAAAAGTTTGATTACTTTTCAGGGTATTATTGTATTATTAGTTGCAGAATCAATGTCATTTTCTCACACGATAAGATATTAAATTAGACTGTTCCTTCATGGGAACACAGTAGTCATGAGAATTAAACTGTGGGGGTGACTACTTTAAGTGAGACGAAGCCTTAATTCACAAGATTCAATCAAAAACTGACAACAAACAATCCTAGTTGAGGTGAAGGGGAATCTTAATGCGATTGTAGCTAAAGCTCAGACAGTGAGCCGCCTCCATTAAAGCATGCCACACAGCCCAGCAGCTCCAGATAAGACAGCTGAGTCTGGGATTTAGAGCTTTGGCTTATCGTCATCTTCACACCACTGTCTCACCAAGAGCAGAGTACACGGCCCCCAAATCCTCTCTGACTGGGAACCAACTTTGTCTTTGGGCTGTAGGTACAGTTCAAGTTGGGCACAGGTATGTTAATGGGTTATAACTCCTAATTAGGAACCTTGATCTCTTTGGCTCCTCAAAACACACAGCAGCTTTCGCACGCCAACAAGACTTTTCATTCTGTAGCAGAAGTTGGGATAAGATTATAGAGGGAGAGAGCTGTGTGGAGTACTGTTTCAGAAATAAAATTGCTTTTATTCCACCCAACATGTGTTCAGTGAGATTAAGGCATAATCTTGCAACGTTTAATAAGAGCCCGTTTGTGGCCTTCCGGCTGAGGCAGAAAAAGTGGAGCATGCATGCTTTACTTTAAATCCTGTTTATTGAATTATAAAGAACCTTAAAGGATCAGGAATGTGATTTGAACATTTAAATATTTTATGGTATTTTCACATGAAAGCACATCATGGAGTAAAGTATGCAATGGTTAGAAAACTTTTTCCACCCATTTTTTTATTTATTTGTATTTATCTATTTATTTTTCTAAATATAAGTGATCTGCAGTAACAAAAGAACTGATATAGTATATTTCAGGGTACAGATTCTCTTACGTAAAATCATGCAAAAGGTAAAATATCAATTACCAAAGGATGCTAGGAAGAACACGAGTAATGATCCTGTACATTAAGATTCAACATCAAAGAGAAAAAGAAAAATTATGAAATGCTGCGACAAACTACAGCCAAGTCCTGCTCTATTCTCAAACATAAGACCATATTGGAAATCCCTAACCTCAATTTATGTAATCCAAAGCCCTTGCATGAACTTCAGTTTGAGCTCTGGCTTTCAAGAGGTATTTGGAAGTTAAAGTCTCAGATCAGATTTGGACAGATTAGAATTACGAGTTGGAAGTCTGGGAGGGGTGGATATGAGGATTTGCACTGCTCCACGAGACGGCCTTGTCAGTGATAAGTTATACTGAGCCACGGGTAAGAGGATTGCCTAGACTAATCCGAATCAAAAGACATACCATGTGAATTACATCCCGAAACAGGTTCGCTTACAGAGATTAGGAGCCTGCATGTAAATCCTGTCATACTCTACTTGGCGCTGGAAGATGAGCCTGAAAGAACAAACACAAACATGTGCTTTGTATCCTGCTGCAACTGCTGGCACCAGGTTGCCTACCAAAATCATTGGCTTCCTTGATTACAGCTTTCTTTTTCCTATTCTTCAGAAGATTAAATGTCCATTGATGAGACTATCTAGGCCAGGCACACTAATTATTCACACCACATCTAAGAAAGTGCTTATACCGAGGGTTGAGAATAACCCTCCTCAAGTGAACTGACACCCAGAGACACCCACATAGCAGCCTGCTCACCCTTCCCTCCCTCTCTTTCTCTCTGCCTCGTCATTCCTCCCTCCCACCATCACTAAGCTAAGCTGTAGTTCAATGAAGCATTTATTTCTCTTCCTGTTTGACATGGGTGATTCTATCAAGGCATCTGGCAGCAAGTGCTGTAATACAAGGCTTTCTGTTGAGACGTCAAAGAATGTTACTCTCGGCTGTAGTGAAAGAAAAAAATAGCTCACATTTTTCTCTTTTTTTCCCTCTCTCTAGAAGTACTGAACAAACAAGACTTGTATCCCTGGCCCAGAATGCTTCAAAGAGCACATGTCTGCTGGGACTGGCTGTGAAATGTAGAACAGTGTTGGCTGCTTAGCTTTGCATTTCAGCCAGAGCAAGCTCATAAGAGCACTGCAGAAATCTGGGCAGATCTGTAAACCAGGGATGGTGGAGAATGCAACATCTACAGAAGGTGGAAGCATGTTACCGCAATAAGAAACAACTGCAGCTTCATAAGTTGTCCTCTACTTGTACTTTCTGAACTGCACATGCAATGCTGTGGGTAGTAAGACACAGTGATGTGACAAGGCTGTGCGTTACACAAGACCAGAGCTATGGTTACTGATAAAAACTGATGGATATCACAGCTTAGAGATGGAATGAATACGTTGAGCCCTCGTGTGTACAAGGGAGATATACTATGGTAATTACCCTACACATCAAGCCTTGTGAAAATGCAGCAAAGCAAAGCTATTTTGTTGTAGATTGAGTGGATGTAAATGCTTTAGGGCACGGTGTAAATGGGAAGCACTGAGACGAAAGCAGTAGGAGCCAGCATAAGAAAAACCATCAAGCGGTGGTGCAAAACTCTCTGCAGTGCTATGAAGCATGCCGAATAGAGGTCTCTCACTGCAGTATAACGGCTCATGAAGCCGCAAATGGTATTTCCACTTCATTCAGTCTCAGGGCCAGGTTCCAAGCATCTCCTCAACGATGGAATTGAACCCATTAGCAATCGATTAAAGAACCAGCAGGCAGTCACCACTCTGCCTGCGGGGAGGACAGGGTCTGGCGGGGGTGGGGGCCTGTTGGCCAGCAGAGGCTCCTGGGGATTGAGGTTCAAATCTTTGTTTATGTAGAAATAGTGGCGAGCACTTTAACCTCAGATCCCGCTCCTGCGGTGCAGATTAAGACAGTCAGATTGTGAGTGGGGAGCACTTTGAGATGCAGCGCATGACAGCTTTTGATTGACACATCACCGATGCACCAGGTACAACACTTCCCTGAGCTAAGACAGCACCCACAGGACACCTGCTACTCCTCACAACATGATGGGTTACCAATTTGATCAGCATATTCATAAGTTCTATCGAATGTTTGAACTGTGAATGTTTACCCGGACCATGAGATATGAATGATGAACAATTTGACCTTTGGAAACAGATTAGAATTTCAATCAAGTGACCACAAACCAATCTATAAAACTATATCAAAATGGAGAATGGAGTTCGGTAATTATTTCAGGTGTAAAATAATAGAAAATGTTCTTCTCTCGGTTGTAACTAGTGCTTTTCACACATAATGAGCATATAAGTAGTAAGGTATACATTTCTACAAGTTTCTAACACAAAACATGTTCTACTGTGATTCTACTCTCCTCTAATTCTACACTATATATTCTCCATACATAGCAGCCTGTCAGCTTTTATTCTTGGTGTTGACCTTTGTCTGCACGGGCCTCATAACTGACATTTTCAATTACACTGCAAACAACTTATCAATATGCATGGATTTCCCCGCCAATATCAGAGCAAACAGAGTCGTTTGGAGAGCTGAGTCTGTCAGGGGAGAGAAATAGGGCAGACATGTCAAGGTCAGGATTTTGTTAATGAGGGACGGACCGCTGAATAATTGAATGGGCTGAGCAGTATCGACTGTTGAAGCAGAAGCATTTAAAGCGTTGGCGATCGTTAAGGAAAATCCTCCCAGCACTTTATGTTCCATGGCAGTAATTTATGCACGGGCATCCAAGCGGGTGCCCTATGGTTCACAGCACTGAATGCACAAAGCAATGAGTGGATTAGCCAAGCACACTTTAGAAACAGCAGCCAAGCGTGCAAGTCATTCCTGTGGATGAAGTGATGGCTCTGGCAGTGCAATTATTCAGCTGTGCATTTTAAATACACAGACAAATAGCGACGAGAGAGAGGCTCTGCCTATCTGCTCTGTGTAGATGGGAAAATAGCTAAACACGAAGAGAAATGTCAAGGCTGAAAATGATCGATCTGCAAATGATTTATCATACAAAGCACACCGAAGCGCAGAATAGCAGCATCAGTACAGAGGATAACCCCCGTAGGTGGAACACAACATGTGACTGCATGCTGTGTGCTTTGCGAACAGGTTCCATGCTTGTTCCCAGGTTCTGATGAAATGACTAACTGATAGCCGCCGGAATCCCTGGCAGACACAGCTGTGATATTTGGCCACCGAAAACAAATTCTGATAATTGTGGGATCAAAAGCAGCAGATGTAAATGCATGTAAACAAGCTAAGTAATACTAGTTTGGCCGAATGCCCCCTTTGTTTTGAGCGCAATCGCAGCCATTTTTAATCTGCACCAAGAACTGCTCAAGCTGTTGTTGTTGCAGCAACATACTCAAGCAGTTCTCAGGCCTTTAAGCCTCCATCCCTCTCTCCTCTCTGTAGGTTGGGAGCGTTGGGGGGGCTTCTAATCCCTCTATGTAATTACTGCTCCCTGCAATGGCCAGACCATCTCTGTGTAAATCAGATTAGCTGACCTAAATCGCTCTCGTTTCTCTCTACCCCATCAAACAATTCCTTATCTTCACCCAGAGAGCTAAACAACACCACTCCTCCAACCTCCCGCCCCCAAAGACATGGCCTGTTTATTTGATCAGCGCAGGAAGGCAAACAGTTTCTCCATGATACACAAACAGGCAGGGGCTGGGCTAGCCCTGCTGGGTGGCCAGAGAGAGCGAGGTTGGGGCTGAGTCACTGGCTGGGTTGAAGACATGCAGATAACTGCCTCCATCACGTCCGCAACTTCCACACCGAGCCATTAAAAGAAGAGGAAGCTCAGCAGACACATAACACGGACGACGATGTTGCTCAGCGCGCGGTAAATAAAGGTCACCGAACATGATAGAGACGTATTACCGCTCTCTGTGCTGCCTCCTCGCCTCCTTCCCATCCAATTTATTCCTCAGGTCATACATTTACAACTTTGAGACTGGAAGGGGGAGCAGGGAGGGCGGGAGGGAGAAGGGGGGGGGGGGGGGGAGTGAAGAGGAAATGCTGCTCTTCAGTGGGAATAGAGACAGGCTAAAGTAAAGAGGGGGAACAAATGAGGTCTGTGATCCTGCCTGTCCCCTCCTCTCCCCCCTCCCTCTCCCCCTGAGCCCCAATCAGGCTGAACCACTGCTCTCAGCGCGACAGCCAGGCCTTTGTTGCTGTCTGAATGGAGGTTAAATATCCCTCGAAATCAGAGCTCTTTGGCTTTCTGGACGCATAGTCAGAGACCTAGTGCCTTTCACATGCTAATGCCCATGTTTTTTATTTCCTTTGTAACCATGGTTAGACAGCGGTATCATGCTAAAGGGCGATGAATAAAGCTGGTGAATTTGTTTTTTTCTCAGCTTTTTTTCCCCCTCTCTCTTTCTCCCCCTCTCCTCTTTTCACCCATCCCTACCTCCACCCCCTCGTCCTTTGCCTCTCCCTCTCTCTTTTATCACCATCTCTTCGAGCCAGCCCACATTCCATCCCCCTCCTGCAGGGGTTTAAAAAAGCACAGATGGTCTCTCCTGACCTGCTATTCATCATTGTGTCAAAAGCTTTGTCAAAATAATGCTCCCCAACAACAAGCTGAAGGATTTTATTTGTTTCTATTGATGAGGCCTGTTAATTTCACAGACGTCTCATTAGGCTTAAACCACCAATTAATTTCTTTTGTTCTCATTAAATGGCTAATTCTAAACATGAACCGCGCTGACAATGAATGGTGCTCAGAGCCAAAGCCAGACAGCACTGCTCCCGCCACGGAGCTACTGGAGCGTGAAGCAGGCAGGTAGAGGGAGAAGATTGAAGAGCAGGAGGAAGGGCGTGATGAGGGGGGAGGAGGAGGGCACAAGAATGGGGGAGAGAGACTGGTGGCAAGAGAAGGAAAGAGTGAGAGAGCGAAGGAGAGCCCTGACAAAAGCCTCTGTTAATTTGTAGACACCCTTAACACTAGGCATAGATGGCAACTCATTAACTGCTTGCAGATTTTTTTTTTCCTGTCAGGGGATCAAGTGGCCCTCAGGAGTAAAGGTTGCAATCATCTGTTGGTGGCAGCAGCCAGCACTCAGCTCGGAAGGAAAGCGAAAAATGATAGCAGAATAAATCAAAACACAAATGGGAACAAAAGAAAAAATGAAAAGCATAGACTGGGAACCAAGGTAGTAATTTTTCGATTGGAAGTGTGCTCACAAAAGCTATCTTGTGCGTGCACTCTATTACAGCAGTGCAAGTTGTCATTATGGCCAAGGATATATGGAAGCCTCATAATATCCAGAGATTGGTAGTTTGTTAGACAGCACTGTACAATTTGCTGCAGCCTTGAAGGATCCTTGAGCCTCTCTTGACAATTTACCGAGGGAATTGCCGGAGCGTTGCCTTTTGTCTGCTGGAGACACAGGGGCAATTATCCAGCCTCCTGTAATGTTTCCCTGACTTTAATCTCCTGGCTGAGAGCGTAAAGCAGAATGGGTAAGGTTTCAGAGTGCCTCTGGGTTCTATTAACACACAACTGCTGTTTCTGTTCAAGCCAGGCAGCCAAGAGATGACTACAATCTGACAGACAGGCCTCCCTTGGGCTTTTAGGGAGAAAACATGATTATGTCATAATATATTTTCAAAAAGAGATCCATTTGAAAGATTGCCCCTCTGTCTTTTCAATCTAACATGGCTCTGCTTTTGTCAGGCACAGTGGGAGCACTGGGAATGACAGATGCTTCAATGAAGCAAACAGGAATAAAAATAAAGTGTTTTACCAAGAAAAAAAAAAAAATCACCAGAGACCGGAAGCAGGGGCAAGAAAAATCAGCTTCTCTAACAATTTCATCACATGAATCTCATTAGTCTGGTGTCAAACTTTAATTTGAGTTGAGAATTTAATTTGAGCTGTCTTATTTGCACAAACATGCCTGTGTTTTATTCGCACATTTTACATGAAGTCACTATAAATAATAAAAAAAATACATCTCCACAAATTATCAGCGCTGCAACCACGTCCATGAACTGATAATTTATAGAATAACAACTTGCATCAATTCTGACAATTATTTAGTCATTAGAGGTATTTTTTTAAGAAACAAAGGCAACATTTTGTAGTTGCATCTTCTCAGATGTGAGGATTTTATATTTTTATTATAACAAAAGATGTAAATATCTCTTTGGTCTGTGGGACATTATAATAGGGATTTCCACTATCCTCTGACAGTCTATGGACCAAGTTTCTATACAATTAATCGAGAGAATAATTTCATTAAAATAATCAATACTTGCAGCCCTGAGAAAACTGACTGACCATAGGATTTTGCATAATATATTTCTTCAGTTGAAAACTTTGTGTGTTTGAATTCCTGAGACCCAGCAGGTGTGTCTGTCCAAACCTCTATATGATAGGAGCCACATCTCTTTGTCACTGAGAACAACACTTGGGCTTTACAAGTATTTGTACAAGGCTGAGCTCTCTAGCATAGACATCATGTGGCCACTTCACTACTTATATGTGTAAGGGCTTTCCAAAAAGCCAAGAGACAATGGTGGGCAATCTTGTGATCAAAGTACATGCCTTTTAGAGTGCAGGCCGCTCTCTGCACCTCTCCAGTGATGACTACTGCACACTAGAGCAACACTGACAAGAGAGCATTCGCTGTGTGAGAAGCAAAAGGTCCAGTGTTTCCTAACAGAGTAGAAGACATATGAGACAGTTATATTGCTCAGACAATGGGGAAATATATAATCTCCCCACACTGCTCAGTCAATCTATTGCATCAGTAGAGCTGGACATTACTCTTAAAAAGGCATGCAGTAATTAATAACTCTTCAGTTCAAACAATTGAAAGTAGTCTACCAATACAGCAGATAATCAGCAGCCAGTATTTTAAGATTCTATTTGAAAATAAAGCATATATAAGTGTGAATTCATCACTATTTACAATTTATTGAATAACATCAAGGTTATTGTGGAAAGTCCTACTGGCAAAATAAACTTTTCAAGTTTCACATTTTTTTAAGTCATATTTTAATCCTTAAATTCATTTATTGAAGGATACCTGTTTGGTCTGCAGCACAACACGCTGCTCTTTTTTCTTTCCTTTGTTGCTTTCCTTCAGTTTGTGCTACCAGAAACATATTGTGAGACGTCATCATCGGGAGAGGACCCTGATTACAGTAAACTGCAGTTGGCAATGTACTTTAGTGCAGAAAGACATACATAATGTATGGGATTATGATGAGATTATAATGAAAGTAACAAGTGTCTGGAATCATGAATACACTCCCAATTTTCTGATGAGTTCTTTAACTATGCTGAACAAAACTATGAATGCAGTATACATTATGTTCTTAAATTCTGTCTATTCTTTTTAACATAGAGGGATAAGTATTTTTTGTTTCAATGCAAGACATTCCTACAATAGAAAGGATGCCACGAAAGAGCCAAGTGTATTGGAAATGATAAATGACAGATTGAGAGTCGGGTCATAGACCAGAAATCACAAGTTTGTAACAAATCACGCTATTCCTGAACGGCTCTGTAAAGTTGTCAGACATTTTAGGGAACAGGATCATGTTGCAGGACATCCAGGGCATAATGTGGCACATTATCTGTCATATAACGCTGTCTGAAACTATTTCTTAGACAATAAATTGAGGAGTAGTGACATACCAGCATCCGTCTGGTCAACAGCTGTTCTCATCTTATCATCTAGCATTGTGTAATTTGAATAAAGCTGCATTTTAAGCTGGCCTTTCATAGTCCCTGGCTAAAGGAGCGTCTGGTCACACTATCTGATCTTTTTCTTTTAACCCTCCCGTTGTCCTCATTTACAGGCACCAAAAATATTGTTTCCTTGTCTGAAAAAGATCCCAAAATTCAGCAAAAAAATTCCCTAAATTTCTGAAGATTTGTAAAACCTTCAGGAAGAAAATTCCAATAATTCCTTAAAAGTTTCCTTTAAAAGTTCTATTTTTTAAAAAAATCCCCAAAATTTGGCAAGAAGATTCTTGTAAATATTTTCAAAAAATTAGGAAAAATCTTCCAAAAAAATCCTAAAAATATCTACAATGATTGCATATATATATATCAGTAAAACTTCTAATATTTTCTTTAAGAACATTCACATAAAAATCCAGCAAAATTCGCTGGATTTTGGTTGATTTTTTTTGTGAATTTTCTTAAGAAACATTTTTAATATTTCCTTTTTCCACCAAAAAATGTTCAAAAATTTCCCAAACATGTTGAAAATGTGGACATCAGAAGTTTCACTGTGAAAATATATATATTTTTTCCACATTTTCAAACTTTAAACCGGGTCAGTTTTGACCCGCAGGACAACACCAGGGTTAAAGCGACACCTGACAGGAATGTGTGTTAACTGAATACTCTCGAAATTGTCACCAGATGAACAGTTCAAAAGCTTTCTGAGCACAGTTGGTTTAATTGAACCCTTTTCTAACTATAACAGTAGAAATGACAGTTTTAACTTTCCCTCTGAGCAAGAAAAGACAGCCCAATAGGACCAGTATTTAACACTTGATGTGTGCAGCGAGTAACTTGCTTCATTGTTCTGACTTCAACCAATCTGTAACGTTTAAAGTCGTGATCCAGCAAAGTACCAGTCTACAACCAAACCCAGCAATCTCTTTTAATTTGAACATAATTTGTCATGAGGGTTTGCCTTCCAGCCAAGACGAGTTAGCTTGGTTTTATTGTTGTCATGACATGGGTCTGGATATTTTCAGCTCCTCGGGCTTAGTTTTAAATGCATCGGGAGCTGTTGCCACACCATCTGATATTAAATACTCACCCTGTGCAGGCCTCAAAGTTCCTTGATTTCATCTCTAGTGGGGCAGCTGCGGTTAGCTTGAGGTTATGTAGCGAGGCTGGATGCCTATGGGTGGATAGATGGATGGATAGCAGTGGTGAATTTTTCCGGGGGATTAAATGCATCAAACGTCCACAGACATTAATCTAACAATTCCCACATTGAAATAGACATATTCACTGTTCAACCGTATCATTGGCATTTAGCTAGCGGACATAGTTTCACCGACACTGAGCTAAACAAACCTGCTCTTGTGCTTGCAGGAGCGGATGCAGCTACAGACGTTACAGCTAACGTTTAGCTAGGCGGCTAGGTGTGTGTTGCATTAGGTACGTCCGGTTGATTACATTATTTTAAATTGTTGTCAGGTAAATTAAACTCTATTCTGTAAACTCAGCTACTATAAAGCGTAGGATTTGATAGAAAAAGAAAGAAAAATCTAAACTATATAAAAAATATCCCTCTTTTTTTAGGCTATTCGTTTTAAGCAAGCTGGATAAGTATAAGTGGCTATCTGGATGGGACTAAAATGACCCCAAATTAGAAAAAAAACGTGTCTTATTAATTAATGACGTTGAAAAGATGCTGTTATCAGTAGTACAATGTTTATAATTATTAAAACTGATGCATTAACTGTAGCATTTACAGAATTAGTGGATGAAGCCTGGCTCTGTCTTCAAAACACCACAGAAACATTATTAAACTCAAGGACTGTGGTCATATTGAATTTAAACTAATCTGAAAGGTTTAAAGGCATTTTAATCTCTCAATATTACAGTTTTCAGATGGAATTTACTCACATATGGGAGTGCAAGTAATGTATTTTTTGCTGGAAAGCCACATTTCAAAAATGTAATTGGTAAATTGCAATGTAGTTTTGCTTAAGTTAAAAAAAAAGAACTTGGTGTTACAAATTAAACAAGTGTTATTTATGCTGTGAATTTACCAAAACAATTGTAATATTAACTATACTAAAATAAATATGAAATGCAGCTTTACCTAACTGTAATAAACATTAAGAATAAGACCCTCCAGTATTAATTATGGAGATTAACCTGACTAATATGGAGCTATAGTTATGACGCTAAATATATATGATTAAGTAGTCCATATTGTTTAATAATTATATAAATATTCCCTGCATTACATGAAAAAAAACATTTTGTGATTAAGTCTCACTGACAGCAAATATGAAAACATGATTATGCCATCTTATTCAGCAATTGTGGGGAGAACAACAAACAGGAGGTACTATAAAGAATAGGGAGGGGAGAGTCCCCTGTGCAATAAGTAATGTTTTGGCACAGACTGTATTTATTATACAGCGTTGAATCAACTGAACAGTAATTATTGACACACACTGGGATAAGTTCATTTTAGGAAATGTAAGCTTACAAATCTCTGGTATTTGTGGACAGTCCCCCTCTTTTAATTCAGAGCGTGTGATCAAGATTTTAATCGGCTTTATAAAAAAATAAAGGACATATTAGAAGTAAACACAGGCAGAAGAGAGGGCCAAAGGGAAATCCAGCTCCCACCACTTTAGCCCGATACCACCATTTCCTCTGTAATTAGTCATGTTGCTTATACACCTCCAGCTGTGCTTTAATCAAAGAATGTGTGTGGAAAAATAATTAGCATGTTAGCATAATGCACATAATAAAGAAGTACTTGTAGATGTCTTGATCTCGACATCAAAGAGCTTGTTGGTTCCTTCTTGGGGCATTAGTATCATACAAATCTAATTACTCCCAGTATTGAATTACTGGATATTAGTGGATACTTGAAACAAATACAAAGGAATGTCCTGATAGTTCTCCATCCTTCTGGTGGAAAAGAGCCATTACAAAAAGAGCAGGCATTAGAAAACAATGAGCAGCATACTGATAATATGCAGTGTCTCTCCTGAGGAAACATTAGGTGGAATTTAGTTTTTCTAGTTTCGTGGCCCTCTAGTTGTGGTGACACCAACCTGCCCAGTGCAGACAGTCTCTTGACCTCAATATCTAAAATAGCATCCAGTCCACTGCTGTGTCCTTCGACTAAAGTCTGAGACTCCACGGGGTGAAGTGCAACATCTAGTTCTCATGTAGGAAGTCCTGTGAACATCAGTAGTCTGAACACAGCAGCAGCAGCAAAAGTGGCAGCAGTGAAGGCAGCGGCGGTGGCAGCAGCAATCCGGCCTAATCCAAATGAATCCGGGTCTCCCAGGTTTGTTCATCCTGGTGGAGGGTGATGACTGCTCTGCTCTGCTGGAGTGCTTATCTGCTGTCAGTGGTCGGTGGCTGTACAGGCCTCATGTTATCAGGGCTCAGCCTACTCAGGGATTGGAGGGTCCGTGGAAAGTAAACATAGAACCTGTCCTTTGCTTATCTATCCCAGGAGAGAGCATGTGTGAGCGTGTGCATTATGTGTGTGTGCATGTGTGTCTGCATTAGAGAAAGAGAGAGAGAGAGAAGCTTGTTTCCATGGCAACCTCCTCCTTTAACCCCCCCCCCACTCCTCCCCTCTAGAGGAGAACCCTGGTGGTCTTTGTGTAATGCGATTCCACTAGAATGCACTGTGGATTAGAGCTGTGCTGCCTTCGGGCCCTAGGCAGGGCAACAGTGAAGACATTATTACCCAGATCAAATGCTGTAATCACTAGGCACTGGGGGCTTTCACATCCATTGCAGATAAAAACCTAGGACTGGAAATACTCAGGTGATTAGGGGATTATTATTCTGCATTTCAGCATGGTGCCAGTCTCTCGCTGTTGAAAAAAAAAAGAAAAAAAAAAGAAAAACCCTGATTCTCTGTGTGATGGATGGGGGAGGGTTGAAAACAGAATGCCAGCCAGGAGAACCAGCCAGAATTCTGGTGGACTGTGATCAGTGCCTGGGAGCTAAAACAAGCTCAAAAACATTCACACAGACCACATATTGGCATTACAGACCCCCCTTGAATTTCTGTATGGTCTTTGAGTCTTGGCTCTAACAATCGACGCAGAAGTAGGGAATTGGACTATGTTCTTATGTTTAGAGCTGTTGTAAAACACTTAGGCCACTCTAGCTTTTTACTCTGCACTGTAGCCCTTCTCTAAATAGAGCAAGGCAGCGTGGGCTTTTGCATGAGAACCTGCTGAAAGCCTTCCATTGAGTGGTAGATCAGCGGAAGGCGAGACAATGACCCCCTCAATGTCCAGCAATTGGCACTCAGAGGTACAACTTTTCATCTGCAGATATTCCACTGTTTGATTAAGTGAGGAAGAAAATCGTACTTGAGCAAGGAGCTTAAGCTACAAATGCACACAGGAAGTACACACTTCAGCAATGTGGGAATAGAAAGACTATAGCCTTTAACAAATGAGCCCGTGAGAGCGAAGCATGGCGGCTGGCCCCATGCTGAAAGCATCCGGCCCTGCTATTATAATCTAACAACAACATCTCTGAAGAGGAAGCCATATGAAGGGCTCACAGCTTCAAGCACAGAGTCCTAGAAGAGCGCTGCTGTGGAGTGGAAGGACTGGACCATTCACCTCGACGCTGCCCCCCCCACCAAAAGCATTCAGCTACCAAAAGACCACTCAAGAGAACTGAAGAGCGGTGTTTGCGTCATATTTCTGAAGTGGCACTGCATAAAAACTGTCTTATTGTATCACTGTGAGCCGGCTGTGTGATTTCATAGCTGCTACTAAACATGGATACTAACATTAAAAAAAGGAAGGTGGTAGCTGACAGTGACCACAGTTGGTACAGCACACTGTGACTTTGTAAGCTCCACCAAGTACATCTCTCAAATATTAATGCAAGCCCAGTAATTTTCTAAGTTTAAGCCGATGCCAGACGTCCCCAGCAGCCTCTCTAACAGCACCCAGAATGTCTTCCTCTCGTGTCTGTGGTTCTCTTGAGACAGTTGTCAGCTCCTATCTGAATGCATTTCCAGCCATTTGCTGATGTACTTCCATTTACTGTCAAGGAGAGGAGAGCCTGTGAATAAGATTGTATGTACTCTAGATGCAGAGTAGAGCAAAGGAGAGCCCTCGCTAGCAACACACAGGGCAACAGTGACTTTGAGGACACATTTCTTGTTTTCAGACAAGAAAAATAGAGCTGAGAAACATTCAGCATGTCAATGCATGCATGCACAGCAGTCTAAATAGCTCAGTCACTGGTGTAATCAACAGTAGTCACTGCTATAGCCAGTTTACACCCTTATCCACTGTTTGCTGCAGCACAAAAACATTAATCAGTAGCATTAAATCTGAAACTGCCTAACTTACAGGAATAGTTTCAAAATTTGGAAAAAGCTTATTTGCTTTCTTGCCAAGAGTTAGATGGCTGTTTGGTAAACATTAGCCTAAAACAAGCAACCAGTTGGTTTATTTTAGCACAAAGACAAGAAACAGCTAAACTTTCTTTGCCCGGCTGTGACAGAGTCCGTCTACCAGCTCCTTTAAAGCTTACCAATTAACATGTTACACCTTGCTTGTTTAGTCCAAAAACCAGAGTATAAAAATGGCACATGATTTTTGTGTTGGACTGTTTCTTGGACGGATGCATTAACGTTCTGGAGTCATCACTGTCATGTTTGCCAGGTAATCAACATAAAAATCAGGAAATTACAGAGCCCAGCCAAAAAATAATAGTCATAACAGTTGGGCATATAAACCAGTTGCAATTATATAAACAATGTAAAATTTAATTAGCATTAAATTGGCTGGTAGGTAGATTTTGTTGCATTAAAACAGAGCTTCTTTGTTTCCAGCCCTAATACTATGCTGGATTCTGGTGTTATCCATCTTCTGACTTCACTCTCTACAAGAAAGCAAATAGCATATGATCCGTATGTTAAACTATTCCTTAAAAATCTCCAATAGCAGCAAGGCAACAGTTCTGTAGAAATTCAGTCAAGATGATTTTTTTTTATATAAAAACAGTTTATTGATTTATCAACAACTGTCAGCTGTACAATCCTTATGGATGATGACACGTGTATGCTACACAGTCTAACTTGTGTTGATGCAGAGACCATTCCTGTCTATGAGAAGATTGTAGTGGAATATCCTGGAATATCATGAAATACTGAAGAAGGCAAACAGTATACCCAAAATGTCAGATGTGATAATGGCTTTGCCTGCCACCTTTATGAGTAACCCTGTAAGTCTTGCATATCAGTCACAGGCCGTCTAACGAGAGTATAATAATTAACTCTCCTGGACTGATGACTGAACTTTGCTGAGTGGAGTCATGAATTTTCGTACAATAGTTGAGTCAACAGACTGAGCTGAAGTCACAGCTGCTTACACGTAAAACCCATCAGTCCTCCAGTTGATAGATATCCATTTCCATGTTATAGAAAGCAGCCAGTGCTCAGGTGATAGGCCTTCATTTAAAAGTTGAATTTCTGCTGGCCTGGGCCAAAGGTTAGACGTAACTGGAAACCATGATTTTCTCCTTCCTCCGGTCTGAAAAAAGGGCATTTCCAGATTCTCTACTGCTAAAATCCATGGGACAAATGTCTGTGTTACAGCAAATAGCGAGGGGGGGGGGGGTTGTCAGGGAGAAAAAAATCCAAATTAGATTTCCGAAAAGGTCATTCTGGACAACGAACATGAAAAAAAGCCAAGGAGGGAAAAAAACTGAAATAGAATATCCTCTTACAAAGTCCTAATCTAATTTCCATCCCCAGAAGGGACAGAAAATCACGGAGAGAACAAGAAAGAACCATCACAAGCGTAACTGGACACCAAAATATAAATCTATAAAAGGCCTTTTATTACTCCATTATGTACACTTTTCACAGGACCTCCAAGGAGAAGCTCCAGAGCGAAGCGCCGCTTCTAGTTGTGCCATGGAACTTTATCTCCACATTAAAAAGGACGAATAAAAAAGAAATATCCAACAAACAGAAAAACAGCAAGACATTATTTTCTTCTTAGTGCCTTGGGAAACTGCACTCGCTGTACAAGTGTTAGTTTTATGAGTGAGGAAGGGCAGAGCCGAAGGACAAAACATCCAGGGCCTCAACAGCACCATCATCCATTACAGTCTGGCACTGCCAAACTTCCTGCCCATCCACCCGGGGCTGCACGCAACATCCATGCTGTCTGTGTGAGGGAAGGTAGATGGAGGAAGAGTCTACTGCTCCTGAGCATGAACATGCTCCGATCCGAAGCAGTCTGTTTTAATAGATCACTTCATATACAGTGGCCTTCTTGTCACCAGAGCCTGTCACAATATACTTGTCGTCTGTCGAGATGTCACAGCTCAGGACAGATGAAGATTCCTTGGACTGTTTGGAGAAAAAAAAGAAGATAAACATTTTAGTCTTGGATGCAGATAATATACTCAGCTACATTTAAAGTTAAGTGGAGAAGATTAGCTGACTGCAGAGTAAGATTAGATTGCAGCGACATCAGGTTCTGGCCTGTCGGCCCTCAAAAAGACTTCTTTGTCAGGTCAATATTTCAGGTTCAGTTTTCACTGATAGGATAGTCCTGTCAGACAGCGGTCGCTGTGCCCTTCCTCTCAGAGACTACTGTGCATACTTTTGGCCTGGCAGCAGACACAGTGTATTGATCTGCATACCTGGAATATGCTGGCGCCATAAGGAGTCCTCCAAGCGTTCAACAGATTGTCCTTCCCAGTGCTTACAAACCATTTACCTGCAAGAAAACACTAACATCAGGCCAGTTTGGACTAAGAAGTGGTAGGAGAAACAACCACAAAAGAAGAGTTATTACATCTGCATCTTTAAGGAACATAATGACTGTAAAAGACACAGTGCAGTTTTACAGTTTTAGCCCTGCATAAAACAGGACAGTCTAAGGCCCCTTCCAAGTTATGTATAGTCAGCATTATCTCTTCTCTGTGTGCTTGTTCATACCACAGTAGGCGAACTTGAGGGAGAGGACACAGCTCTCGTGCAGGTGGAGCTGATACTTGTCAGGTTTTGAATGGTGGAGCACCTCCACGTTGCTACTCTCCATACCAACAGCGAGCCACTCTCCGGTCGGACAGTAGCCCAAGGAGAAGATCTGGAGATGGGACAGAGCAGTAATTAGTTCTAGAGCTAAAAAGGAAACAACTCTAAACAATAAGTCTGTAGTTGAGTGTAGGTTTCCTCTGTGTTACAAGGCTGTACCTGTGAAGTGAAGTCATGCTGCTGCAGCTGTCGACCCTCCCTCAGATCCCAAGAGCGAACAGTGTTATCGAGACCGCCTGTCCACAGCTTAGTGCCATCATGGGATATGTCAATACAACTAGCACCATCCGTATGACCCTGGAACTGCCTACAAACAAAGTCAGACGGCATACAAACATTTATTGACATCCATTTTTAAAAGGACTCACACACGAGCGATTCTGCTGTAGGGCCAAAGCCCAAACAGTGTGAATAAGTTTTTTTCTCCTAACCTAACGAGAGTCTGGTTGTGCAGGTCCCAAACGGCAATGTTTCCATCACTGCAGCAGGAGAAGCAGACTTTGGCGTCAGGGCTGATGGCCAAGGCGTAGCATGCCGGGGCTGAGGAGGTGAGCTCAGCCTTGATGCGGGGTGTCTGAGAGGCCAGATCCCAGATGGTCAATGTGCTGGCCTCGCCTCCAACAATCAATGTGCGACCATCAGGCAGCAGCTTACAGGAGCGGATGTAGTTATCCCTGTTCTGTTGCACAGAGGACAAAGCGAATCAATACATGTTCAGGGCAGTAGAGCCAGAGAGAGATTTAGGAACAAATCGTGGGAAAACAGGATGAAAGTCCTGCCGTCATAATAAATCAACTAAAGGGTGTTCTCAAACCTAATCCGCACTGAGTGGACAAGTTTTCAGCATGCTGAATTTACATATTTATTCGATGATGTTCGCATTACAAGCCAACTATGAATTATCGGGAAATGTTTTGTGATGTTTATCTTTTCATTGGTTGTTGCCAGAATGACTTTCATCTATTTTATACAAACGCTGAGTAAAAGCATCAGCTGCATTTGTATACCAATGCATTTGCTGTCAAACTGTCAAGTGGGATGTGGCCCTCATGTATAACAAAGGATTATTCTATTGTTAATGGAATGAGATTATGTATAAACTGTTTACATCTTCTGAAACAACTGCACAAAAGAACAAAGTGTGACAAAAAAGGTTCTGATGAGTGAAACGTGAATAAAGACTGATCCTTACCAGGCAGTCCAGTTGGGAGACGGGGCTCTTGCTGCCGGGTTGGCTGATGTCCCAGATTTTGACACAGCCTTTGCCGCCAGTGTAGACATGACGTGTGGGGTTGCTAATGGTAACAGCACAAACCACCTCGCCGTGGCTCAGTGTGTTGATCTGACGGGCATGGCGTGGAATACCGGGGCCGATCAGGGCGTCGGGTGGGAAGGGCACAGGCTGCATCTGGCCATCTGCGCTGACGTGGAAGGAGTACGCTCTTGAAGAAAAAGACAGAAACCTGTAAGTGTTTGATACCACTGCTGTTTTTAAAAATGTGCGAGTCCAACACATTTGGTGAGATACTTACGGTTTGCCACCAGAAATGGATGTGAGACTGGCTGGAAGGCCTGGGGCTCTCATGTGGGTATGAGGATCAAACCCCTACAAAACGACAAGATGGAAATGTTTAAACAACAGATCCGTTTTTCACATGGCACACTTAGTATATGCAGTGCTAGTAGGTGATCTCAAATACATTTAAAGGGGCAAGAAAAGTAGTTACCATGGGGGAGCGTCCATAGGCTGCAGCTGCTGCAGCGCTCATCTGAGGGGAGATGTGAAGACCAGCATACACCCCAGGACTAGTCAGGCCTCCATTCATTTCGTGATGGCCCATCATGGCAAAGGGGGTAGGATAGGAGCCTGCGATGGACAGCGGGGTACGCAAAGCTGGAGCTGCTACAAACAAAAACAGTAGACAGACATCAGTATGTGACATAACTGTACACTGGGAGAGAATAGAAAAAGATTATCTCCATTTCTAGAGAGGAAAGAGAATGCAACCAACCAAGAGCCTCCATGCCTGGTGGTTTGCCCAGGATGGGTCTGAGCCCAGGAGTGGAGCTGGTGCCAGGGGTGGGGGCATCGTTGCGGGGGGTGGGGGTGTTGGATTTGAGACCAGGCGTGGAGGATTTGTCATTCTGTCAAGGGAACGAAAGAGCAAGCACATTCACAATCCCGGAAACCAGGCACTGTGCAGACTGACAATTTGAGAGCAAACTGAACTTAATCCAATCTAATTCTGACAACCCTCATAGTCCTGCAGAGCCATAAACTGCTATTTATTCTAAAACCTATTATGGTCACAATGGAGATGGGGCCGTTTTTATCCCCTTACTGCTTTGGCTTTAATCTTTTAGTGAGGCAGAGGGAAAAAAAATCCTGGAATAGTTAAATACATTGAGCTATTAACAGAGAAGACCTGACTGATCCTGATGCGGGACAATATTATCCCTGACGTTTAGTCATGCACTTAAAGCCCCGACAGCCATTCCTAATCCACTACAGAAAACGTCCTAGATCTATTTGCATATATCCCTTTGCTCTCTCTGCAATTCTCAGTTAAAACCCTTTCTGTCCTAGTTTGTCCACAACTCCCTTGATGTCTTACATGACTGAGCTCCTTGGCCTTAGAGGATGGGGTGCTTCCAGAGGACGCCACTGATGCAGGGCTGTTGGGGGTGTCCTTCTTGGGAGGGCGGGGCTTATCAATGCCGTTTTCAGGTGGCGAGTGGGCCGGACTTGCCCGTGGAGTGGCAGGATCCTGGAGAAACACAGCAATAGATTTTCATGTTTATGTAACAGTCACATCTCAGAGCATGTCAATATGCCATTTGCAATTACATGCTATGCTGCTCACCTCATTAGACACATCTACCACCAAGTCATCACTTTTCTCTCCATCACTGTCCTGTAAAGATAACAACCAAATCAGTCAACTTAGCAGACATATTCAAAATACATCTCAGGCCACAGCGGGGAGCCTAGGGAGCACTTTGACATTTTGGGAAATAAGCTTATTTGCTTTCTTGCTGAGAGTTGGATGAGTCTGGAGACAGGGGTACTAACTTCCTGGAGTCCTGTTGCCACTATGAGGTTGCCAGGCAACCAGCAGAGACTCCAAGAAGCCCCGATTATCTGCCAAAGATTGCCCTGCGCGTAACCCCAAGTGTAAAACCACGACTTGTCAATTTTTCATTTTGGTTTTTGTATGGACAATATCAAAGGTGAGCTTAAGAGGTACAATTTTTCTAGTCTTTGCACTGTGGCTTCATAATTGACAGACTTTTTCATTCAACTCTTGGCAAGTAAGCACACTTCCCAACATGTTTAACTATTTCTTTAATGACTTACATATCTACTCATGCTGTCCTTCTCCTCCACCTTGCGTTTCTTTGAGTCCAAACTGTAGTCGGAGGAGCTGCGATGTTTCTCGCTGGCTGTGCGTAAGCTTTCTGATGGGGATATAGAGTTATTCTGCAAAGGGAAAACCAAACACGCTTTATTACCATTTTGTCTTCTTTCATAAAAGAGAGCAAGTCATTCATCCATTACAAATTCACAGAGATCACACAGTGCCAATCCAAACACTAAAAAAATGCCTTATTCACACAACGATGGATACAGCAGACTCTTAAAATGCAGCTGTAGGCCAGCTCCACACAGTACCCTGATACCAGCCAAACCCAATCTCACACACAAGCCTGTCCCTGGCCACACAACAGAATGGGCTGTTATCTGAACTGAAAGGAGGAGGGCTTGTTTTCTGAGCTGGGCTCCCTCCTCCTCATAACTGGACAACAAACAGCCTCACAGGGACATGAGCAGTGTGTTGTGGCTGAACAGAGGGCCTTTTCTCCAGAGTCAGTCAGGCTAAGCGTGAGAGGGAGAGGGGAGGAGAGACCCAGAGAGAAAGAGAGAGAAAGAAACTATATGTTGTGGGCACTGGGCATTGATTGCCGCAGCGCGCTTGGGCACCATGTCAGCTCAGGCTTTGAGCTCTGATAAAGAAAGAGAATCTATATCCTGCCAGTGGGCACGGCAGCGTGGGACTGACTGGTGCTTCTTCATGGAGCCTGCCCACACAAGCTGGGACAGCTCACTCAAAATGCCAACAGAATGGGAGGCACTAGGCAGGTGTCCAGCAGCTTTCACAGGAGTTTGCCATTTGCCTGTAAACTGCCAAGTTCTCCTGATTCCCTCTGTCCCTCATTTGGGGAGCAAAGCAACAACATGGACTAAGTCAGCGGCAACCCAGAAACATGAACAATGGCTGATGGACTAGCAGTCTGGGCAAAGGGCCACTGTCTGCATAATGGCTGACCTTTAAAGAGATGCTTAGTGTGACTCATTAACCAAAGTCGCCACTCTACTATCAGATGACCTGGGACGAGAGCACAGAAACAAAACAGGCCTGCTAATCGCCCCAGGAGTTCCATTTCTTCAGACATGACTGCACCCATTCAGCTGGCCCAGTCTACAGAAACACAATCTCACGGGCCCATCACAAGCCATCAGAGATCGCAGCATTTCAAATAAAACGCTTTAGCAGGTCCAGCCAGATGGGGTGGAGAAAAAGAAAACAAAACAACTCTGCATTTGTGTTCATAAATATTCATCACTTGCCAAAGAAGAAGAAAGAGTGAGCTGGTAAACAAGGGAGACAGTAGAAGGGATCAAATAAATCCTTTAAGAAGGGGAAGTCCAAGTCCTTCTTTAATTGTGATGAAATTACAAGGCTTCTAATCTCTCCAGCATGATACCAGTCATTTCCCTTCTGGATTAAACACACAGGATTTATATTCCAAACCTCATTTTCCATTAATCATTTTATTGAAAGCAGATTACAACAGCGTATGAAATCAGCGATAGCATGCAGTTAGCAAGAATCTTTTACCGAACATTTGGAGCGGAGATATAAAAAAAGTGATGAATTATGAAAACAACAAATGCTGCAACAAAAGCAGTTGCAGTTTTAGACACTCACCGTGCTCTCTGTGTCGCAGACATCACAATGGCGATCCGTGAGATGATGAAAGCAAGTGGAGCAAAGGGAAAAACAAGTCAGTTAGCGCGTCATAACAGATGCTTCTGGCTGAATGTGTGAGAATCAACTGCAGGGCACAAGGCCCCTCTTATCGCCATGTATTGGAGCTGGTGAATAGCTTATGCAGTCATGGGCTGGGAATGTACCAGCTCATTACCCAGACAGAATGTGAACAGACAGGATGTGCTCCTCACCTAAGGGCCCTACGATTCTGCTCTAGGGAGTGAGACGCACTCCACACTAAATTGGTTTTTGCCTGTTTAATATCTTTCCAATAGTGTTCAAATTAATATACATTTCAATTGTTCCAAATAAACAGGTCAGTTAAAGCCCAATTGGACAGTAACGTGACGGATGTTGACTCCTCACCTCTGTGTTCCAGATCATGGTGGTTCTTCTCATCCTTCACGGGGAGGTGGGCTTGGCTGCCCAGAGCGCCAAGTGCCAGCAGGCCTGATCCAGAGCCTGTCACAGGGGGGATGCCGGGCGGCTGCAGGCCTGAGGGGTGAGGTGGCAGCTGGACTGGAGGCCCGTGAGCAGCATGGGAGAGGTGCTGTGCCTGGAGCTGCTGCTGCTGTAAGTTGACAGGGAAATAGACAGACAGACACCAAGTGGGTCGGAGGGAAAAAGCAAGGAGAAACCACATACTAAACACGAGGCTGATCAGTTAAACCCCAGATGATATTAGCGCATTCACACATCTATTACTGTCAGGACCAGACAGCAAACCCCCTCAGTGCTATTTCCATACCAGACCAGGGTGGCATAAGCCCGAGATCTGTGCTGAGGGGAGTAGAAATTATGACTAACAATCTTCTCAACACATCTAACGTATGAGATGCAGGGGCTAGAGACTTTCAGTCACACGGTGTTAGTAGTGCACAGTGAAATGAAGACAAAATTCTAAAAAAAAAAACTAGCTCTACATTAACAAAACACAGCAAAGCCAAGTTTGATTCAACCACAGCTTAATACAGAGAAAGCTCCTTATACATCAGGTAAACTGGTGCATTTCATACTGCAGTGCTTCACAACTCCCTGTGCCATCAGTGATTTGAGCATTACAGAACATGAAGCTGTACAGGAAGCTGTCAGCCTGTGGGCTAAACAATACCTGCTTTTTAAATGCTTCAGAAACACAACCAGTGCCTGTTAACCACTCACATATTCACATTCCTGGATTGACAGAACATGAATCATTTGCACACCCAAACTTTAAGAGACTGAGGGAACGCTAAGTGCCAGAAGCTGGCACTCCTTCCCTCTCACTGAGTCTTTGAGTGTGCGTCTGGAAGGCTGCTCTGGGAACCAGGACCAGGGGTCCCATGCTGGCACTCAGTCAACCCTCCAATATTCACCATCAATATTTGAAAGGCACAGGGAAATAGATGGGAGTTAAAAGGCACTCAGTATGGAAGTAAGCAGTTTAAAGCAAGGTTAAATAATACTTAGCTGAGACACCAATAAAAACATCAGCAATTTATTACCCGTCTACGAGCCAGCTGAATAATTCAGCTGCTGTTACAGCATGCACCTCTCTTTTACAAGACGGACTTCAATCAGTGGCCATTTATGGCCATTTCAGGAATATTAGAAGCTTTGTAATGACTAAAAAGGAGGTACAACACACATAATAAGGTGGTGTGCAGGCCTAACACATACTGTAGTAAAAAATACATTAACTCAGTTTGAAGTGGCTTTCAAATGTCCTCAAAAATAATATCAGGAGGGTCTTTTTAATTGCTTCTTGCCTTTTGTATGATCTGCCCTGGAAGCAGACAGGACTAGATTAGAAAATAGTTTTTAACTTGCAACCTTGCCCTTTGTTCCATGGGGCAGATGTCAATCCAATTACAAAATGTACCCAGGACAGAGAGAAAGAACAGAGAGCCCAAGAGAGAGTGAGTGTGTTATAATATTGTGTCCATGAGGGAAATTAAGGAGCCAGTTCATTGGCAGGGGAGAGCCATCCTTGCTCATTGTGTTTAATGAGGCACTGATGGGTAATAAGCATGGCTGATCAGCAAGATCCCTCATTAGAGGGCCATAAATGAAGACAATAATAAATAAAGAAAGGAGTCTGGGCCATTTCCTCTAATTTAATATTCCAAGATAAAGACCTGCTCTTTGCCTCTTTTTTTCCCTCAGACTGAGTGCAGCCTGAGAATAAAAAACACACCAGCAAAATTGAGCAAATGTATTATAGTAGTCTTGGGTGTGCTAAAACACCAACTATAGTGAAGTGTAGCACTTGGGCAGGAAAAGTGCCATGCAACATGCACAACCACTTCAAGCCCAGATGTGTGCACACACCAAGTCCATTAACAACAACCTGGCACAGACAGACATTTGTGGATGCCACTGACCATGAGAGCAGGGTAGGCAGCCTGCTGCTGCTGAAAGGGAGAACAGAGACTAGTAAGGACTAGAGCTGCTATGTATGCCCTCCATCCATTACTACTATACACTGCAGTTAATGGTCTAGAAGATTTAAAAAAAAAAAAAAATCTTTTATCACTGAACACCCTTTGAAAACAAAGAGTGAAGGATTCTCCGGGTATCTACTTAGAGTGAGGAACAGGGGCTTATCTGAACTACTTCTTGTAGACTTTAATATTTTGTGGACAGGAAGCACCACTAGTCAGGTTCATCTCAATGCAAGCAGCTGCCCTAGTTGCATTCTATTAATGGCCCTCAGTTCCATCAATAAGACATGCAGCTGGCTCCTGGATGCTGCCTGTCTGCCTGGCACGCTCTTTCACCCCACCTTACTTTACAATATACATGAGGGTTTTGGCATGCCTACAGAGCTTCTCCCTAATGAATAACTAATGGAAAGGTATTCGTAAAACATACAGTAGCTACATTTCCACCTCCTCTGACATGAGGCCTCACTGTTTCATAAAACAGTCCTGATGCCACACAGGACAGTACACTAAAATCATGAATGGGCTTGTCAATATTTTATAGAACATAGATTTTTAATGCTGCCAATTTTAAATTATACACCAACAAGGATCCAAAGTGACAGGATCACAGCTACAAATTCAAACATACGGCAATATGCCAGTATTATATCGTTCTAAATAGGAAAATCACCTGCGCAGGAAGGAGCCACAAATCAAATTTGCTATTCTTAGGAACAACTGCTGCTTGCAGCTGCTCTGCTTTGGTGAAAGTGTAATAAAGCATCTGCTTCAGTTCGTCAGAAAAAAAACAAACAGTTCTCCATCACCTCAAGACACAGACTCAGACAAATTCCAGGGAGCAATTATCTCGTAACAAAAGGTCACCAAGGGGGCATTAATTGAATTCCAATCTGTGTCCCCAGTCATCAAGTCAGCCTTTTGGGCCTGCCTCTCATGCATGCTGAACATTCAACTGTAGTAATAAGATCAGTGATAGCCACAGCTTTGTACCGTAGGTGAAGGCAATCACTTCTGTTTGAGGAGGGCAGGGTGAGTACGGCTGATCAATGAGGAGCAGATGGTGCTTTGAAGCAGTGATGAACACCATACATTACTCCTCACTGCTGTGGTGTGCAAAGAACTGTGCAGCAGAGCCGTGATGGCTGACTGCTGTCTGTATTGTCTCTGCTAGCTCGCAGCGCTGGCTGTCTTCTGTTCACCCTCAGCCTTTTAATTCCCATAGCTATCCAGGTCAACAGTGAGGGATGAGGCTCCTCGTTAAAACCTTAGCCAATTAAAGCAATATGGGCTGCAAAGGGGATCTCAAGAGCTCTCAGACTCGCATTTATAAACACACAACAAGGCAGTGAAGATGCCACTGAGACCAAAGCTGAAGCAACAGACCGGCTCTGGAGAGCTACACTTATTATATATATATAGTTAGAATTTATTGGTGCAGAATATGGTAGGAAGTTGGAAAAAAATATTAATATTAGCACATATGATTCAAGAAGAAGCAAATCTGCACAATAACTGTTTCACATTCTGTACACTTAACAGGTAAGACTACTTGGTGCATGAACAAGTACTATTCAAAGCATTTTATGTGCAGATTTGTCCCAACCCAAGGTCAAATAAAGGAAAAAAAAGGGAGTATACACACGGTGAGAGGCAGATTGGGAAGTCCACGTACCCCGATGATAGCATTCAGCTCTGTCATAGTAACCTGCTTAGCCCTCTCCACTGCCTGAGCAACCTGCTGTTGGTGCTGTGGGAAGACAATTACAAAAGATTATTGGGATTTGCCAGCATCTATCATACACCCACACTTACTTATCTGTGAATTTCACACTTAATTTTCATACTATTACTGGAATTCTGAAAGTGCCATCACATACAATTACTCAAAAACTGCTATCCCAGTTTTTTCCCCCACATATACACAAAAACAAATGACTTTATCTTAGTACTAAACTGTGACACTGTTTGGAAGTCACATTCAGAACTCACCTCTTGTGACAGGAAAGGCATAATTTGAGCTAAAATTGCGTTGAGCCGTTTGGCAATCTCCGTCTGGAAAACAAAAGGGGAGGAAAATGAGATGGTAAAGTATGAAACAAACAGTGACTTCATATAACCCCGCCTTTAATGTTTACACCGATTAAGTCAATTACTGCGGCAATCAGAACTGCTTGACTCAACATCCTCTAAACAGCGTGATATTGACATTTGAAATATTTAAAACATTAGGAGAGCCCAGGGGGATGGAGCACAGCTGTGCTGAGAGTGCACTCCATGCTAAACGGATATGAGCAGGCAGAGTGCTGCTGTGTTGAGAGGATCCTCTCTCACTCTGCCCTCCTTCCCCTCATCTGCAACTGCTCTGTCCTGCAGTTAACCTCAGAGTTAAACCACACAACCACACCCCAGGAAGGGAGGCCCACTAACTAGACTTCCCTGTTTACTTACATGTGACAGTGTAGGCAATTTACATTAACAATTGTAACTGCAGACAGAGCAAAGACGATGAACCATAACAACCTTGAGGGCAACACACCTCACACTTAGAATCAATACCATTAAAAGACAACGACCAGTCTGCGTTAAGAGTGCAGTTTGCTAAGGCTCTGCCTTTCCAAGAATGAAGCCCAAGCCATTTCTTTCTGCAATCAAGTGCCCAGCTCACCACCCTCCTAGCCTCCTGCCTCCATTCTTCTGCTTGTCTACCAACTGCCATGGCAACGGCTGCAGCCCTATCTTGCTGGGATCATTATGCAAATGGCACCTCTGCTTGACCGTAACAGGCTTTAAAATCATATTACGTGCTTGGAGGCAGGTCATTAAATTGAATTTTCAGCCTGTCGATCACATGAACGTACCAAATGAATGGTGGATAAAAAGAGCAATGGGAGGAGGTGTGCAGAGGGGGGTGTGATCCACCCCCTCTCCTGTAAAAACACTGCACAGCCGGCTTGTTCTGCCTCCTTCTCCTTCCAGGGATGGGAGATGAGACTCTCAGGTTCAAACTCTGCACAGGGAGCAGAAAAATAACAGTGCCAAAGCTACATCATCTATGGAATTTATGAGCTGCAGTTCAACCCAGGGCCACTGCGGAACACAAACACATCACAGGGATTTTCTCAGATTTTTCATTTGGAGCAGCACACACAATGTACTTTGCAGACCGCCAGCTTATTTATTACACATGGCAGAAATGCCAGGCAGTTTTGGCAGCCAGACATATTACCTCCGAGCAGAGCCAGAGAGATTGGAGAGTAATGTCCAACAGAACAAGACCTGCTGACCCAAGCTGCAACATGGATAGCCACTTAGCCAGGCAAGCCAGCAGGACAAACAACAAACTGATGATGAAATATCAGGTTAAAAACAAAATGAAGCCGGGGATCAGAAGCAATAATATATGGTAGCGTGTGTTGGAGAGAGTGCAAGAGTCCATAAGATAACACTGATTAAAACTTGATTATTGCTTTTAGACAAGGAGACTGAACGGCGGTCTCCTGTGATACAATAAATGTAACCTACAACTAATAAAGCACTGAAAGGGTTAGATAAAGGTTTTATGGGCATTAGTATTAATGCGCCATAGTAAGTGCTCTGGAAAGAGCTGAAGAAGACCCTCAGAAATGGTTGAAAAGCTACAGGGCCTGCATAATCCATGTTTGTTGAGATAAGCCATGTAAATAGCAGTCGAACATTTGACAGGATTTGTGAAAAGGCCTTGAGCGCACAGTCCATTCCTCTGTAGCTTAGTGTCATGGTGACAGCTGGCTGGGAGAGGTCAGGAGGTGACTGATCCACTGTGCCCTAAACAACTGGCACTCTCTACACTCTCGCAGTGCAACATGCAAATACATGGAAAAGGCATCGACTCGCCCGCTGCCACTGTCAAAACAGATACAGTGCATTGCTGGCAGGTTTGGTTTTTTTTGTTCTGCTGGCAGATAAAAATGGGGCTGTTGTCACTTTAAGTAGATGACAGCTTGGTCCTTGAGAGGCCAGCTTTGCACTGCTGCTACACAATTACAGGTACTCGGACCTGTGTAGCACCACTTTAAGAGCACTCTCAGGCTGGCTTGTCAATGGTGTGCAGAGAGGTATTCGCCTGTTGCTATCAGCAATGGGGAAATGGACTCGAGACACTGATGAGGATTAAATGCAGAGGGAAAACAACTGGTGGCTCTGGTCACATGATCCATCTATAAACAATACTTCACAAGTCATATTCAGAGGACTGGCAATTTGTCCAAGATGACAGCACTGACTGACTCCTGATTTTTCTCGAAAATAGAAAATCCAACTAGCACCAGCCGCTTGTCTAAGTCAGAAAATGATGTTTCCACTTAACTGAGATGTTGCACAAAGCCTCAGGGTCTTTGTTAGTGTGAAGAAGGCCAGAATAAATTTCTAATTGGCATTTAAAGTTATCTGTATTGATCTGAGTAAAGCCAAAAGCCTGCCTAAATAGATACATGAGTCATTATGTTGATTAACCTTGTCAGCTGCAGCAGACCGTTGTGTTTTCCTGTCCAAAGGGCGACTCAGTCTTAAAACAATAAACTTATGCTAACAAAAACAAGACCATAACCTGCTTTGCTATGCCACGTCTTAAAAACAATACAGTAACTCTCTGTTTATGTAAGTGGACCTGACACCCAACAGTTCACACCTTGGAATTATTAAACTGCAGTCCAGTCCCACATGACAGATTGGGGGATCTGGAAGCACTGATGGTTTGGAGAGCCACAGTTTCTCCAACCACTTTTCACTGCATGCCTCTTTTGTATGAACACTGCAGACAGACCGCTGGCTGACCAAGTTTGCTTTGGCACTGGTTATGGCAGATACTTTGCTACTTAGCGAATGATTCCTGCAGGCATGGGTCTCATGTCCGTGTTACAATTACAGGTAACAGCCAAATCTGACTGAACCTCACCAACATCCAGAGACCAAACCCCAAGCTGCTCTTGGAAACACGCACCAGATGACGGTAATTACTGGCTGACATCATGCAGCAGAAATTAGCCATTCATATCTACATACAGTCACGGCTGATAGAGGAATCAGATAACAGCGCCACATCAGTCCATCTTATCCCTGCCGTTGTGCGCATTCTGAAATCTGAATTATGCCCCTGCACAGTAATGAAAAAGGCACAGTTAGAGGAATGAATTTCCTCACTATGGAATAAATCTCCTGGCAGGAAAATAATATGCCTGTGTGCATCCAATAATCCATCCCAACCCTGCCTGTTAACCACTCCCCATCTTCTCCTCCTCCCCTGCCTGAGCAGTAAGCTGGGGGAGCTGCATGGATGGGGCCCGCACTGTTTGCTCACAAACATGCCGTTCAGCAGGTTAGGGCCCCACTGATGAATTATTCAAGCACTTCCATCAGCTCTGTTGAGGTTCCTGATAAAAGTCAGGCGCTAAAATGGATCAGTCGATTAACCTGTTTACACAGAGCTGGGCTGTTGCCCTTCCCCCAGCTCTATTCTCCAACTTGTCTCCGGCTCCCATCCCCTCCTCTTCTCTCTCTCCTCTGGTTGGCGATAAGTGCCTGACAGAAGCTATCAGAGCGGCCCGAGCCCTGACAGACATGTGGCAGTGTGACACTCGGCCCAGACACTGATGGATCACCCTACCACGCCAATCCGCCATGCTGCCACGCTGTCATTAACCAAGCCAGGCAGCCACAGGGGAACAGACAACCTCACTGGTTTAAGAGCTGCATGCGGTGGAATCTCAGGATTACTCATTCATACAGTCCCTATCGCTTCAGGCATCAGAGTGATTGATCTGTGGAGCAATACAAGATAGGATCTTTTGATAGAGATAAGAGCACAATAAGAGACTAAAGGACTTTTGCTCCGCTCTTGTAATTACTGTTCGTCTTAAAGAAACACTGACCTATCAGCAGTCCTCTCTTTTTAATCATTAAGTCAAAGGCGAAGCTTGCCAAAGTCTACCTTTAATCTTATCAAAAGGCTGAGTCAAATCCAGGCTTTACACTATACTTGCAAATTTCCCCCCCCCAAAAAAATGGATCACAACAATTGTACAAGCAGTTGTACAACTTTGCAATTGCATTGTCTTGTGTGTGTGCAGCAGATCTGTGTTTACAACCTATTACTGGCGCTCAGTTCAGTTCACAGCCTGTAAGCGGCTCCTCCTGGATCTGACATCCCCTGACACTGTGGAAAACCAGTGAGCTGAAAAGTATGAGGAACATGATACATACCTGTTTGTGCATCTCTATGTTCAACCCGTAGGACATCTCGTAATACTGAAATCAAAGCAAAGACTTCATTGTGGTTAAAGACATCAGTGAAGTTACACTTAGAAAACATGCACAACTGTCCTTATACTCAAAGTCATGATTTCAGTGCAACTAACATAGTTTAAACTGCCACAAAGCAATGCTATTGATCACTGCACTAACTACATCATTACATGTTTTGAACAGTATGATTAAAACCCAGATCCAATCCAGCTTCCACGGGCAAAGGTGATAAACTGAGATCAGACAAAAAAAGAAGGGAGCAGCTGACAGTGAACAGTCAATAAATCGATATTTGGTTGTTTGTAGTGCGTGCAGGGAAGAGAGGGTTAGATTTATTGATCACCATCTTAAGCCCTCAGATCTCCATGATGTCTGTTTACTTAGTGTAACGTGATTGCTCAACACTCTTGATATTTCCAGCCAGGTCAGTCTGTCTGGCTGAAATGTAATCCGTGAAGCCCACAAGTGGCAGCCGGGGCAGAAATGGCTTTCCAGTCAGCGTCTATTTGATGAGGCCAATGCATTATTCAGTCCATTAGCTTCTTCGAAAATTACTCTCAAACAAGAGAGCCATTCTGTCTGAGATCAGAGCCCCGCAGCCATAGCGTAACTTGACACCCAGTCCTGGCTGTGGGATACTTCCCTACATGTTTACCTAACCTCCTCCTTGTCAGGCTGACATGTTGTTTTCCCATGAAGAAAAAAAAGAAGTTCAATTTAAACCTGCATGTATTGGTTTAAATCCCGCTGTGTTTACCTGGGCCAACAGAGCACACTGTCACAGAAGAAGCCTGTGATTGCGTCATGTCTGAGCTAATTTCTTGCATCAGGGGCACACCTATGTTTTCCTAAAAGGCTGCTAAAATAAAAGCTAACAATTAAGGTTTGCAAATTATTAGAGAAAACAAACTGCAGCACGTCCTCCATTTTGTTTACTGTGGCGCATTTTCCCACACGCAGCTCTGGGCCTCCACCGTCAGCTCACACCTAATTTATGGCCATGCATATGTCTGAGCGTGGAGTCTCCTAGGAGAATAATCAGATCAGCACACACAGAGGGCAACACTGCAGTCGACCCTTGGAGATCAGGGGCGTGCTATAATGGAGCCTCGGCCCACTGCCTGTCAGGAAGAGCTCCTCCGTAACAACCGACTGCACCGAACCCCCCTGAGGGCTTTCACAGGCCTGTACCTGACACTCAGCCCGCCCTAACCACCACATAGGTGATCACAATAGCCTGTCTCACTCCACCTCAACTAGATCTCCAACAAGCCTTGCAATTTGGAACCATAATTGCTCCCTATTGTAACATAATCTTACCATGACATAGTGGCGCTGCATCTCCGTCTTCTCATTGGCCAGTTTGTCATACTCCACCTTAAGACTAAAATAGAAGACAAGGTGTCATTTTCAAGCGTCTCTATCGCCTCAATAATTACCTCACACTTAACCACTTGACAGCAGAGGATAGAAATGGTCTTTTTTCATTCCTGCACAAGTCAACAACCAAAATATTAGCCTAAACCTTTTTACAATCCAACGGAGCCAAATGTTGACTCAGTCATACTTTGGTAATAATCATTACCTGTGATACTGGGCTTGCAGGAACTGGAATTCATCTTTAATCCTGTCACAAGACTCTGCTACGGTGAATTTGAAGCCAGGCTGGCCGGGCTGATGTGGTGCCTGAAAAAAAAGAAGGGTTGTGAAAGGGAGGAGAAAAAAAAAAATCACAACAGTTCAGTCACACAGAAGAAAGTTTTATTCATCATTTTCTGCATTGTGCCTCATGCTGCTGCTGCTGCTGAGAGGAGCTGAATAGTCCTCATATTACTTTCAGGATAATATCTCCTCTGCAGTAAGACATCACCACACCAGAGGTGGGTCTACTTCACACCTCCAGAAGCTAATAACACTACATGAATAGACTTTCACACTGAATATGAAATCAATTTTTTATTTTTTTTAATAAATCAAAACACCACTTCCACCACCTGTCCTCATGTTCAGCAGGGTCATATGTGAATGTCTGGAAATATCTCCAGGCATGCAGAAACCATCTGCACCCATTTTACCATTAAGTGCACATTCTGATGCAGCATAAGAAAAATGCATATAGAAATATTTGATTGTCTGCTGTGGGAAACGCTTTGCAGGACAGATTTCAGAGGGACTCAATGAGATAAATACGTGAGCATGGAAAGGAAGCGCGTCTTACCGGATGGCGGCCTTGTGGATACATCTTGAAATGTATCCTTTGTTTATCTCTCCAGTGTGCAGGTCCTTTGGCAAAACGGTTGAAAATTGCTCACAGCCACACCAGTCTCAGCAGACGTGGGTGGTGGTGGTGGGGGGTAGGGGGGAGGAGGAGGAGGTCGTGGAAATCCTGTGTTGAAAAATGACGCGGTTTAATTATATTTAAAAAATAAATAAATAAAATAAGAAAAAAAAACTCAGTACAGTTTGCTAATAAGTAGCCAGAACAACAAACTAGTCCCAGTTTTTTTGCAGCCATGTCAAGAAGCAGCACCGGAGTCTTCTGTCTTCTTGATGACCTTATTCGGTCAGTGGTCAGCGACACACAAAAAAATATCTCAATTCATAATTTAAACTGAAGGAGGGAGTGGAGACGCCACTTTTACGCTGCGCAATTTTAACGCCAAATTGAGTTTTTTTTTTTGTTTGTTTGCGAATCCAATCTTTACTGACGTTTGTCAAAACAGCCAAAAATAAATAATAATTTTAAAAAAATAAACAAAAACTCCCTCTCTGTAGGACGTCTACGTTCAGGCCGACAAGCAGCTGGCTTCCACCTACTGTTTGACTCCGCGCTGAGCCGTGTGGAAGCGGTGCGCTGTTTGGAGCGTACGCCCAAAAATTTAAAAAAATTAATAAAAAATAAATAAGAAATCCTGAAAAAGAAATCAACAGCTCCGGGGAATACATACCCGTGCGTGCGTCCTAACGCCCGACTTGTGCCCCTGAAGAAAAATAAAACAGAGAAGGCTCCAATTCGAGCGTTTAATCCCTCGTAATGTCAGCGTGGTGGACGCAGCTCCCGACAAGCATCCTCTCTCTCTCCAGAACGCACCCAGCCAGACTGGGGGAGCAGTTGGGAGAAAATTTGGTGCGGTCGGGCTCGATTAAACTACTTTATTCTTCAGCCGCGAACCTCCGAGGAACCTTCTGTGGCTGGTTAATCCTCCCCAACCGACGTAAAAAAAAAGAGAACGAGAGTGGGAGAAAAAAATAAAATATGCTTCCAAAATCTGGACTCGAAGAGATTCTTTAAAAGCGTAACATGGTACTCTCCACAAGCTCGCATTTCCCCCAGTTGTCCAGCTTTACCCCGGTTGCCACACACAGGCAGCAGGGCTGAACTGCTGTGAAAGCGCCTATCTGTCCAATCGCATTACGCGGAAGGAATACGGCCACATCTGCCTATCGGAGAGCGACGGCCCCCACGTGGGGGTGCAGCGATACATGACATCATCTTCGCGGATCCACAAGGCATCATCCGTCCGTCCCACCGTGTACAACAACAACAACAACAACAACAGCAGCGGCAGTGATGTGCCGACGATCATAACCCAAAATTGACAGAGACAGCACAAATTCCACATCCGCGCCTCATTAGCAGGGTTTGCTTGATGATTTCTTTTCTTTTTTTTTTTTTTTTTTTTTGGGTGAGACCACCAGCGGGACGGGGGAGGGAGAGAGGTTGGGAGGGAGGGAGGTGTGCGGTGTGTAGCGGTGCAACAAGCATACTTCATTTTTTTTTATCCCCATACAAGGCAACAAAAAAAGAAAAGGGAAGGTGAGTTTGAAGCTGTAGTAATACGAAGCAAGTGCAAAAATACAAAGCTCTGCTTCAACTCCCCCCCTCTTCCCCTCCTCCAGCACACACACATGCACCGTGAAGGGCACAATAATGACCAATCGATCGGCGACATCCACCAAATTGAAGGGACACAAATTTGGAGTTTTAAGTGTCTCGTGATTCCTGCGGCCGCTCCTGGCTCCGCCGCTGCCTGTCGGGGCCGCCGGTGGCTCGGCGGGGGGAGCGGAGATGATTGCCTTTGTGTGATATGAACATCAGCCATGTCTGAGCGCTGCTGCCTCTGCGCCTTGTTTTCAAAGGCTCCGGCTTCCTCCCCCCCACGTGGGACTCCGCTGCGGCTTTAAGGCCTCTCGTCCAATGGCGACGCGGCGTACTTACTCGCCGGCCTCCCATTGGCCCGACGCCGCCGAGCCTGTCATTCACCGAGTCTTGTTGTCAATCAATACCACGCGGGGTCAAGCGCTGACAAATGCCTGCGCTCCTCGGTCCTCTGCCTGTGAATAGAGCCTGGAATGGCTGCTTAATTAGCTTCCAATGGCTTTTCTCTCCAGTTCAAACAATCTGTTACCACCACGTGGTAATGAGAGCCTACATTAAACAAAGGAAGAAAGGAAGCATGCAAACAGTTGTAACATTACAACCTGTAGTTTTCCTTTACATATGGGCCCTATGTAACCAGCCACACAAAAAGGATCCTGTTTGCTTTCATCACAAAGGCCAATGTTTCTAGCATTAAACGTCACATTAATGTTATACAAACAAAAGACCCAAAATAACAACTCTTGTGTGTGTGACACAAAAGCGGCTACCGGTTGTGTGTTATTTATCAGCTGCGATAACAAGCATGAAAAGACAACAGCACATGCATAAAGATGCAGATTAATTATATTATCTCCAGCCTTTTAATGTGTAACACTCATTCGGAGCTGCTAAATTAGCAAGAGACACATGGGGATTCATGTGTAACATGTAATTCTTTTTGTATTTTTGCATGTTTTTTTTGTCTTTATCTTAATTATACCTTGCTTTTGTTTGGCCTTACTGTTGTTATTTTGCTCTCTGGGTGTGCTGCTTATGCTTTGTCTGTCAAGCACATGGTAAACCCTTCATTATAAAAGTACTATCCAAATAAAGTTATTAATATTTGCATTAATCATGCACAATGCTAAACATTGTCCGTTTGAGGCTCTGTAAAGTAACTTCAGTGCAAAAACAAGTAGCCTTGTTTCACACTGGCTGTAGCAGAAGCTTTTGGGGAATGCTAAGGTCATTATGTCACGTTAAGGTCTGAGATTGCCCAGCAGTCGTCTTACTTGCCATTCTCGTCAGCCACCTCGAGGATGTGGGATAACTGTGTTATTTCCAAAAGTATGGAGGCAGTCTGTGAGAAACTCAAGCACACAGAAGAGCTGGCGGGCTAATCTCAGCCAGGCACCCCCTCATGCTTTTCAATAGAGAGTGCTTGGATTAAAGGCAACAAAAGGCTGGGCCAAACCCCAGGGAGAAGGGGGCCCTCCACCCACTGAGACCCCCACACTGTTTATTTACACAGAAACCCCAGCCTCAGTGAAACTCCCACCCTCAGGCATTACACACAGGCCTGTTTGCAGAGGTGGCTCTAATTCTTGACAGAGCAGGGATTGTCCTCACTGCTGCCTCTTTGAACTGACTAGCAACTCACTTTCCACATAGCTCAGATATAGCAAGTGAGCAAATATTTTGCTTCTTGCACAGAACAATTACCTCGGGGTCACGATGTTCAAAGGTAGGTATGACTGTCACAGTCTGCGCGTGGAAAAATATGTGAGTATCCAGTCTGAAATCAGGCTTTTGCAGCCCCAGAACGAGGCTAAGATCAACGATATGGTGGCGCTATTTATCATGTTGGATGTATTTGTAGATTACACAGTGCTGGCTCATTAATGTGACTTGCAGTTAATAAATGGCTCGGCCATTTTTCTCTCTGGTGCAGGCTTGCTTTCCTGTTCATGAAGCAGAAAATGAGGGCCCTGTTACTGCAAAGCCTGGGTTGATATTGCGACGACTTACACTTCAGGGTGCTGGCATGCTGTTTGTATGGAGATACGCAGACTTACATACCGCACATTCACAAACAAACACGCTGTGTGTCGCAGACACGTCATTCACAGGCAGAAGGCAGAAATTCACAACAACATGCACACACACATTCCTTGCAACAAAGGGCCCACAGTGTGCGATGGGGAGATGAATTGCCAGTACTGTATTATCAGGATGACTCATCGGACAGTAATCAATGAAAACAGGATGAAGTCCTTATCAAAGGAGAAAAATGCAGACATGAAGAGTGTCTCTAAACAAAAAGAGGCCTTTGGCAGGAAACTGGAGTTGTGTAGCCCTCGGCTGAGGAGGACACTGCCAACTCTGATATTATTATTTGCCGCAATCAGCAACTCCCACTGATAGGTACAGACAGAAATAACAATACACGAACAAGTGTTAGTTTAAAAAAAATCAATTCTCTGTGCAGATCTTTTAACCTGTGGATCCACTCTTATTGAAACATCTACACAAAGAACAGACTCTTATAAAAAAAAAAACAACATTTAACCTAAAATCTGGAAACAACAAACAACAAAATGAAGTTAGCTGTTAAATATAGATGCAAATTATTCACTTTTTTTCCATTTTCCCAACATTTAAGTCAATCAAACCACTTCTCAAACAGCATCAACACAACCGATCTTTTCCTGGTGGATCAGCTTCATTTCTTATTATAGCAGAAAATTATATTACGGCTCAAAGGAAGCTGCCAAAATATTTCACAGTTGGAAAGTTTTTTCTTTCCACAACTCAATGCTAATCATGTTTAAAATTCACAGTTGATTACATTCTGCCAGATCATAACACTTTAAAATTAGATATACTGCTGAGTCTTGAAAATGATGATGATTATTATTATTATTAAACCATTTGTATGCAGTTCATCTGCTAGGATTATTCTATGAAAGTATAAGCTCTGAGTTTTAGTGTCACATTCAAATTTTATTCAGTGAAAACATTCGGTTTCTAGAAAAACGCCTCTGTCTGTCCTTTAACTTGCTAACGTACATACTAAATATACAACAACGATGATGATAAGTGAAAGCAAACCACAACTTTCTGTATTCATTTGACTGTGAGACTGTGGGAAAACTAGCTGACTGAACTGATAGCATGCTGTTAACACCCAGAAAGCCCACATGGTAATTTCAGAAAGGGCTGAGGGTAGCAGTGAAACTGTCTTAAACATTTACTGCTTTTTGCTAATCTGTTCATATTAGCAGCAGCTCTCATGTTTCACTTTAGTCATATAAATCACAAAGTCATTCATATCTGCACATGACCCGAGTCCACTGAGTTAAACACACTGCAGCTAAAGCCTCTAGAAGTTCTGCAATCTGTACCCCGTCTCTGTACTGAACAAGCAGCTGATACATGAACTTCTCTTCCTCTCACAGCCTCATTCACGGACGTAATACTGTTTTATTATTGTTGTGTGTCCACCACACGCAGCAGAGCTGGAGGGCTGCCAGCTATATCCACTTAAATTCAGCAGCCTATTTACAGAGGGGTGATGGTGGCAGACAGTAGCCCTTCTAAACTCATTTTTTCACTCACACTCTTCACACTGTATAATCAAGAATCAGGATTGCTGTAGCGAGTGCTTGTTCAACAGACTCTTAGCTCAGGAAATTTGTAGATGCATCATTTCTATTTTCATAACTTACTGCAGATTACAGCTAGTTGTAGGCAGCTAGTCTGTGCATTGAATTATTCCTCCGCTGACAATCTGCTCCATAATTCAGCACACGCATAAAAGGATCCGACATTAAACTGATCAGAGGATCAAGTGGTGCCAGTGGATTGAGAAGACCTTGAGCCGCACAACAAAGATTTTGTTACTCTAATCCAGTTTGCTAAATGGCTAATGTGATTAAAAAGATTCTTTCGGCCTAAATTCGGTTATGGTTTGTGATTACATTCACATGGCTTGGGAATGACTTCACATGACTGTCTTGAAAGAAAATTTGTTGTCACGGTAACAGCCCATAGCAGGAAAAGTGCAATTTCTACTGAGGTCAGAGTCTGTGAATTGTTTGGCTAAGTGTCTCATCAGCACAAACATTAGATTCACTTACATCAAACAGCCATGTGGGCAGGGCAAAACCTCTGCAGTGAGAACTGTGATGAAGTACCTCCATAGATCTGAATTTATCACAGAGGGTAATGAATAGTAAGCAGACCACTTTAACTAGCTCCATAATGACAATGTGAGCTCTCAGAAAATCTCCTTATGAGACCACAAGCTTCTGTCATCATAGACTGCATTTCACCACTTCTGCCTCACTGAGGAGCATTTCATATTCCCTGGCACACAGTAATATAGCTCTACTCCTCCATGCCAAATTGACTCCACAAGTGCTCCTATACCTGCTGACTGACACATGCTCGCTGAAAATGATTCCTTCACCAGCAGCTGGCATTGCTGCTTGCTCTGGAGGGGTGCTTGATTCCATTATTAAGTTGAAAAAGTAAGACAGAGTGAGGGGATAGGGATAGGGAGCGGGGGGGGGGGGGGGGGGGGGAAGAAGCTTGACTGGGTGTAAGAATAATAGAGAGCTGAGGAAGTTATCAGGGCAGGGGCGAGTAAGGCTGCTGTCTGACAGCAGATCAGAGCGCTCCTCCAGCTGGAACCTCTGCTCATGAGCCCGGCAGCGTAGCGCCCAGCAGTCGACTGGGATGATGAGCTCTGCTGTCTGTGCAGGACGGGTCAGAGCAGTAGCACCTATGCAGCATATATCATCTCCACACGGACACATTACACTGCCGTCCGTGCTGGAAGAACATTTGAAATCCTTTACTTAAGCAGAAGTGAAAATGATTTACTGTACTCTATATATTTTTTCATTAACAATTCACTGCTATTTTACATGTTTTCCCTGTTTTGTTAAATTACAGATAATAACTAGTAAATTCACAAAAAAAAGTATTAACTTATAAGCTAACCATAACAAAACAAACATAACAATTTATTTAGTATTTTTTCATGGCACCACTGCTTCCAAAATATAATTCAATTAAAACATTTTAATAGTATATTTAAATAAAGTTTTGAAGTACTTGCTGTAGGTGCATTGTGACTGTACACAAAAATAAGCTGGGGTGCCTCTAACACTGCAGGAGTCTCCCTTGTTCCTCTGTATTCTGGTGCTATCATATTTTAAAAACACTGTATGAATATACTTTACCAGTATATTTAGTGAAGACTAGTATCATATAAGACTAGTGGTACAAGCAGTCCTGATTATATTTGATTCTTTTTCATAGAATCATGTCATAATCATTGAGGTGATTTTTTTTATCATTTATTTATTTCTTGTAATTCATTATTAAAAAAAAAAAAAAACAAACTTTAGTTCTGTAGTTTTTGACTCTGAATACACTGCTATGAAACAACTAGTAATATTTTGCATATTCTGGGATTTTTACTCCCCAACAGAGGGGAGTGAATAAAATAATATTTGCTGTTAAAATGCAGTAGCAAACTCTAGAAGTATTCCAATTCAAATGCGTACTGCACTATACTGTCCACCACTGTTTATCATTCCGCAGTCTTCATATCAGTAAGTAGTCAGTAGTAGCAGAATCCTTGATTATATGTTCTGTTCCCAGAATATTGCTGTCACTCTATTTGTTCCTGACTTGTCCCCTAAACAAGGACACAAATGGGTTAAAGAATTATGGAGAGAGAAGCCCGGAGAGAGAAAGCGAGACCAAATCAACAAATTAATGCCTGTCCTATGAGAGGCTAAGCCTCTTATTTTTATTTCAAATGAGGATAGAAATTGACTTCCTTATTAAATCTAATTATTAGCCGGTGCCCTCCAAAAGTCTTCTGAAATCGCCTGGAGCAGCCAGGCTATTAGCATAAACACCACCACTGGCAAGCTTAAAACAAATGGTATATTTAGTCAGTGTTAATGGGATTAAAGTGTGCTGGATTCAGGAGCAGTTCTACTAACAGTGAGCATCACATCTTCATTATGGATGCCCTGACTTCTCCATTTCCACTCTCTTTGTTTGCATTTCATTTCAGTCTGCTGCCTCCTGCTCCTCACAGTCATTCAATAGATTGTGTTCAATCTTGATCCAAAAATCCCAGACAATCATAAATAATAAAGGATTACACCAATCTGAAAAGCTGGTGGCTCGCCAGCGGCTATGCGCACACAGAGAAATAATTGTTGGCCATCTGTGCACCAGATTGGTAAGAGAAAGGGTAAACAAAGAGCACAGTGTACCTGCTAAAGCTCTCTCCTCTACCTTCTCCCTCCCTTTAGCCAGACAACATGAAAGGCTTTGATGACACTCACCCCTGCAGAATCCACTGGCTCACTCCAAGAGATTTTTTGATTAGGGAGGTTTCAGAACCACAGACTGACAAGCTGCGCCTGTCAGGAATCTAACAAGGCTTGGGGTTATCTCTCTATCAGCCTCCAAACAGTGCTGAAATGCTGCGCAGTGCCAGCCAAACAGAGCAAGGATGGAGGATAATTGGCCAGGCAAATGATCACATTTACATGTCGTACACACAGCTCTCCAGAAAAGAAAGTGAAGTCATGAAAGCTTACCCTCTGAAGTCTCATAAATCATTCCTCTGTGGGCTGAGACTGGATTTACTGGCACAGTGTTACATGTACACTGCCAGAACCACTGTTAGGGATGCATAAACCTCCACGGAGCACCACAGATCTTTATTTGAGAAAATTGATCTCGTTGCTAAAGATTGCACAGGGGTCAATCAATGCATTTTCAGGTGGGAAAGGGTAACAGTGATATGCTTTAGATTTATGGTTCAGAGAATAAATCAATATGAGATGGATTTCACATGGATTCCACTATACATGCGATGACCTGATTGACTTCAATTAGCTGTCTCATGATTAAGAGTCACTCGGTATTAACTATTGCATACTGTTTGGGTAATTACTGCCAAATATTTTCTACATGAAACACACATCACATCACAGCTGTTTCTAGCTTGTAATGGGGAGCTTACACAAAAGCCTGGCTTTGTCTCATGGCCTCCGTCTGAACAGGGAGTGAAAAATGAGGGTTAGGGTTACGACTTCTCATCCATTCCGACTGGAGCACCCTCATTATGGTGTGAGATTTATATATGCATATATAGCGAGAGATACATCGAGATAAATACTATGAGATTCTGGAGCAGGGAGGAGACAAAAGATAGAGCAGAGTCATAATGAGCTGTGTTTATGTGCAGTGTCGCTTGGCCTGTTGACAACTGGTAATGAAGTTACACTTAGTGGGGGGATCTGCTGGCCCTAATTAAACTTGATGTCATTAGCAGTGTTGGAAAAAGGAGGCGCTGCAGCAGAAGTGGGTGGAGCAAACACTGGTAGATCCATCACAGCAGCAGCAGCATAAACACAACACACAAACACAAAGAGGAGCTATAGGTGATGCAGGAGACTGGATAGAACTTTGCTGCACACAGGGAACTCCTGACTTGGCATTTAAGTTTTATATGATGACACAAATCCTTTTTAAAGTTTCTTTATTTGAAAGCCAAATATTAGCATATATCTGCTCCTACAGGAAAAGACTGTGAAATGAGGATATGTGGTATAGAATAAAAACATAATATACAGCAGTCTATCAAGTGTCTGTAGAAATAAAGTCAGCACAGTTTATATGAAACAGCAGATGCAGGAAATATTTTACACCTAAGTGAACCTCTCGTGTGGATTGGCTGATGTAGAAGCCACAGCTCTGACATCTGGAAATGTTGCAGTCACCACTGAGCTGTTAGAAAGTGGGAGAGA
Organism: Amphiprion ocellaris; assembly: GCF_022539595.1. Lineage (NCBI taxonomy): Eukaryota > Metazoa > Chordata > Actinopteri > Pomacentridae > Amphiprion > Amphiprion ocellaris. The sequence goes on along the minus strand of NC_072768.1, from coordinate 13,121,973 downwards.
GCTCGATTGACTGTCACAGAGTCGGAGCGGAGCTCAGTGTGTGCCATCTTAACCACAGCTCCATCGTAGCCTGTAATCCAGCTCACCACCAAAGCCACCGCTGCTGGCTGCCTGTGCAGACCAAGCCTCACTGTTTGTTTATGCAGCACGTAGACCCGGCCATTAAAAGTGGGAAGCCTGTCAAAAATAAAAAGAGACTTTTCATGTTTGAGGGCTGCAATTGTGGCTCTTGTGTGATGTTTTTCCTCCACACTGACCCCTTGCTTTGAGGTCGGGAAGCCGCTTAACCCTGGCCTGTGGAGCCAGCCGATTGGCTGGGCCAAACACAGTATTTTTGAATGTGGTGGTGTAGTGGGTGCCTCCGGCGGAGGGACTATGGTTGCGTGCAGTGACTATGGCTGTGTAACCAAGACAGGCAACACATCATTATAATAGCTCCTCAGGCAAAGAAGCCAAAGATTCTTCATAAATGTGCACATCATTTCCCTCATTATGTCCTAGTTACCTTTGCTCATGTTCCCCAGACCTCACTACCACTACAAGGCAAAGCTGACTACACAACACGCTGAGTAAAGGTTATGAATCACACTGATTGAGAAATGAAGGTGCAGCAACATTGTTACACTGGAACGCTTAAACAACTTTAAATACCTCTCCACAACCCCTCTATATACAGAAGCAGCTTACAAATGGTACAAGCTGTTTAAGACAGCTATTCCCAGCTCGCAGCCATTCAAATAATAAAGCAGCACAGGGAGAATGTGGAAATTTGCTATGTAGTTAACTTGCGACAGCCACCAATTAGGTTTATGATTCGGGCGCCTTTGGGCCACTGTCGCCAGGCCTCAGTCTCCCTCTGATGTCATTACACAAATCTGCTGCAGTCTGACAGAGCAGCAGGGCTGCAGGACACAGGGAGAGAAGGAGAAGGAAAGTTGGCTCGGCTCCTCTCCTCTGATAGCAGCAGATAAGCCGGCCTTGGGGCCTCTTATCTCATCTGTGCATCCTGTGTAAATGTAAGTTTTAGTCTTTCAGATTACATCAGCACAGCCTGCTGGGGACAGAGGCCGGCCGCCGGGGGACCATGATGACTCCCCTCATGCGACAAATGCATCCCCTCCACCCTTCATGGACTAACAAAGCAGGACCAGGGTGTACTGTGGGAGACGGCTCCTCTCAGCCAGTTAAAGTAAGTCCCCAGAGGAATCGGAATTAAAACTGTCAACTTCTATTTAGTCCAAGAGTTCACCCCATAGCATTTGTTTTCACTGTCAGCTGCACACTGTGCGCAGTGATAGTGATATTAGTGGACAGCACGCCTCACTTTTGATAAACGTCTGCACTACAGCTGTGTGGAGGTGTGTGTCCTGACGGCGGAGGAGCAGACCAGCTGACGTAGGACAAGCTCTCTGTGGTCCAGAGGCCACAAAGGTGCCATGTGACTATGAGAGGTTCATTTTAGGATACATAAACACACCCTCCCTGTTTGTCCAAAAACCACTCTATCTGTATACTGTATGTACAGCACATTCCAGACAGACAGACAGACAGACAGGCCACATCTGGGCAGCGGCCAATCGAAGGCCATCCCCCTTCCTTCTTCTCTCCCTGCTCCCTGCGACTGTCATCCCACCCAGAGAGGGGAAGTGGTGAGGTTGGAGTGGTTGGCCAGACGGGGCCAGCTGTGTGACCACAGACCTCTGAGGGAGGGAGGGAGGGAGGGAGGGATCCACAGGCCTTATTACAGACCCAGCTACACACTGGGCCTCACAAACAACTGCTTCACAGCCAGTGGCAGCCGCCGAGAAGCAACAGCAACACTGCAGGATTTGTACTGTGGAATGAGTGCTTGTGTGGTGCGATTGCTTACAAATGAGCATATCTGCTATCTGATGTTTAAAAGCACACTTAGCTGTATGCCTGGTTCAGAAAAATAAACTGAACTGTGCTGGTTTATAGACAAATTAAACAGATTAAGTCACTGAAATGACAAACTTACAACAGCGATACAGATGCTGAGTATCCCTGGCAGTTTTGGGTGGAGTGTGTTGTACCACAGTCTGCTGCCAACTCATATCAGCTGAGAGCGACTGTTGCTGGACTGCACCGTCAGCAAGATCACAGGACAGAAGTCTCAGAGTGATGAAGTCACTGTTTTGCCATGGTCCCCAGGGCAGCGATTTGTGAGCTAATCTGGGTCTGTCTCCCCAGATTCCAGGTCTTTCTCTCCCCGAGGAGCCGCTAATGGGACACTGGGATGGAGCCACCATGCAGCAGAAGTCCTCTCGGCTCACAGCGCTGACATCCATCTCCGTAATCACACACCGAAAGAAGTAGAACAATGTTGACTTCTTTTTGCAGCACACCCAGACATACGCACACAGACCAACACACTCGCACAGAAACAAAGCCAGAATAAATTAAGTATTGCATATATAACCTTGACTATTTGCAATTTGTCATGCAGCCCAAGAAAGATAATTGAGGCAACCTCACGGTATGCAAATAGAATGATAATCAGCCCCACTACTCTAGCAAACACATGCACAGAAAAAAAAACAGTTACATTGTTAGCAATTTCTAATAGAGGACACCTATTGACCCATTTTCTCTTGGAAAGCAATTTGTCCCTCCAAAATAAAACTAATAGGTGGCAAGATGAATGGATTAGAGTGGGCTAGACTGGGTGCACTGTGCCACGAGGCACTAAATCACCAGATTATTAGTTTTATGAGGCAAGCCCATGAGAGAATGATTGCTAATGTTCCCAGAGTAACCAAGGGAAATAAAGGTAATGGAGCAATTTATAAATTCTGATTGGTATACATAGAGAACTTCCAGCCCATCTCCTTTGTTATTTTACTGCTCTCGATAAAATACGCCCCAAGCCACACAAACACAATGGCCGGCTATCAAAATCAATACAATCACAGAACCGCGAGTGCTGCTTCTGCTCCTTTGTTATTTTTAGTGCAATGCAGTCTGACTTGCAGTTATAAATCAAAATAATGTGGAAAGAGGAAAAAAAAAAAGCATCAACATCAGCTTTCATTTCTTAACTTCATTTAGCCCGTCTGGGAGACATACAGATGATGATTCAGCCCCCCAAACATACACTCTGCATAGGGGTGTGCTATTGACAATGTTGATGGGCTCTGTCTGAAATCATACATCACAATTTGTCTTTCATAGCTGTTGAGATTGTTGGCTGTGACAGACAGACAGAAAGACAGTCAGACAGACAGACAGACAGAGGAAAGACAGGCTGCTGAGAGAGACAGGTGCTCTGTTTAATCCGCCCAGCTCAGATGAATAACCATCTTTCACTCATCCTGTTTTTGTAACCGCACGACTTTCCATCATATAAACCCAAATCCCTAATTTCCACCTCTTCACAGCTCTCTGATGTTTAAATTGTAAGTTGCACTAAGTCCAAATGTAGTCTGAAATGTTCTGCAGATGTAGACCCCTCTCATGTGGTTCATGAAAGCAGAGATTTATCTGGTTAGAGAGGGCTCGTTGCTTTGCGGCCGCAGCCTGCCTGCTTCATATTCAGGCCGAGGTGGGTGGTCCCATGTCCATTTCTGAGGAGGATAAACAGCACATATCCCTGCAAAAATCTGCTCTTATTGTTTTGTTTTATACAAACCGCCCAATTATAATTTCATTAAAATCAAAACAAGACGGCTCGCTGTTTAAACTAGACATGTGCAGCTATGGTCTCTAATGTAACTCGATCCACTGCAGCGTTGAATTTCATATTGAAGTCGAGGTGAGAGGAGGTGAAACAGTTTACGTGTAGAGAACAATGTGGCAAGATGGAGGCAGGGTGAGAGTGTCATGTCATCTCTCAGCCCTCAGCAGCTTGTCTGTTGGCGCATCTGTGATAGATTTGTTCTGCTGGAGTGTTTGGAGCAGAGCGGAGCTGATATCTTACCATATGCAGACACAGCGCACACACACACACACACACACACACACACACACACACACACACACACACACACACACACACACACACACACACACACACACACACACACACACACACACACACACACACACACACTACTTGACCTTTCAACAGCAGCGCTGACAGCTCACAAACTCCTCTTGTAAGTGAAAATCTCATACTTTCCACCCACTTCTTGTCTTTCTGTGGTGAAACTGCGTTGCTCACTTGTGTTTTCACTTCCTTGTTTCATAGGTATGAAGCAACACTATGGCTACAGCAGCAGTATCTGTTGAGACTTGTTGAGTTAAGGTAAGTATCACTTTTGTGAATTTAATATTCATTCCAAAGTGGGTGATTCAGCTAGGACAATTCACCGCTATCCTCAGGCCAATATGTTTAAATTTTTCAAATGCAGACTCCCACCAATCTGCACTTTGTCATTCCATCTGTGCTCCTATAGTCCCACAGAGAGGGTGTTTTTTGGGTCAGACAGTTGGTTCATCATCGCCTCACATTTCCTGTTGTGAAATAGCATGACACTCGACACAAGAGTAAAACAGATCTTAACAAACCATGAGAGCGGAAACTATGTAGGATGAAAGTTTATCTCAGAGTGTGAGGATTCAGTTCTGGCGCTTTTTTCAGCTTCATATGCTGATGAGGTATGTTATTCTGGTTTTGTAGTATCATCTAAATCGAAGCAGGTTTTAAAGCAATTCACTATCAACCGAGAATGTCAATTTAATTCCACACACAGCTTTCAAGAACCACTGACAGCAGGATGCAAGCTCAGACATGGAAATTGATTTTCCAGTGGATTGATTCCACCCCGGATCTTGTGCTGATCTACAGAGAAAGAAGCAGTAATGACACATTCTGTGATCCCACAGTTTCTATACGATGTGGTTAGGTTTTATCCAAATGCGACAAGGCCTGTAATAAATCTTGTCTTACTTCCATCAGCTTGCCAGCAGCTGGGAGCCGTCAAGGGAAGCCACCCCAAGCAAAATGTTATTCCAGCTTGTTAGTGTTTGAAGTCACAGCAAGCTGGGCTGCAGAAGCTGCTGCCTGTGGTTTATGGCTTGTGGGGTTGCTCAAGATATGGAGTCTCACTTTCCAAGTCAGGATGTCTCACCGCCATTGAAGCCACAACTGTAGCTGTGCGATAACACAGGCACGTTGAGAAGAAAGGACTTCAGAGCAGACATGTGGTCTTGACTCAGTGAGTGACAACACTACAGTCTGTGTGTGTGTGTGTGTATGTGTGTGTGTGTGCGCCTCACTTCATGTTGTTTTTCCATATCCACCTACTGATGCAGCCCTGCAACCACTTGCTCAAACACTATTACTTCCTCTTCTTTCTACTTTCAAATTCTTGCTTTTATCTTAAAGAGGCAGATTTTTACGAGTTTCTACACTTGGCAGGTTCCTCTATGACAAAACATTTCTATGCTCCTTTTCACTTTGACAATAATTCATTAGACATTCTAGTAAAATGGATAGAAGCTGATGACTGATGAATCAATATGTAGAGTAAAAAGGAGAGTTCAAAAACATACAAAAACTGTACTTTTGAGCACATTACATTTAATTAGCATTTAGCAATGACAACACAATTGTTAGCTATTAATAGTTCACCTTAATATAATCGTGAGTGCTTATACAAATGATACCCAATAATGAGTTTTTGCAGATATCTGATATGCTTATGTTGGTAACTCATTTTGGCCAATTATCATATTGTTATGCTTACTCTTAAAATTCAGATATAAGAATGCATTTCCTTTGCATATATTGTGTAACTTTCTCCTTCCTTTCCACTGTTTGTTTGTTACCATTTTCAAAATCCCCTTTACTATACTGGAAACAGCAATCATAATCTCTTAGCATCAAGCTACATGTGGAAAATCTCAGGTTTTATCGAGGATTTGTATCGGGTCGTAGGACAGACCTGCCATTTTAATGTCAGTGCTCACCTCCCTGAGTACAAATGTTTGACCAAAACAATTCCGTTGCTGCATCCTGATTTTAGCATCACCAAATACGAGTCTGATTCATTCTGTGGAGAATGGTCTGGCTATGCAAAACAAACTCTTATGATGACAGCCCACTGGCCGGTGTAGATATACAAATGCATCCATCCATCCATTATCTATACACCACTTAATCCTCACTAGGGTCGCAGGGGGTGCTGGAGCCTATCCCAGCTGACTGGGGCGAAGGCAGGGGACACCCTAGACAGGTCGCCAGTCTGTCGCAGGGCTACATACAAAGACAAACAATCACTCTCACATTCACACCTACGGGCAATTTAGAATAATCAATTAACCTCAGCATATTTTTGGACTGTGGGAGGAAGCCGGAGTACCCGGAGAAAACCCACGCATGCACAGGGAGAACATGCAAACTCCATGCAGAAAGATCCCGGGAAAGCCGGGACGCGAACAGGGGATTTTTCTAGCTGCAAGGTGAAAGTGCTAACCACCACGCCACTGCGCAGCCCTATGCAAATACACTGTTTCTCAAATAGAAAAGTACTTTGATTTACATGCATATATTCCGAAGCAACATTCTCAAGAAAAACTGTAAACTTTCAGCCCAATAGTTGTTATCTGCATGTCAATAATCATTCTGTGTTGATGCAAAGATTTCATTTTGAAGTCTTTATCAGCCAATGTCATGTTTTCGCCCTTTGTATTTAGCAATTATTCCATTATCAATTTATTTTAAGATATTTCTGTCAATAAAATGTCAAAAATACACATTATTTTTTCCCAGAGCCCAAACTGGCATCTTCAACTGTTGTGTTTTACCCAACAGTCCAAATCCCCAATTATTTACAGCTACAGAAGACAGTATAAAGCATCAAAATCTCATATTTGAGAGGCTGTAACCAGAGAATGTTCTGCATTTAAATTAGTTTTGAAGATTAATTGTTTTACGACCAATTACTCAATTGTTCGACTTTTCAGTTCAGATCTAATAGATAAAAGTAACAATTTCCTGTCCGCACAGTCTCTTTAGGATGAATGCTCCAAAGGGAGGAGCAGTGCAGGACAGAGGCAGGTGGAACAAAGTACTCTGTGTGAGAACGACAGAGGAGGATGTGAAAATGTCTCCTATGTACTACTATGAATAAACCATTAGAGTTTAAGTGAAGGACATGCAGATACTAATTGGATATGCTTGGTTGATTCTATTACACTATGAAGATAAGGTTAGGCAGAGAGGTCAAGAGGGCATTGTGACGCTCCATCTGATTCAGTGATAGTTTTCTCCATTCAATGTCCTAAACCTCCCTTGTGCAGACACACAGGCACACACTCAGACACATGACCTGAGGGTCAGCTGTCATGGCTGCTGCTCCTGCTTGTCCCTTAGGGAGGGCGGGCGGACAGGCTATTGATCAGCTGGAGTATTATCAGAGCTGAAGCTGTTTATCATGCTGTCTGCCCTCAGCAGGGAGGCTCTGTCTCTAATGGACCATGGTAGGGCGCTCCCCTGCACCTGTCCTTGTCACCCCCACACCTTAAGCATCATCGATCCCCGTGTCACCGTCCTTGTCCCACCGGTGCCCTACTCTCTGGAGGAGAGTGGCTCCTCCTGTGCTGTACTGTCTGTACTGTCTCATCACTGCTGCCCTGCTGATGACTCTCTACTTGGTCCTTGTAGAAACTGCTGTCACCCTGGTAACTGCAGTTTGGAAATAATAATGAGCATATCATCACGATGTGACCTATGATATGTTTGGACTGTTCATACTCTGGTATGAGACATAAACCAACAAGAAAGAGTCCTAATTTCCCTCTTTATAGCTCAGTAGCTAAAGGGCTACTCCAGCTACTCCATTAAATCCATCACTTTTATAAAGCTGGAGGGTTTCAGAGAGAGATGTCATCCTGACATCATCCACACAATCATTTTCTGATCTGACAACTCTATGATAAGGGTTTAGCCTCGCTACAGAAACAACTTGGGAAAGGTTTAGATTGAAATGACTGCTTTGTTAGGGTTAGCAGACGTTCGCCATCTTGGTTACAATAATAAACGCACAGGACTGCAGTGTGGGAATAATTGTGGTTATGGTTAAAAGAAACTACTGTTGACTGTCCAACTTGTTCTCATTCCCAGGATGTCAAAGATGTTTGTGTCTGACAGATAGGCACAAGGTGTCCTTTGGTGTCAGTGTCACCCACGTCAATATTCAGCGCAATGGGTGGTAGACATACAGGACTTTTTCCAGTTTAAAATAGCCTTATAGAATGTTACTAGGGGTGGATGAGATGTAAGTTGCATTGCTTTCTTCACGGAGATGTGTCCCGGGTTGTACCATTACTTTCTACTTATTTTTGTTTTATTTTGGAAATTGTTTTTGTTTTCATCCACTGTTTGAATAAGTTTAGGCACCAAAACTACTCGGTTAAGTTAAAGCTCAAAAGCTACTTGGTTAGGTTGAGGAAGAGATCATGGTTTTGGTTAAATTACACACTTTCACAACATTACCCACATGTTACACACTTCTTGTGCCTCAAAAAGATCAATGGTGACAACATCAGAGGACATTAGACTTTGGACTGATGGGATCTGTTTCTGATGTTCAGTGGTTTTGATATGTGTATGGTGTCTTTAATAATTACGCTGAAGGGTACAGATTGTATTACAACATGACAACAAGTAGTCCCAATAAAGTGAAACAATGTAACCAGATGTAAAATCGAGCTCGACTCACGGTAGAAAACAAATCTCCCGTGTTAAACTCTGTTCATTCATGCTGGACACGTCAACAGGCTGTATTTGCTTTGAACCAGAAGTGATACTGCTGATTTTCTTGGAAGGACAGTTCCAAGCCACAGAAGACATTAGTCAACCCTGTGTACATTTACCTAAAAGTCTGTAGCATGTGTGATCTAGTTTCAAAAAGCTTCTGTCCTATTTTCAACATTTACTTTGATGACTAAGGTACAGATAACGCTTGTTTGCAGACAAAGCTAGAGTGTGTTTTCTGTTGACAGTAGGTGACCCAGTATATGTGCTCACTTGATGAGATAAAACTGTGTCCAGTCACACACTTTGAGGCAGTGGTCAATATCAGTTCTGTGTACAGCAAAGCTGTTACACTGGCCTATTAAAAAAGAGGCAGTAAATGTCAGGCACCAGAGGCCGAGGCCATAAACAAGCCAGTGGACAGTGGTTATTCAGAGGTCACGCAGGGAGCTCAGTCATCTGTGGCGGCTGGCTGGGGGAAACAAAGTGATGAGGATTTAATGATATCCAGCTTTGTGGCTATTGATAGCAGAGTCAATGGGCTGCACTGTGGGTGTCTCTCTGATACACAGCAGATTAGCAGCTCTGTGCCAGATGAAAACGTCAGAGATCAATAGGACACAGGGGAGAATCAATAATCATCCCACTGCTCTGTGGCTTTCATTTGGTGGATTGCTCTGGTCCTTTATGGCCTGCCGTGCTGTCAGCGTGCCATTAACTGCATTCATAAAACATGCATCACAGATCTGTCACGGGCATCATATGTTAATGTCTGCTGCTAATGAATATGAATGCTCTGTTCATAAGCCAAGTCTCTCTCTCATTACATTGCTTTACACCTGACTGAGCCGGGTGAGCTCGCCTTGGATGAAATGTAAATCACTGCTTTATTGGGATAAAATGCATGACTATCATACTAAAAAGCCATGCAGGTGAGAAGAAAATATACTCAGTTTGCAGTAGACGAACACTTTGAAGCCAATAGTCCTGTAAAAGTGTAAAATGAGTGGCTAATTGCAACATCATCACTGAGCCTGGGATGAGGGAATAACAGAGAATATTCAGTCATGTCCTTAAAACTATAATCAGCATTACCTGGCTGTCACGCTTCATTATAGTCCAGAGATCTTAGATTAATTAGCATTATTGTGCACAGTGAGTGAGAGAATTGGACAGTAATTACATTAACCTTCTGGATCACACCTTGTCTTTTTACAAGACGTGTCTGAGCTATAAAAGATTGCTACTGCATAGATGATTACTCTTATCCTTGACAGTGTCTGCCTTCCAAATTGATCCAATTAGCCATTCAGGGCTAATTTAATTACTTGGGGCTGCTATAGCCTCTCTATGATTCTGTCCTTGCCACCAGGATAATCATAACTTTTAGCTCCGGAACAGATTATCTTTAGCACATGCATGAAGAAAGCAAATTTAATCTGATATGGGAAAATATGAATTAACAGTCCCTGTTGCAGCAACCGAAAGCAAGCAAAAATACCTCTCTGTCCTGATTCCTCATGTATTAATGTGCTCTACACTGAGCTTATTCTTCGGCGCTGACAGAACTGAGAAGGAGGAGAGAGTGAGTCTAGCTTTGTCACAGTTATCAGTCTCAGAAGTCTCTCACTTTCCCAGAATATCAATCATGTGAAAAAGTATGTTTCGTTTTATACACTAATGAAGGTGAGAGCTAGTTCATATGAAAGAACATATCCGTATGATTAGTATGCGTGGGGCAGGCTCACAGTTGATATTGGGTGAAACCGTCTTCATGCACACAGAGTAATCTCATCTGCTTCATTTTGAGCACAGCGGTGGGACGTCGGGCACGTACCAATCTTCTCTGCTCCAGGGACAATATGGGTTTGAGAAATGAGAGGTGGAAGCCACCGTGTTGCCAGCCACATCCATAATTGGCAAACTGAACAAGATGAGAATGAACTCTGGGCTTGGCTCGACTTTGTTGTAATTAAGATGGAATTCACCAATCATTTGAACTCACAAATGGAGGTTTGACAGCAGGCCAAGAGCCTATTGAAATACCATTGGCTTGCAGTTTAGGTATTTATCTGTCTTTGCAGAAGGGAGGAGGCAGTATTTAAGTTTCTTCAATCAGCATTCAGGAATGGATTTCCAGTAAAACTATGAGTAGAGGTCAAATGGTAATATATCAGAGAAAGAAGGAAACATGTACACTGTAATGAATCTGAAATTAGATGCAGGCAAAGATTTCCCAAATTAACCTGGTTTGTGCAAGATGAGAGCTTGTCTTCTCGCACTGTACGTGAAGGAGAAACTAATTTACTGAATACATCTTGTGTCCGTTAAACAGTTTGTATACTGTGTGTGGGGGAAACACAGCAATAAGATCCACAGGAAACAAATCTGTTGAGTAGCCTGATGAAAGTGCCTCTCTGTTTGTATTTCTCTTTTATCTGCTCATATCTCGGTGGATTCGATTCATAAGCATGACATGTTAGATTCAGGCCAAGTTTGGGAGCGAATGAGCTGAAACCGATGCAGAGACTTGGTGTTCACAGCATCCAGTGGGAGCCACATTAAAGACGGCGTGTTTGCAGCTCTGCTCATCCTGCAGCCGTCTTTCTTCAGCGCCTGTGTGCGAATCTCACTTGGTCATGAACACGGCGTATAAACAGGGAATTGTTTGGGGAGAGTTCTTTTAATCTGTGATTATAACACCAGATCAATGAGGATTCCTGCTCGGAGCCGTGTCAGCGATAAAAAGGAGAATTTACATCAAATATTCATAGCCAGCTTCCCCAGAGGATTCACAACCACAGACAACTTTTATTCTATACAGAGCAAACAGAATAAAACCACCAAGTGCATTCTCTGTACAGACCGAGCTGCTCCAGATTGGGTCTTATGTAAGGAAAGTTGCAAACTGCGGTAATTATCTACAAAGTGCTGCTTTATGTTTTGAGAGAATACACTTTAAATAGAAAAATGAAGGCTTTCTTGCCATCTCCAACCAGTGTTAAGAACAACATGTTAAACATGGTTACCCAGCAGTATCACACAGTCAAGGAAAATAGCCTCCTGAGACAAACTCAGCCTTCTCATCAGAACATGTTGGTCTTTGCATCATGATTCCATCTAAAGAACTGAGGCGAGACTGAAGAATGGACAAGGTTTCTTAAGTGCAAGAGCACAATGAATAATGAATGATTGCTGTGTTACGAAAGTGAAACAATGAAAAGTTTTAGGGATTAGAGTGGTATTTGTCTCCTGCTGGTCCTTCATGTGCTACCAGATAAAGGCAGTTATCTTTCAGGCTAAAATGAAAGTCATTATGGTGATTTTGCATTGAAAATTATTCAACAGTTATGCAACCTGTTTCATTTATTGGTTATATTCAGTAATTTATTCTGTATTTACCATTGATTTATAGATTAAATTGCACCTAGTTACTAAACAATGGCCTGCAATTCTCCTTATTCCTGCACAAAAATCAAGACCATACAGTGTTACTGTAGAGACACAAATTAGCTGTGATTTTATGCTGCAAAATAGAACTTAGAGAACCAACACACAGCAATGCAAGCAAGTTTAATCTTTTTAAATGTATGATGGTATTTGCTTGAAAGTGAAAGCAACAAGTACATAATTATCTGTCTAATTAAGCTGCCAAAACACAAGCACAGTGCTGGAGCACCTCTGAAACAGTGAGTGCACCATTCATTAGCATGTGCTATAAGCTTATTAATCATCTAACAGCCAATTAGCACACTGTTACCATTTGCAGTGGGTGTGTAAATAAATTCCTGGGTTAATTTCTTCCTCTGATAATAAAAGGAACATTATGAAAATTAGCTCTGTGACTATGTAAATGATCTATGTCGTTAATTGCATAGCAGCGATAGATGTTTGCCATGAACAGGGCTGGTGATGCAACAAATATTTCCCGGGCTGTTAGAGAAATTAAACGGGTAGCTGCTGATTCCCTGGAGGAATCCACAAGCTACAATAATGACATTTACCCAGCCCTCTGGCACACTGATAATGACAATGTCGCTGCTTGGCAGCAGGCCAGTGGGAGGTGAGGGCGATGGTGTGGGGCTGGCAATCATCTCTGAGAAAGACAGCATGGACACACACACACAAACACACACACACTGGCCACACTGTCAGGAAAACAGTGGGCTTTAAGGACTAAATCAGCTCTTGTATCACCCACTGGTAATTAATAATAATTGCTTTCTAATAAGGGCCATGCCATTAGCAAATTACCTCTCTACTGAAATGCAACCGCAGCAGAACATGCTGTTATTGGAAATGGAATCTAATGGGATTCACTTGACCAAAATAAAAACATGCACACACACACATGCACACACCCACACACACACACACACACACACACACACACATAATCCACTGAAAACAACTGATGACCACTCACTGCTAATGGAATTAGATGCATAATGCATTATGGCTGTCAAAATAATGTCATCAGTTCCACAGACATCAAACTGGTGCTGAATCACTGCGCAGCCCTGACAGCTGAACTGAAGAGGGGATTTCACTGCTGACGTTTTCCTGACAAGTGAGTGTAGTGAGAGATGTTTGGATGTGAGAGAGACAAAAAAGCAAGGTGGGTTCTGTTTCTTTTTGCTTGAATTCCACCACCTCCCCCCATGTTCAGACCTTGTGATAAATGCTTCAAGCTGGTCTTAACCATGCGTGTGACAGAGGAGGAAATGGAGGCCGGTGTAGACAGACAGGATGAATGGAGCATTTACTTCGGGTGGCTTCCATAAAACAACCTTCTATGCAGTAGTACCCGTGTACTGCTGACACTGTCTAGCTACTGACTGTGCACCTCAGACGCTTTAGCAAATACATGGGCTTCCGGATAAGGTTAGACTTCACTAATGCCAACAAAATTGAAAGTATGGATGGATCTGCCCTTAGATCTGGACTATGCAACCTGTATACTTCAAATAATGGACAGTCATGTTTTTATCTTACGTTTGATGTTTAGAAAAAGATGGAATCATAAAAGGACTATGCTTAGCTGTTTGGGCTGCAGCTATCTTGTCATGTTATGTAAGTGAATGTCCTGATTTAGTGTTTATTTATCAGCTGCTCATCCTTGAATTCTCAGTGCAGCCAATTCTTCCCTCCTTCTGGCTGCCCAATCAATTAACACACGCGTAATACCAGGCCTATTAGAGCCAGCCAAAACTTTCTCAGCCCTGTCATCTGCTGTTGGAACAATTGCTTAATATAACACCAGACTCAAAGGAGCACTTACCAGGGTCCAATCTTCTGGAATCAATAACAACAGGCAGGCTATATTGTTTCAAACAAGGAAACAGCGGGGGATGAGAGAGAGAGAGAGAGAGATGGGAGGTGGGTCAATACAAGTGCTTGGGTTTAAGAGATGCTGGCTCAGCCATAAAAAAAACACATTGTGCCCTAAAGTGCTGCTGTTCTCTGACATGGATATAAGCAGAGGGGAGGGCAGAGATGCTGTGTGTTGCTGAGGTCTGAGGAAGGACGTGGCCTATCACCACGACTATGAGAAAAGTCGTGAGGCTTAACCTCTGCACACTAACACAACAGCTAAAGGGCAGCGTCCTGAAGGGAGACACTGTGTGACTGCCTACAGCTTTTGTCACCAGCACTGTGGGACAGCATCAGGGAGTGGCTGCAGCCGTGGCATTTAGGCTCAGGAAAGATCTCATTTTCTTGATGATAATTCTTCAGGAGCTGTCCATCAAAGTTGATGAAAATTCAAATTGTGCTGCAAGCAGATGATTAGAAAGGCATTTGCCGTCCACATAACACAAATGTCACAGTCTTGCTAGCATAACAATGGCAGGGCAGAGCCACCCAGCCGAGCTAATGGAGAGCATTTTTCTAGTAAGTGAAGCTGTTGCCTCCCTGGGGCCTGTCAATGTCAGAGCTGCATGGATCGCATCATTTCCTGTGCCAGCAGGGCGAGCTGGCTGGAGACACCACAAAGTATCGATCTGTCTGTAATCACACAAGCAGTTTTGGCTTCAGAAAAACTTTATCCTGAAGTGCTTAGCTTTAAGGACAGGATCCAATTTCTTTGCACAGTGCAGCAGGACAGGACCGAAGGAAGGAGGGAGACAGATTTGGTGTCAGTGATCTTTACTACATGCCTGAAAGAGAAGAGCAGCCGGTATGGACAGCATGCTGTCTGTCATCAGCTACGGAGGCCTAAATCTGCCCCTGTATGACCCAGTGGAAACACGTGTGAAACCACACCACCACTGAATCTTTTAACACACAGTCTAATAACCAATCCTCACAGCTTTCTCCTACCAAATCAATAAGTGAAGCACTGGTGCTGGTGCCAAAATATGAGTATTAGCCAAGGGCTTATAAGAGAAGGAGTGTCGATGACTATGAAAACCAAATGAGGAAGGACAAACCACATTCCTGAAATTCTGGGTCTCGTGTGTTCGAAGACAGAGAGAATGCTTCTTTGTGCATTTCTATTAAAAACTGATCATGTAACTGAAAGGCATTTGGCAAATGTGAAAAATGAAGAAAAAAATGACAGGCTTTCTTGATGATGGAAATTTGAATAACTGTCTATTTTGGGAGCAGAGGAGGTGGTTTTGACTAACCACGAATGGGTGAATGATCACACCTGCATCTTTGGATGAAGACAGTGAACCTCAACAGGCAGAAAAAGGATCGGATGAGAGAGCAAGGAAGCAGGTGAAGAGGAGGTGTGAACTACAGCGTCCTCCCAGGAGGAGTGTGATTATTTCTGCCTCTCATCTCACTTCTCTTTGATGTATTTACATGAAAGCGTCACCCAGTCAGTCTCAGAATGTCCAAATTAAGGTCTAAATGTGTGAAAACCAATTAGTTTCACATCGCTTAATGTTCAGTATCCTGTCAATAGATAAGTATATAAGAAGAAATATCCTCATGAAGAATTACTTTGGTAAAGAATTTCAAAAGATAAGAAAGAACAGGGAAATTAAACGTTTTATATCATATTGGGTTTGCTTAAATCCAAGAATAATAATATGTTTCTTGCAAAAATCCTTAGATGATAAATCATAAATGGCGACTATTTGCTTTTCTGCCTCAACATATTGGTGCAGGAAGCAGATGTGTAGAGCACCAGCTGCCTGCAGACAGACAGAGAGAGAGCTGTCTGCTGCTCTATGGCTGCTATCAAACAGCACACCATGACTTCTTCCAGCTTACAGCATGCTACCTGCATACGTCCCCCCAGTTGCCATGGTAATAGAGACTGGCGTAAGTAGTGACGGGCCAACCACAGACATCAGAGCAGCTGTTAAGCAGCAACATCAGACGAAAGCTGGCGGTGTGATTTATTAAGCCCGTGTTCAAAGTCTATCTGAACCATAACAAGCCTATAAGCATGCAACGGATCAAATACATTAAACTCGCTGAGGAAGCTCTGTCCCTCTTCATTACAGTGTTCATATTACATTCCACCATGCATGCAAGACTGAATGAAAGGACAAACAATAAACCGAATAAAAAGATACTGGAGTGTGCTCAAAAGCAGGCTCGCCAGCTTATTTGGAGCGCACCATGTTTATGCACAGAGTGAGCCATAATTTGCTCCTAAATAATTGACTTCTCCAGTGTTAAAATCTCAGGGGAGCCTTTCTGTTTATTCACCGAATGGCCTTTGCAGCATGTGCAGCATATTAGCCTTTCAGAAATGTCTTGTCAGGCCTGCCACCGGGCTGTACGTGGAGACTCTATTCCGTAACACCTTTCCCTGAATAATAACCTTCAACTAACCTTTAAACCACAGTGAATAATTTCAATCCTATTTTCATATCAATGGCTGAGTCAAGCCAGGCAATTATCTTTTATCCGTATACTTTGCTGTCAGCCGAGAGAATAATAAAGTTTTCCCTTGTGAGGGGCTGGAGGAGGAGGAAGAAAAGAGAGGGAGCCAAAAAAGCCGAGCAAGATGCTGGAGATGCTATCTAAAGACATTAATGCAGCAATGAATTATTCAGTAATGACTACAAGATCTGTCATAAAAAAAAGAGCTCTGCTAACATCTGCACTGTGTTCTGAGGGGGCTGAGCAGAGCAGGGCATTGACGCCAGAACGCCTCTGAAGATAAACATGACAAATTGGCAGATCATCTGTTCAATTAGGATAGCGGAGCAGGTGTGCCGGTGAGGTGCCTGTGCCACAGGATGACACAGTTACCAAGCCAAACCAGAGGCATGATGGGAAATACCTTGTTTGTGTGACAGTGATTTAGAGCGATGCACCAGAAGGATACCCGAAGAAAAAAAAAAGAGGATATTCCCCTTGGTACTCATTAAAATTCGACTGCAGACGGCACCCTGCCCCTTTCCCCCACCGCTTCATCGCTTCATCCTTCTGCTTTTGGCTCTTCAGCTGCCTGACTGGACCTTCCAGGATCATTTCTTATTAATTCATAAAACATACTGCACTGGTGATTGGATTGAAGAGAGCAGTGGAGCAGCAAAACACGAGATATGGAAAAATATCACACATTTTGGCGAGCAAGCAGGCAGGCGAGCAGGTTGTGGGGGTTGAGGGAGGGGTGAGAGTGGAGAGGAGAATAAGTGGCGAACAGGGAATGGGCTGCATGTACGAGAGATGATGCTGGGGGGGAGGAAGGGGAGGAGGAGGAGGAGGAGGAGGAGAATCGTGGGGGTAAAGGAGGGAGAGGAGGTAAAGAGGGAGGAGGGGAGACGGTGGAGGGGGTGCAAGCGAGAAACATGTTTTGAAATATTAATCCGTGGTTCTGGCCGTGGGCTGGTGCACAGAGATGAAAAAACGCAGGGGAACCTTTGAAGCGAGGGAATGTTCCCTGAATTTGTGAGGCGGGCGCTGCGCAGACGGCCATGTTGGTGGAGAACAACTGGGGCAGGTGCAATGTTTCTGAGAGCCCTCATCTCCACTCTGTCCCATACGGCTTATTGGTGCAGCGTGTCTTTAGAGTGCTCCCTTTTCCCAGCCCTGACACAAATGAGATGAGCGTGGTACAGTCTCTTAATCCCCCAGTGCCTTGTAAAGCCTTTGAAAGGAATACTTACTGCGGCATAAACTATCTTTCACAGTCTTAAAGCAAGCGCTGGCCTCGTGCTCTGAGCGAAAGACAACTTCCTACATGCAGCATTCACCGGCTGTAGCATCATCAGATTTAGGTGAAGTGGAAAAGTGCTTAACAGGATATCACAGGATCTTATTGAACCTTAATGACCTGCTGGAATCCTGCTGAGGGACTAATAGATTCAGCACTCTGTTGTGACTGCCCCGTGTGCCTGTTATAACCACAGCCCACTTATTCACAGCTCTGTGTAGCTGAGCGGCTAGCCACATCACCTCTCAGCCATGTCTCAGTGGTATCACACATGACCTCGCTACACGCACAACACTTCCCCAGTCTCTACGCAGAGCCGTACAGGAGCCACAACCACAATGCGCACAAAGCAGCATGAAGACGTCTGCAAAAAGTGGCAAAAAGTGAAGGCTCATTAAACATGAAAGAGAAAACTCATTTAGGTGGATAACTTAATATGCAGTCCTCGAAATTTACCACAGCAAACATATCCGCTATGAAGACAATACATTAAAACACTTTGAAAAATCACATTGGGAAAAGTCATCATCATTAAAGCATACTCAGGCTAAGTATCTTAGATGAATTATGCTCCCTGCATCAAAAGACAGCAGGAATAACATTGAGAGTGTGTCCTTTTCTCTTCTGTTCTCTGGCAGCACCCTGCTGGGAAACTTGAAATTACCCTCTGTCTGGCTATTCTCCACTAATAATAATGATAAAGTTTTTTCTCCCTAATTATGCAAAGAACTCTCAATTAGCATAACTCGTCCTCTGTGTCAGTACAAACAGTAGAACACCCCGCGGGCCCATGATGGTTTCATTCTCAGCCTGTTTTTTCTTTTTTTCCCCCTTCCTTATTTCTTTTTTTTCCTGACTTCCTCTAGTGAGCTAATGAAGATGTACGTTAATAAAGATAGCTGCGGTGGTGGTGGTGGTAGTGGTGGCGATGGTATCGGTGGTGTTGGTGTAAAGGTGTAAAGGAGCTACTGGAGGAGATGATGCTGGGTTTAGTATGCCGCCCTCTGCAGGCCTCCCACCGGGGCTGCAGTGCTGTGAGAGCAGGCAGTGACACACTCCCTCTCACACAGCCCGCAGCAAAGATTAAAGATGTATGTTTAGGGCAGATCAAATAGAATGCAGAATCCACAGGCCTACAGAGAGAAAACAACACATTAAAAAAGATTTTAAATAAAACCATACACACTGTATGCCCGGGGCTTTGTCTGAGCCTGGAGTCACGGCGGCTGATAACGTCCATCAAGCTCGCTATCATCAAAAGAAACAGGCGTCCTGAAAAGCAGAGCCACTGGTTGTGATTTGCACGTTTTAAGGACAGCACCGTCCTGAGGGGGAAACCATGAAAGAAAGCTGCAAACAAACGACGGCTGGTGTAGGATGCTCTTCATGTAAATGCATAATGGGAGTGTGCTGCTGCTAGGAGATGGCAATCAGGCCTCACAGACACACACACGAGTGACTCCTGGGACTCCAAGGTGTCATATGTAGTTTGTAAAAAAAGCACAGGAGTGTGAGAGGAAAATAAGACGTTAAAAGCTGAGCGAACGCAGGCAGGGGAGTGTGTATTATGTACTACTGAGTGCTGATGAAAGTGCCTGTAAGTCCTTAAGGGTTTGGCAGTAAACACTACAAACAGACAATCCCCAGAGAGCTCCATCACCTCCCTCCTCTGCCTGCCTGCCTTCTTCTGCCTCTGACGAAGTGCTTTCTGAGAGGGAACACCATTAAGACCACAGCGAGGGTGGAGACACAGCATTTCCTTAAAGAAAAAAAAAGTCAAACCAGATGCAGGTTACCCTTGAATAGACCCACTGCTTCTGCTGACTTGTGGTCTATCAAGTGTCGTCAACACTGAAAAAAGTCACAGCTGAAGGTGTGAAGTGGACACCCAGCCACCACATGACACGGTGATATCCAATCAGCGGACAACATTTTGACACATCAGCAGCACTCCAGAGGGCCTGTGTCGACTCAAGTGTCCACATTTCTGCTCAGTGGGCGCTCGGCTCGGCTCGGCCCGGCCACACACACACACACACACACACACACACACACACACACACACACACACACACACACACACACACACACACACACACACACACACACACACACACAGAGGCGTGTACAATGCACAGGGTGGTGCAGCAGTGTTTCCTGTGAGAAGTGGAGATGAAAGGTCACGTTATGGTGTCAGATTAGACATGGCTTTAGCTCCGGCGCTCTCTGAGATCGGTCAGACACATTAGAGGGACATGTTTTCCCATCGCCTCATTTGAGGTGTGCTTGTGTGCCTCATGAAATCCTCTCCCCTCCTTACACTTCCACCGCCTCAGGCACTCACAGAAAGAGAGAGAGAGAGAGGCGAGAGTGTGTGTGTGTGTGTGTGTGTGTGTGTGTGTGTGTGTGTGCGTGTGCGTGTGCGTGTGTGTGTGTGTGTGTCTGTGAAAGAGAGAGAGAGGATTTCACAAATGCCTTCATCATTTAAACGGCTGTGCTGTCGCTGGAGCGCAGCATGAATAATTCAGCGAGACTGCTCCTTCTTCAAACAGACAAATAGAACAGGATTACGCCTCCACAAAACAAACGGTAAACACCACAATCAAAACAACAGAATTAATTAGGTAATTAGGGAGACAAAATAAATGTGAAATAATGATAAACTCTTCTGAGACCACAGCTGCAACTCTGTTACAGTATGCAAATATGCAGATTCAAGAGTTCAGAATACATTACGGGCTCAGAGGATTGTTTGGAATGAATGGCACTCGCAACCAGTTTTAAAATGATGAGATTCAACACATAATCCACATCCAAGCACGCTGCTGAGGAGGAATTTTCAAAAGTGTATTTGCAAGGCAGACTTGCACAAATCTATATGAAGCCAATCAATCAGCAGTGATGAATATTCAAAGCCTTTTGCAGGAGATCATCAACAGCCAATGTATTGCTTACTTAATGTTTGCATTGCTTTAAGAACTCTGGGTAAAATTGCCTCATACGCTTATTAATGCTTGTACTTGAAAGTTGAAAGAGATTATAAGTCTTGTCTGTCAAGAATATATTTGTATATTCACAGTGACACCATTGAGTAGGGAAAAAAAAACAGATGTGGGGCTTACATAATTGAAGAATGAACAGCAATCCAGCTCAAGGATTTGTAGTTCATTTGCAGTCTAGAGTTAAGAAGGCCTTTATCTGCTTCTCATTCCAGCTGGAGTATTTCAGTGCTCTATAGCCGATTAAAAGTGTAAGCAAAGAGAATCCTCCTCATCTCTGAGAAATCCAACCATGAAGAAGACGTGACAAAAGCATGTGGAGGGAGCAGGCCTACAGAGAATTTTGTTTTGCGTGTGATCTGGAAAAGGTCAGGGCTAAACTTTGTGCACGCAGCAATTAACGTCTACAACTCAGGCGCAGGAAGTACAGTCGACATCCTCGGATTTCATCGCATGACAGAGTCGGGCACGGGGGGCTTAGGTAAATATGAGCTATCCATTTCAAGCAGTATTTAAATCACATTTCCAAATTGCAGCCCTTGAACAGCAGTTTAGAGCGGGATGAGGAGGTTGAGGAATAATGACAGCTTCTCTGGGGTTTATTGAAAGTGATGAATGCTCAGAAGAGGGGATTGCTCGATGTGAATTCATGAATTTGAAAGAGATTATTTAAGCAGAGATCAATTTGAAAGTCCTACAGTTCAGCACTGATGCAATGTTTCAAGGGCAAAAAAATACTGAGCACCACCAAGTGAAAAAAGAAAAAAAAAAAGGCATCCCCTCAACAGCTTGAAAAGCCCCTTTGCCGCTGGAACAAATTAGCTCTCTAAATCTGATAATGCTTCCATCCGAACCAGTTTCATCAGCAATATCAGGGCGAGGGGGGACACTACATGACACACTAGAGTGGAGAGACACTGTGCAGATACTGTGCAGCCTAATCCATATGTGTAGCAGCAGCATGTAATGGTGGGTAACTAAGAGGATGAAAAACAAGCCTTGATGTGGACTAAAGCAGCAGGGGTCACAAAAATAAAGAACTATCAGTCGCTGTTATGCCTTACAGTGAGTGTAAATTTGCAGCCGAAAAGCAGCTAAACTGCTGGGACTAACTATATTAGCCACTGCTGAATACAACCCCCTGAAGACAGCATTAAAGGCTCGACAAGACAGACTGGAATACAGTGGAGCTATCAAAGGACCACAGA
Organism: Amphiprion ocellaris; assembly: GCF_022539595.1. NCBI lineage: Eukaryota > Metazoa > Chordata > Actinopteri > Pomacentridae > Amphiprion > Amphiprion ocellaris. The sequence continues at coordinate 13,099,923 of NC_072768.1, read as the reverse complement.
AACAGATCCCCCGTGTCACAGGAGAGAAAAGAAAAATACATCACTAATAAATGAACATGAGATACAAAGAAAAATGGAAAAAATCTGGGACAAAAAGAATGTGGTGCACATATTTCGTGCGAGTCAAATGGAATAGCGAATGAGGAGCCGCTGCTGTCCTGCAGGGGCAGGGCGGCTGTTTTTCTACGGCAGCACATCCCTATCTATGCCAGCACTCATTTACTGATCTCATTAATATCCCTACTCCGAGGAGGAGAGAGACAGCAGCCGTGAAACAGCCTCCCCCATCTCCTCCTCCTCCCCTCCTCCCTGCATCCTCCCTGCATCCTCCATGTGGCTGTTCCACTGGGTCCCCCTCCCTCTCCTCTCATCTCCGCCTCTCTGTAGTTCAGTAATTGGGCTCAGCTCATTGTTATTCAAAACCCTGTAGAACCAATTAGCTGCAGACCTCCTGACCCTGGGTTGCTATGTAATGGTGCAAGCTAAAGACTCTAAGTGAGGAAGCCAAGAGCAAAGGTTTTAAATTCCTTTAGTTCCTGATTAATAATCCTGTCAGGGCGATCAGAGACATTAAAGAGAAACTCTGGTTCAGCTCCTGCTTTTATGGCTTCTCCCTCATTTCTAGGCTGTCCATTAAAGCTTAATGATGCCGGGGGTCGCTCTCTCTCCTCTGTCTTGTCAGATAAATGTACAGTTAACAGGATAATGAGGAATCCTGATCCTCCAGCAATCTGGGACAAAGCAGCCCTGTGACCCCACTGGGAAAGATGTAGGGCAGCAGGGGAGGATGAGCAGGACGGCGGAGGCAGTGGTGGCTTGGATGGTGGACCGAGATGTCCGGCTGCCCTGGAGGAGAGAGATGAAAGAGCCAGGGCGGATAAAACCTGGGGTGGAAGGCAGAGATGAGAGGGATGCAGATAACACCCTCATGCAACATTGATGAGGAGAGTGAAGGTAAAGGAAAAGTAGTGAGTCTGCCTGGATAGCCTGCTGCTACAAGTGATTTGTTCAGCTGGGATACCAGGGTGCAGTTGTTTGAGTGTGTCAGAGGAAATCATAACCAATCAGCTACCCGGGAAGATTGTTTGTTTACACCTGTTTACGTAAGCCTGGTTTTATGGGAACAAAATTGATTATTCTTTGCATAACAAATCAACATATCACACGCTGAGGCTACATTTATATACTATACAGCTCTACACTGCTTAAAGAGGTTTTAATGGAAGACACTTCTTCCTGTAAGTGAAAGGTGTCGCGAGTAGTGAAGAGAAAATTATCACCCAGTTCCCTAAAGATCTCAGGATTTAGCATCTTTTTATTGTGATTTACAGTCTACAACAGGGTTCAGAGTCACTGCGTTCATTAGCTCATTAAAAAGACTCACTGTGTGCGACCTGCTCAACACCAAGCATCTCATACATAAAGGTAGCAACAAGCTGGTAAGCACAGCAGAACAGTTAGCAGCTAAGCTGGTGGAGACCAAAAACAGAACTTACAGGAGAGATAATATTAGCGCTAATGAATACTGTATCAATTAACTGTTTGGTCTATATGTCTAGATTTGGTCTATTAGTGTTTCAAATGATGACAAATGTCTTGTTTTGACCACAAACCAAATGATATCAGTTTACTGTCATAGAGGTGAAAGATTCTACAACAGACCATCTATAAAAGATAACAGACTTTTTACTCTTAGAAAATTAGTCAAACAGTTAATAGTTGGTGATTAATTTAACCACAAATGATCAATTCATTGCTCAGTCACTGCAGCTCTAGTTAATAGGATTGGATTTATATTTGCCAGGTAACCACGAACAAAACTCCACATGAATGCTAACGTTGCTAAATGTGAGCAACTGTTTGCTAACAGGTTTAGCATATAAATTTGAGAGGTGATGATGGTGTCAGTGCTGTATTTGTTTAAATGGCTTCTTGAGCAAGTTTCAAGTGGCCACTTAAGAAACTGCAATCCCCATAGAACAGAATTAAACATAGGGACAGTTGGTAGAATCAACAGTTTTAGTCTTCATTGCTAATTTCATCAAATTTTTATGTAACTCATCTATTTAAGTTTTATTAAGGTTGTGCGTAATTAAGGGAGTGGCCACTCTGGATGACAGTTAGGTGTCCATGGACCACCTCTGCTCCACCTCTTTGCTCATTTCTGTATTAGCTGGTAGTTAGGATGAATCAGGCAGTACCAAGATGTTGGCAGTCGGAGCCAACATACTGAGCTTTAAAAAAAGTGGTTTTCAGGAAACCTTTGGGTTTTACTGTCACAGAGTGTTAGTCCATCTTTTTATATAGTCTTTGGGTAAAATTCACAGACAGATGGCAAGAAAACAAGCGTACATATGAAATCAAACTACTCTTTTAAAATACATTTCTGAGCTGTCTTTAAGGGAAATCAGATTCAGATCTATTCTAAACCCCAGACGTATCTATTACAAGCTTGTCGACAGTCTTTCCAGCTGTTGGTCTCAGTTTTATGGAGCAAATAATTGTATGAAATCCCCACAAGGCACCGAACCAATATTTCCAAATCGGTCCATATAAGGCCACTGACCGGACTTGTTTGTGAATCGTCTCTGCAGGTCATTACGATTTCTGAACAGAGAGGACGCCGAGCTCACACCTGTTTTCTGAAGCCTATTTGGAGAGGTTGTGGTGTTTGCATTCCTAGAGCTGAAGTGCTTATTTGGTTCAGTTCTTCAGGCTTGGCCGAGAGTTTTGGGAGGATTCACATGCGATGCTGTAAACATTGGCTGCCTCGAGCCCTCTGATACTGATGCATCGCCTCCCAGGCTGTTATAAATCCTTTTACAACAAACTCCATAAAGCTCTTTGGTGCCTAAATATTTATGGTTGCCTGAGTTTCCCTTGAGGGTTGTTTTCTGTCAAAGTACCAACAGGACTAAGTCATGTGGAGCGACTCCAGACATCTTATCTGGGAGTTGGGCTAAAGGGCCGGTGGTCTGGCCGTCACCACCAGAGGAGGAACACACAGAGAGGAAGGGCCACTAATGAGCGCTTCTCCCTCCATCACTTCTCCTCACCAGCCTCCTCTGTTAGTGGACTCAATTGACCCGGCAAACAAACACACCGCTGCGTGACCTCTGCTCGCCAGACAGACAAACAAACAAACTTTTCCGTGTCAAAACCGCCGAGCACGCTTCTGTCAGGGACCACAAGGCAGTCAATGTAGGACAAACATGCTGGAAATATCAATGAACAGAAGACAATAACGGACATGACAGGCTGTAACCCGACCTGCCCGCTGCGTGACTCATGGATCGGGGGGTCAAACGGTGTTATTGCAGCACACACTGTCAGCGTTGTGAGGATGTGGTGTAAATACAGGTGTGCTGACGGTGAATCACATAGGTAGCTGCCTTCCTGAAAAGTGTAATTTTGCCCATCTTGGTGTTGCTGTCAGCTGCTAACAGTGGCTCCTTGAAACAAGTGTCTCTAAAAAAGCAGCAGTGGGCCTGATGAGTCCTCAAGCATCCTCCCAGTGCTGTGATTACTGACGTTTACCCTCTTTAATATGTGTAATTCCCATTTTCTCTGATTCATGAGTAAGGGCCCTCAGGGGGACCACACTAAGTGGCAGTCTGCCAAAGCCCTCCTGTTGGAAAGGCTCTAAGTCACTTCTCCCTCCGCAGTTAGATGCAGCGTGACAGTTACAGGTTGTCTCATCTACCTTTATTATAGTTATTTACATCTTGGAGCACTGATGATAGCTTGATTATACAATGTCTAATGTTATGTGCTTCACATGCAGGTGGAACACGATTTTAGTTCATGACAACATTCCTATAAAAGGCAGAGAAAAATAGGAACAAACACTGTCTGTACATGTGTCACAGAAGCTACTTTTGTCTAAATGCACATTAGTGTCCATGTAATGACCACTGATTAGTATGACCAGAATAACTGACCACAGAAGACACTACAGCATGTATTTTCCTAATCTTTTTTCCAATACAGTCATATGTAGAGACTTTATGTCATAAACACATGTGTACTCAAATGCAATCGCAACAGCCCTGAACAAACATTACATTTGTGAGGCTCATAATGCTAAATGATGTGTCACAGAAACAAAAAAAAAACATTAACTACATTTGTTGTAGCAGAGAGCATTATATTATCAGGTGTTCATGTTATTTTGTCAACACCCCTCCTGTATATTAAAATTCAGCAACAACCTGAACTGCTTTCCACAGCAGAACATCAGGGTGCCTGCAAAGAGCAACTTAAAGCCAAAGAAAGGCTGTTGTCAAAACAATATTTCCAACTTCAGTTAAACAACTAGCAGAAATCCATTGACCGATTCATATAGCATTGAATTTCTCCGGCTTCCTGGCAGGAGGTACTCTTCATCTTCACTGACAGAGAGAATGTGAGAGGTAGTGGTTTCATTTAATGTCTAGTTAGTGTATTCTTTTCATCTCTGGGTTATAGAGTGTGCTACAGGCCAAACACAGACGGCTCACTGTTGGAGAACAGCTACATGATGACAGACCCACCAAGAATGTTACCCTGACCGCCATATGTAATACAGCACCAGAGTTCCCTTATTAAGGAGTGAAATAATTTCCACCAAAGTGGTTGGTGGTGCTGACAGCTCAGATTAATGCTCTCTGTAAAACAGCCAGAATAACAACTGCTCCTGCACGCATCGTGAAAACCAGTACGTTTGGCTGAGGGAAGCCTGCCAGCTCTACAAATTCATGCATATTTGGGTCTGTGAACATCTGCCAGCGCAAATAATTTATGCTGTTCTCTCAGCTAAGGGGCAATGAATCCCCTCTGAAAAGTTTTCTCCAACTTCTACAGTAAGCCTGTGTCTCCCCCCCCCACCCACCCATCTCCCTGGTGTGAAGTGGTGCAGACACACACTCCAACCACAGACCAGGCTGAATGAGGAGCATCCTGAGGCGTGTGGGAAAGTCCCAGGCAACACTTCAGTCGACCGACAGCCAACTGTTTCCTGTCCCTCTTCGGGCCTCCGGGTTAGAAGGTGCTGTCAAGGCCACATCCACAACGTCACCAGGCTGCAGCATGAATGGAGCCTTGCCTTGGGTGGGATCTCTACAGCAGACACGGCTGATATCTGCATGCACGCCTCGCTGCTGGGGGGCCCTGTAGACGTGTTTCTCCACTGGAGCGATGAATATCTTATGATATCGTGGAGGTGGATCAAAACATTTGAGCTCGCTGACACTACGCCACTTCCAACAGCTCTGTTGTTGTGTTCCAACACAATGGTATCAGGTGATTGAACATCCGAGGGGAGCCGTATTGATATTCAAAACGCCACCACCAACAGATGGCATATGAATCATTAACTGATTCTCTGCCATTTCTGTTTGATGTACAGCACAAAATTCTGGGCTAATTTAGCTCAACTGCGTGCTGCTCCGTGATGATAGCTAGACTATTCATGAGCATAGAGGAAACCTAACATTTTGTCATAAAATTATAATAACACACTGCTCTCTGTTCCTACAGTCAACAAACCCAGTTGGACAAGAAGCTAACTAAAACTCTATTATATCAACTTGTAAATGAAATAACAACCGTGAAAATATTTTTGTCATTATACACCTAACAACTAATTATAATGTATAAAAAGTAGCTGGAAGTAGAAGGAAAGTAGTAATTTAATAAATTAACACGTTGGCCTTTGACTCACACAGTGGAAATATGTGGGAGGGAAGCCTAGAAAAACCTCAGACAACTATGCCAAATGTGTGTGTATAGTTTGTGTACGTGTGTGTGATCAGGCGCTCCCTTCCTCCTCGTTACTCGTCCTCGTCTTCGCCCTCTCCTCGCAGTCCAAAACGGTCTCCTACCCTCCTCCAGCAGACTGGCAGGAGGTCAGCATCAGGCCAGTCCTCAGCAGCCCCAGAAGGGAGCTGCTGTCAACAAGCAACATGGATAGTTTGAGCAGTGAGGGCAAAGCTGTGGCACGCCGAGGTCAGGAGAAATCACTCAGCCTGCAACTGACCAACAGCACAGTCGGAGGAGATGTAACTGTCATGGTTTAGGCCTCCTAATGAGATCTCACCATCACATTCGTACAAATCTGAAGCACGCTGCTGCCTGTTCTGCTGAGAAATGCATTCAGAAAACGCTATTACACCGTGTTACTCGTGTTCACATGCATTTTCATTCTATTTACTGAATATAAATTCCGATTCTTGCTATCTGATTGGCAATGCAGCAAGAATTGCATCATAAAAGCTGAAACCTGAGTAATCTCATATAATATTTCTGTAGCTAAGTCAACCTTCATGAATCTTGTAATGTCTATCTCTGCTGCAAATGTGTTACAAATACACCATTTTAACTTTGTGGTCATTTTGGAGGCTTTAGTTCGTAATGTGCTGTGTAATATTTTCAATATTCAGTTTTGACCTAATACTAATACAGTATCATCAAAAATTAAATGCTGCAACAAAATAACAACAGAAGAAGGTACCAAGAAAGTAGCATTTATTGCAGGACTGGTGCACTGCATTGAAAGATTTTAGCTTGGTGTACCTAATAAACCGGCTGCTGAGTGTTTACTTCCTCTGTGCTCAACTCCACAGCTTATTTCTCAGCCAAGTCTGCCCTCTGCAGGTTAAAAAATGAAAACTTAGTGTCCTGGTTTTGAACCTAGTGTGACAACAGCACAGTTTAATATGTCGCCATTGAAGTTGAAAGAAGAAAAAAAACACTGATCCAAAGACAAGCAAAGTTCTGGCTTTGTCCAGCTGTCAAAAACTTGTGGTTAAAGGTCATGCTGGCTTATATCAGTCATTTAGTGGCTGATGTCGATATTTAGACAGCTTCAGCTGATATATAATGCGGTTGTATGCTACTGTGTTTATGTTTTGTTTTTTTTTTGTATCTGATATGATGCAATTAAATAATAGTAACAAATGAGACACATCTGCATCATCTTTGTTTGCTAAAGTAGATCTGCAGTCTGTACACGCATTTTTTTCTTTTTAAAATCAATTAAATAAATGTTCACATGTATTCAATAAACATATGAGCGAATGAAAAATAAAGTTTTAGTGCTATAAACGAGAGCATTTACAGCAGACAGCAGCATCTCCTGCTGGTCTGGTTAACGTAATAATGTGTGATGGTAAGTGGATTATCTTGTCAGCGTACTGTGCTGTTGTTTACAGATTTATCTTAGTTCATGTGTACCATGCACCAATAGATCCATTAGCTGGTCAGGCACCAGCAGCAGGTGCAGACCAACCCAACGCTATCCTGTTAGCTGCCTCCCCTAGTAATCTGCTGAGCTGATTATCAGCCAATATTGATTGTGTTAAAATGGCAATCAACCAGCCCAATTAATCGGTCTACTGCTAGTGTCAATTACACGACATTTTCCACTCAGATTTCCAAGGAACAAAAGGGTGACTACTACTACTACCACCATTGTGTTGCTCTGATAAAGACACAGTCGTGTTTCAATTAATTAGTGTGCCTCAGTCTGACCTTTAGTGCACAAAGAACCTTGATTTTTACTGATTTTCCACTTAAATGTTCTCCTTTCGCCCCACTGTTATACTGCTCCGAGACATTTCCGTAAATCCAGTTCCTCTAAGTGACAGCTCCTGTTAGAAAAAAGGTCTTGTTTGCCTTTTGTTCAACTATCCCACTGATAACACACAGTACCACATCTACACAGTAAAACTACCAGTCGTGCCATTAGTTGTCACAATGTGCGGTGTTTGGTCTCATCCAGTTCTGTCTAGCTATGATTTGTTCTGTTTTATCTTCACCTGTAAAATCAATAATGCAATATGCTGGAAAAATGTGGGTTTAAAAAAAAAAAAAAAACGGGGAAAAAATGAAAGGAGTCTCCTGATAGATTTCCTGAATAAACAAGATGCTTTTGTGCAGGACCCCGGTGAAGGACGTGCATCTTGGTTTAGAGAGGTGCCAAAGGTTAAATGAGACCTCTGCCCTGCATTTACACTGTGAATATTTTTTAGCTTGTTTGTTTTTCTCAGAAACGGCATATCAGAAAATCGAAATTAACATAGAAACAAGTCTACAGTGAAGAGGTGCAATCGTGCACAGACACTCAGGCGTGGATCAAAGCTGCAGGGAGACACAGGGGAATAGCAGATGAAAGAGGTGCACATTAAGCTGTTTACTAAGGTGACATGAAAAGGTGTTTTAGCTCAGTATTCAGCCTAATGAGGGAGAGAGACACAGGGTTATCTTTTAAGATATTCAGAGCTGCCAGTTCGCAGCCTTTTACGTCCCCACTCGACATCAAAAGAAAGCTCAATTTTCTGTCAAGGTGATGTCTGTAGCGAGGCCCCTGTAGGTTAAATTAACAGTTTAATTCAAGGACTCATTTGTGTTTGGACCCCCAATTAGCTGAGGTGAATTCTCAACACTTTTAATGTGTAGTGTGTAGCATGACTCCAGGACAGTGAAGGTAAAGGCCCCTGCAGGGAGTCATGGAATAAATCTGAAGGCTCTAAGAGTGATTTAAAATAGAGGAATACGGAAACAAAGACATGATTCTGCCACACAAACTTCCCTTTAATCTTTGCTCTACAATTATTGGACAGATTACCGTGAAGTAAAGCTCGTTTTTGTCGGTGTTTATGACATTGTGAGAAGGTTAGCACTGATAACAGCCTCACAGAACTGCTTGGGCGGCTGCAGACTTTTCTTGAGTCTGGAATTACAGGATATTTTACCAGAATAAGAAGTAAAATTAACCAGTAATTTTGTCTGGAAGAATCTTGGGAGAAATGGTCAAATAAAGCAAGAAGAAATAGTTATTATTAATTAGATAACCAGTGAAGAGAGGCTGCAAGTAGGCATGTCTTTGTTTTAAGGGGCCACAAGCCAACAAATCTGGGAAGTGCTGCACCAGGAGATGAATTTTGATCTCAGTGACTGGAAATAGAAAAGTTGTGGGCTCCTTGCATGAAAAAGTACCAAATGTCAGAAACAGAAGAAGCAAAAAAGTTGTAAGTTAGACTCAGATCAGAACCCTCTGGGTTAAAGATACGGCTTAATCGAATAAAATTCTGACATAATTATTTAAAAACTCAAATGTGCAAAATGACTAAAGGCTCCAACTCGCTCTGAAACCTTGACTGTTGCTTGAATTAAAATATGAATCTCAGTGATGGAGAATTTAAAATGAGAGTGAAAGAAACCTTCTCCGTATCCAACAGCACTGAAAATATTATGAAGGTTATTGATTCTCTTATGGTTTATAAATTCACTCCTTGGCCAGATAATCAAAGATAAAGTCTTCTGTGTGGCACTGGAAGAAGTATTCCTCACTTCAGTATAAATACCACAGTTTGAAAATACTTAAGTAAATGTACTCAGTAACTTTCCAGCAGAGCACTGGGGTGGGTTCATGTTTCAGATGAGAGGTCGGATCATCACACATGTAAAAAGCCCAGACTGCAAATTGAGCAAAGGCCCCAACATGCTCTGAAGCCTCCACAGTGTCTTAGACTCCCACTGAGTGGAGATGCTGAGCACAAAACCACTACTACGCCGCATTGAAAACAGATGGATCAAATACTCCTTCCCCTTTATTTGGACTGCTCTCTGTTATTGGAAAGAATCTCAGTTAGAATTACCGAAATCTGGCTGCCTTTCAGGAAAACAAATGGACACAGATGTAGTTTTCCATTTTACAGGCTGTTTATGTCTTGCAAATTCCTTCTCCAGAAGAGCGGGATACGCTCTTTCATGTTTTAATGGCTCCGAGTGACCGCAGCCCTTTGTGGCAAACACTCTTTTCCAATACTAATGACATACAGTCACACAAGACTCTGGCAGCAGTGTGCTACTGAGGCTGCATGCCCATTGTGTAATTAGTCTACCACTAAGTCCTAGTCTGGGGAAACATTCACAACCACATTAAACACCGACAGTCTTTCACCTCGGAGAGCTCGGAGCAGATGGATATGCTCTGGAGGAAAAATACAGAGAACAATTGGCCTTCATCCGTCAATTAAAGTGGTAACATTTGTTGTCTAATAGGAGGGGGGTCCTCTGCTGTCCCTGCAGGAGTTTGTTTTGAGTTTATGGTCTGGAGGACAGACAAGGATTAGATGACAAACTTTTTTTATTGGCATTACATCGCCACAGTAACCTCATCTGTCTCTGAAAGGACTGTCCTATATATGAGATGAAAAATTACTGAAAAAATTATGAAAGGAGCCAGCAGTGTTGGTACCAACGCCCCACAAAAACACCACAGTACACTGCAAGCCCAGACAGCCGTTACAGCTGTCATGTGCAAATCCTGCCATCTGGTGGCTCCCAAACAGCATTACACTAAATCAAACTTGCTATATTGGTGAAAGTTATCATTTCTCTGAGATTTTTTAGAATATTATTGCTTCAAATGACAATGTTAAAACTTTGTGGAATAAAGTCTCAAAGTAATGAACCTAAAAACACTTATCACCTCTCCAGCCAAAGACCCATAAAAACAATTTTTTGCAAATTAAAAGTACATATTTATTTATTTATTTATTTTAATCATGAAAACACTCCGTTTTTGATTTAAAAATACTAAGATGTAATTTACACTGTTGCCTCCTCTAGAACATGCAGATTTATGAATTCCTACATCTTACTCCACTCAGCCCTCAGCTGTACTCTGAATCTATTTCAAACACTGTAAAACTACTCTATGCTACTGGAGTAATTCAGCCAAACATGTGTGAACCAGAAACCAACTCTGAAGAAGAATAATGATGCAAAAAGTCCTTCTCTGCAGGCTGATTGGATTGGTTCCTTAGATTTTTGTTACATATGAAACCCTGCAAGTCTGAATCTATGTTTCTGACGCAGTCATCAGTGCACTGCAGTTTCAGGGTGGAAATGCTCATTGTGTTGACTACAGATTTCAGCTGTTTTCAGTGATAAAGCTCAGTAAAGCTGGTAGACACAGTGGAGCATTTAGCAGCTAAATGTTTCCCTCAGGAGGTGGTGGGGACCAAAAACTGAGCTCATAGTGTGAATGTTTGACTTACATGCGTTGTGTCACCAGAAATGAACAGAACTAAAAGTACAGATTCACAATTTTCTAAGTCAGACTTAAAACAAAATTATGGGACCTACAGATGCATTGAAACTTAATTCTATTTTTTTTCTGCTATAATCATCCTTTCTGCTCATCCTGGGCAACAACAGATCCAGAACAAGAAAAATCTACTAAAAATTTGTTGTGTAACACATCAGTTTAACTGAACTGCATCATCCCTAGCTAATAAAATAAAATATGTAGCGGGGTTTGTCAAATAATGACAAGTCAAGCAACCAAATTAAGCATGATGGAGCACAAGGGAAATTAAAAAAAAAATCCAAAAACTAAAGCACCTTAACATCGTAGTCAAGTAGTATTTGAGTGAACTTTCAAGCTGATTTTTAACCTCACCACAAGAGCAAAGGCTAATTTGCTCTAATATATAAAACACAACCACACATACATGGTAAAATATTCTGTTAAATCCTGCTTATGATCACCCCCAAAGGCCAGTGATCTCCGGACATATCTGATCCAAGCAGTTTCTGCAGACCTGTCTGAAGTGTGTCTTTGAGTTGGCAGAGACACGTGGAGGGAAACCTGCTGAAATCATCACTCAGACTTGAAGCAGGCTCATTAGTGGTGACCGTATCCTGCATATGTCTCTCTCATCTGTCAGGTAATGACAGCACTAAAGCTCCTTGTTACCTGGGTCACATGAAAGCCCTCACACCAGAGAGAAAACCTCTTGGTGACTCGACCTCTAGGGTGGGGTATCGTGTGTAAATGGAGTAATAAATGAAGCTGAGCAAGGAGCTCTGAGGTGTCTCCCTGAACGGATCTGCAGAAAAGTGCTGTGTGCGTGTCAGTCTTTGTGATGGGCTGTTAAAGGCCATTGGGGCGCTGTGATGGGAGAGCACACTCCAGCAAAAACACATCTGGTCCTGGTTAAGATTGGGGGAAATTGGATTAAAGAAATTCCTCTTGAAACACTCTGTATTGTTCTTGCCATAACAAGTGCTAGCAGCTGACAGATGAAACCACAAATCAGCCTGAAACTAATATTTAGCTTCGCTTTTTCATGTCAAATAAGTCACAACAGTGGAAAAGAAACCGGCTGGAAGGGATTGTGCAGAAACACATTTTAGTGCAAAAGGAAGGCACTCTGGCCTCGGCTCAACGGACTATTGCATTTCTCTCCTCAACAAAACACCCTGACTGCAGCACATGCTTTCCATCACCAGGATGTTATTCCACCACTGGCGGCAGGAGAAACGAGTTAGGAGAGCTCACCTTGTTGAAACCACCAGAGCAGGAAAAGCATCTCAGCCAATGAGAGAGGAAAAAGACAGGTGTCTGTGTTAGCCCACTTTGTTTGAAATGATTTGTTCAGTGAATATTTAAAGCTTGAAGGCAGAGCTGTGGCCTCCGGCCAAGACTGCTGCTTTAAGTGTTTAAATTAAGACCATCTGTCCAATTCATGCTCAGTAAGTCATAAGTTACATTTAACTTCTTCAAGATATATAGAAGCTTGGCAGCAGTCGGCAACCCACAATTAGCTGAAATAAAGCAGTGTGTGTATTGAATACTCAAACATCCGTGGTTAACTAAACAAACCAGACAGAGGCAGGACTTGAGCAGATCATTGGGGGAATAATCAAATGCAAGCAGTGCTGTGGTGTTGTACGATAATGTAAGTATCTACAGGGCCTGACTGTGTGCAAACCTTCTCTCAGTGTTTTGCAGCAGAGCGATGCTATCTAACCTGACATAACACTGGTGTCAAAAGAAATTATTACATTTTTTAAAAAACATAACCTTAGACTTGGAGCTACACAGTGGATGAGTGGTTAGCACTGTCGCCTTGCAGCTAGAAGATCCCTGGTTTGTGTCCCTGCCTGGGATCTTTCTGCATGTTCTCTCTGTGCATACGTGGGTTTTCTCCAGGTACTCCAGCTTCTTCCCACAGTCCAAAAACATGCTGAGGTTAATTGGTAATTCTAAATTGTCCATAGGTGTAAATGTGAGTGTGATTGTTTGTCTCTATGTGTAGTCCTGTGATGGACTGGTGACCTGTCCAGGGTGTCCCCTGCCTTCACCCTAAATCAGCTGGGATAGACTCCAGCCCCTAATGAGGATTAAGAGGTGTATAGATAATCTTAGACTTACTGAGGTTCAGGTAAAAAGAGCATTGGCACAGAAAAGGTCATGTCATATTTTGTGGATACGGTGATTGCATAAAACATCATTAAATAATTACACTGTTCGCTCTGTACATGTATTTTGTAGTCATCAAATAAAGCAGCACATAAGACTGTCGGGGAAAAGAAAATTGATTTTTCCTAAGGAGAGTATTTTGACCTGGCACAGTAGGAAAAGGATAGGTGTTGGAAATGACTTTAATGCCTTCTGAATTCAACCATAATAAATCTTGCATTTTGAAAGTGTGATTTTTCTGCTGACAGGTCAGAGCATGTCCTGTCTTCCAGCACAGCTGTGTAACTCTATCATTACCTGTGACGTAAGTGGGCAGAAACCAAATTACCTGCAATCATCTCTAACAATAGCAAGACAGCAACACGCTTAGCATGACTCTTCTGATTCACTTTAGAGTTCTTACTTTACTGCTGCATAGTTCTGAGTTTAAATGACACGAATCACATGGATGACAGCATAAAGCAGAAAAAAGTGTCAAGTTCACAGAATAATGTGTAAATCACACGGCAAAATTTGAATGTTTTAATTTAAAAAATTGCTAAGAATATCAAATGAGGTCTCTAAATTGTGAAAAGTAAAGCAGTACATGCCTCCTCACAACTTCTTTTTCCATTTAGTCATTTTTAAGAAATGAACACTGAGCTGTTCTGTAAATTCTGGCATTCAGGGAGATTGCATTTGCTGAATTAAGCCAACATAGTTACCACTAGTCAATTATCATAAATGAATAGAATAAATGTAAGATATTACAATAGTAATGGTTCAAAAAGCATCAACTCAAGTGACATAAAGATACAAAGACAGAAATGCACATGTTTGCATTCCAGTTTAAATCATGAGTTTTAAGGTTTAGAAAAAGTTCAAATGAAGTGCTACAAAACACAACTTGTATTTTGCGCAAAATATACTTTTGATTAAATCCATTGCATTTTCCATTAAGAATTTAGAAAAATAGAAACTTAAAATTGTTTAAGCATATCGGCAATAACAGCAAAGAGCAACTTCATCTCCTGCAGATGAATAATTGGATAATACGGTCTACGGTGGTTTTAAAACAGAAACAAACCAACAGCTAAAGAATGAAAGACTTTTATTAGAAAATGATGACAGCCTACAAGACAAATTTAGCCAGCATCTGAATCAGAACAGGAAACAAAAAAATAACCATGATTAAATCCTTTTTTTTCAGATGATGTTGGTAAACATCAAACAAAAAAAATATAGAAACTAAAAAGTGGTACTCAAAAACATACCAATACAGGAAGAGCGTACTCAGCAGCTTTCCACATGAAAGAAAACGAATTTGTCCAGGGATTAGTGTGACATCTTGCTTGGATTCTTCCTTAATAAATCAACAGATCTCGCACAATCCATTTTCCAAAGGCGTTTCTGTGAAATCACATCCTCTCAAAGAAAGTCATCTCCAAACCTCAACACACAAGGGCTTCAGATCCTAGAATGGGAAACCTTAAACTGCCTTGCGGTGGTACTCTGGAGGGGCAACTTCATAGTCGCTGGCATTGAAGAGCGATGCAGAGTTCTTTACAAGGTACCTGGAATGAAGCAGCATTGTGTTCACTTCTGCTGTGGATTAATCGCGATGAGACCGTTTAAAAGTTCATGAATACTCACTTGAGGAAGTCTTGTAGATAACTGAGCAGCAGTGCAAGGCTCTTCTCATCCAGAGGAGTGTATGCCAGCATGGCTCCGATTCTCACTTTTAAAACCAAACAATGATAGAATTTTATGCACCATGTGAACTCTTTTTCCTTAACCCTTTGATGCGTAGCATGGGTCAGGAGATACCCATTTTCCATTGGATTTGGGTCACTTTTGACCCATGTTGTGCATCAAAGGGTTAACTAAAGCTTTTTACAGACTCATATTGTAATATATAGGGATGGTACGGTATTACTACCCTTACAGATACTGCTTATTGTCCCAACAGCAAAATAAAATAAAATTCAGGACAGATTTGCTTTCTTTTCTCATATGTACTGTATATAAATTTACATTCTTGAGCAGCACTCTGCAACAATATTGTTTTGAACAAATCACTATAATTTACTATAATATGATAACTGAAATGTAAAATAGAGAGAATAATTATTCACAGTAAAAGAAAGCAGTCTTCTGAGCAAATCATTTCAAAACACTAAAATGTATCCTAGAATAATGTCTTATGGTGGTAGATGAGGTGATGATAGAATGTGCGAGATGAAGTTCTTCAGATTTAAAGTACCGATAGCACAACTGTTAACATATTTGATTGGTCCTCTAGTATTTAAAAATGTAGCTCCATCCATAGTAATACGTTGTCAAAACGTGGGCATCCAAGTTTAGTTCCACCAAATCAGCATCCAGTCAAACATGAAATATGCTCACAATGTCCACTTCTGTTCTTGAGTTATGAAAAATTAACAGAAATATGTTTTCCAGAACATAACGTCATCACAATAAAGTTGACCTTTTAATATTAAATGCCATCACTTCATTTTATCCCATTAGACACTTGTGTGAAACTTTCACATAATTAGTTCATTGGGTTGTGGCCAAAAATGTGTTTTGTAGTGTCATACTGGCCTGTGACCACTAAATTCTAATCCGTTCATTGTTGAGTCTAAGTGGACGTTTGTCAAATTTAAAGAAATTCCTTTCATGCAGGGGTATCAAAAATACAGCCTGCGGGCCAAAACCGGCCCGCCAGATGGTCCATTTCAGCCCGCAAGACGACTTTGCAAAGGGTAGAAATTTCAGAGAAGACATTAACCGTAAATTTATAAAACTGTAAATTTTAAATAACTTCTAGATCTTGACAATGTTGTTTTGATCACAAAGTTAAATATGAGATTGTTCAGTTCCAGATACCTGTGACCAAATGTTTTGTGCCTTTGTAGACACCCTGTGATCTGTCAGTTGCAATGTACGTGTCCATGATCAACTGAGGCATAATATTGTTGAAATTGAACTTGTTTTTCTTAAGAAATTTCAGGATGACCATGTTTTGTAAAAAGATAATTCATTAAATGTGACCATTTTCAGAACGTACTTTTTTAAATCAAAACAAAGGGGAAAAGTAGAAGTTGTCGTAATTTACAGGCTATTTTAAGGCATTCCTGAGACAATTGGGCCCATTTGGGCACAAAGATGCACAGACAACTCTCTAACATAACGCCTCTGAACACCACTAGTATAAGCGTGAAGGCAAGAAGAGAAATTATTGGTCTTTGTCTCAAGAGTCAGAAGTCTGTTCCCAAAACTGGAGTTTCACACTAAAACTGTTCCGTGTTAACGTTCAGTTTTTCTGACTGAACGTGTATGTTTTACAACATACACATTTTGGTCTGGATTTCATCTTCTCAAAGAGCCCTGCACACTTTTGAGGCCGACTTTTCAAAAAGCTACTATATATTATTTTCATATGAATGATCAATCTAATGAATTAGCTTTTTAAGAAATGCAATAGGATGGAGCTTTCCTGACAAAAAATTATACTAATAATAATTCCTGAAGAATGTCACACAATCTTGACTAACACAAAATCTAATATTAATACCCCAACCTCACCATATATCAAAATACAAAAATGTGTCACAGAAATTAAGTGCAATTTTATTTTTACAAGTTTTAATACCAAGTCTGAGATTAGGTCATATTTGCCACCCTATGTTTTGGCATCTACAGACGCTTCATCAGCCACCACTAATTTGTATACAACACTGAAACAGCGTGATGCTGTGTAACTGTTCTTACCAAAGAGTCTGAGTAGGTGAGGGGCGCCGTAGATTTGAGACATAGATGTATCCGGATGGTTGGCCAGGATGTCTGCGTACTGAGGCCTCTCAAATTTGTAGAGAAGTTGTGTCCCCAGCATAACATTGAAATATTCCCGGATACCAGCAACCACCTCGTTTACAGCAAACTCCCTGATCAGAGAAGAGAGAAAGTCAACACATGCTGGGAACAGATATTCATAACAAATTTGTCATTTGTTTAGTTTTTTTGCTTTTCTTTTGTAAACAAGTGACATGATAACAAATAACAGTTTTTACTTGCTGTCAGAGTTTCCTCTTGATTTCTTGTAGTTTGCATAATCTTCAAGGACTGCATCAACATTCTTTTTGGCAGGTAGGTGGAAAAGCTGAAGACAGACAGAAAACCAACAAAGAGAAACACACGAATGAATAACTGTGGCAATGTTATAGTATAAATAGATGTGGCAATAATAAGGACACGAAGGCTGTGAACAATAAGTGAAATTCATGGACAACTAACCTGTTTTTGCCGTGTAATCAGGTCCCAGTCATCAACAAGCCATGGTTTCAGCTCCTCAGGGATTTTCACTTTAACCTCCACTCGATTTATGAAGGTTTCCTCCTAATCAAACAGGAACACATTTGAGAAAAATAGTCACGATAATTTTTTTTTTTGCCATAATGTTTATGCAGTTAACCGAGGCTCAGAAACATTTCAGAAACCTGTGAGTTAGCTGTAGTTTCTCAGCAGCTTAGAAATATTTCACACTAAGGTCCTTTGCTAAAAGCAGCTCAGTTGATTTACAAACTTACACTTTCCACAGTTGGGTCAACACGTGCTCTCTTTTTACGTGGCGGGTGAGTTGGGTCTCCCCCTGAACTAGTTCCTTCTCCTGCTCCAGGAGCTGTATGAAGACAAAAACCCTTGACTGTGTTTCTTAACAACTTCCAGCTTCTATCATACTAATTATAGAGACACAAAAAATGCAGTGATAATTAAAAAGAATTAAATTCATCAATTTTAATATGTTATATTGTGTAAAAACACAGCATAATATACTCACTCTTCTGTTTGTTCTTTTTGGTTTTCCTACAAAAGAAAAAAATATAAGCGTTTAAGTAACTTTAAATGACAGAATGCATCACAGCAGATGACTGAGAAAGAAGACATGTACTCACACATCGTTCTTCTGCGATGCAGCAGGTAACTTCTTATTCGGTGCAGCTCCCCTCATTCTTCCTTCTACATAATGGTCTCTAAATTAAGAAAACAAAACAGTTCATCATTTATACTGAAGTCAGTCGGGCGGTTTTTAGAAGGTTTCAGAACACAAGCTACGGTGAGTTTAATAAACTGGAGGGTTTTGGAAAAGTAGCATCTGTACTTTGGTCTTGTGGCATTCTCAATACATGTCTAAAGAGTTTAAATACTAAAACACGTTTACTGTGTAGTACAATATGTTCTACTGACATTAGATGACGATGGGCGACCAGATAGCAAAGTGGTTAGGGCACTGTTTGGTCATATGTGTCCTAAACAGAGGACCTTCTGTTCAATTAATGGCTAGCTGGCTGGACATACTTTCCTTTCTGAATTACTCCTCTCTCTATACTGTCTCTCCTATCAATAAAAGGTGAAATACCCCAAAAAAATAACTTTATAAAAACTACAGAAATGGGTGTCCGTATAGGTCAACGGGTTAAGTGGGTGACCCATGTACAGGGGCTGGTCCCCGACGCAGCGGCCCGAGTTCGATTCCCTGTTTGCGGCCCTTTGCTGCATGTCTCCGCCCCCCACTCTTCTCCCTGCTTCCTGTCTGTCTTCACTGCCGTAAAAAGGCAAAAAAAAATAACTTTAAAAAGTACAGAAATTAGACTGTGATGATGATGATGAATGTGTCTCTGGATCTTTCTAATAAGGAACACGTAGAGGAAGTTAAAAAAAAAAACAGTCAGGTCAGCATCATTGTCAGTATTACTTATCACTTTTCCATTCTAGTTTTATTTTAGCTTACTTATTTTTATCTTTACTAATGTACTGTACTTCCATCTCATTGCTATTCTATTCCACACTGCATTTACTCTTGTTTTGTCTTGTGTTTTTTTTCCCAGACGAATATCTTGCACAAAAATTTCCCTCAGTATTACTAGTTACAGCTTCTCATCTCTTAGTAAAAAGTACTATAAAAAATATAGACTTACTGATTGGCCCTCTGAAGCTCTTTCTGTTTCTGCAGATTACTGTCCACATACTTAAGCACTCTGCTTTCAGGAACCCATTCGTCCCAACTGGAAGACAGAAAACGGGAAGAGTTCAAGCACTTGTAAAATCTTAACTGTACAAATCTTGATCATGACTGACCAGAGTCAAAAACTTACTTCTTATTCCAGCCGCTGTAATGAATAAAGTATTTGATTTGTTTGTCCTTTATGTTTATCTTAACACACTGCAAAAAGAGGCAAGATTCATTGTCAAAAAAACAACAACACACCAGATACAGAAGAGGAACACATGATCAGAGAGAGAGGCTAACTAAGGCGGCCTACCTTAGCTTCGTAGAGCAATGGCCCATGAAAACACAGCACTCTTTCACCTGAACAGAGTGTCGGTCAATTAAAATCAGCATGCCAGTAGTTCATGTACAACAAAGCAAAACTTTGAAGCTAGCTAAACTGCTTGCACACAAGTGCATGTCTGGGCTTATAATCACACATACTCAACAAGAACTAATCTTATGAATGGTTTAAATACACTTTAAAGGGCACTAAATTTACTATTTTCTTCTGTTTAATACTCCTACTCAACAATATTTTACAAGAAAACGTTGTTTTTTACTTAATTTAATAAATGTCAGAATTAAAAGTTGCATACTGATTAAGTGATAATTACAAAAAGTGACCATACTTGACTATAGAGCAAAATTGATTTAGTCCTGCCATCTACCTTCAATACAGAGTGAACACACCGTAAAGAAAGTTGCAGAAACATCTGATGTGACAATGGCAGGCAGTGACAAAACGGTACGTTAGCCTCACTAGCTAACGGTTAGCTCAGAGAGAACAGAGGTGGGCGGTGAATTCATCCGGAGCTAACGCTGCATGAATGAAGCTGCTGGTTTCACTTGGCTGGAAAATGCCTAAAACTAAAGTCTTATGCTTTCTAGTTACCAACACTTTATTGTGAAACAAAGACAAACCCGAATACACAACTAAAGCGACGAATAAAATCGACGAAGACCTGTTTTGTGCTCAGAGGTACAACAATGAAAGCTAACGACGCTAGCTTTTCGGCGGCAGCAGTGTTTATTTCGAGCAGCGAACATTTTGGAGCTTTCCAGCGGCTCCGGCAGTCCCAGCAGCCACACATTTAGAGGGAAATGAAACGGGCGACTTGTTACCTTCTTGAAATTTAGGTTTCGGGTCCTGTTTCGGCGCCATTCACGGATTAAACTATCAAAATATGGGAAAAATCGCCAGCTCCCATTACAGTGTGCAACGGCGCCGCTCTCTAATAACGTCATGACCAACGCGGTGACGCAAGGATCCCGCGACAAAAGATACAGCCACAGAGTCAAATCCGGTCAAACATCCTGTGAATATCACGATAAAATTAAAAATAACAACGTTTTCCCATGCGTGGCTCGTTTACCTTACACCGCGCTGTCTTCTGGTGGAGTTTTTCTTAATGGTATGCATTAGAAAAATAGTTTCCTGGCTAAACATGAAGCAGTGAAGCAATTTTAAAATTAAAAACAACCAGTTTTGCTAATCTCCTCTGAACTGGATTTCGTTTCTTTGTTTTGGACACAAGTGTGTTGATGACGGTCATCTGTTGAACAGATGTCCTAAAGACTGAGTAATTTAGAAATGCCGGGTTTTTCTAAGTCTCCCAGCCCCACCCCTCTACACACACTAAAAAAGGTAAATCATTTTTCAAATTAAAAGTACCGCATTTCCGTATGCAGAATTGCCACTTCTACTTGCTTATGTTTCAAAACCTCCATTCACTGCCAATATTATTGTGTAGACATATTTCAACTCTTGATTTTACTTAATTGCCTAAATGCTTTATATTCAATGTAATGTACAGCCCCCGTGCAGCGTCAACTACATGCAAAATTATTCAAAATTGCATTACCTTGCAGTAATTGCATTATTTCTAGGTTAAACTGTGGTCTTTTTTTCCTCTTTTGTAAAATTACAAACAGTAAAGTTTTTAGTTTTCTTATTTTGTTCAGGTCCCACAGCAGGAACTCAGTCAAACAAAAGTCAGTAGATCTTTAATTAGTTAAGATAAGATAAGATAAAGTTCTTTATTTCTCCCCACTCCAGGGGAAATTTACATTGTTACAGCAGTTCCATTTACAATATATACAAGGGTGGCAAAATTTTTTAACAGAAAAAATAAAAATAAGGTTCAATATTGATCAGGCTTTTTTTTTCATGTAAATTAGTAAAGTTTAATGTTGTAGTTTGGTGCTGAAGAGCAAACAGGGGCTGATTTCTTGGATGCTGTTAATAGATGGCTGATGTTGTGTGACTGTCTGAGCTGTCGCCGAAACTCTGATATCCACTTAAAATCACAGGGTTGTCTGTTTTTCAGGGGTAAACTGTAAAAGTAAAAATAGTTTTAGGAGGACAGCCACTGCGGTTCTGATTACTGATGACAAGTATGTGATTGATTTTTAGCTGGTCATCAATCTTCCTTTGTCCTTCTCCATCTTTGTAAAGTCTTACAGTCAGATTTTTTAGTTTTCTTCACATGTGGAACCACAATCCAGACACAATCCATAGGTCCAAGACTGAGAAAGTTCTGCTATTCATAGGCCATTTTATAACTCTGTTCATGCAATTAGGTCAGTTGGAAATTACATCTAAATTTAGCCTCAATCCAGAGTTTCTACTTTGGAGCCTGTATTTCTATTTACTCTTTTTAAAGTGTTTGTTGTCTTATTTGTTCATAAGACAAAACACTCCACTCGTCATCTTAGAAATAATGCAGTTATTGAGACAAGACTCAACTTTGAATCAAAAGACGTGATATTGCTTAAGGGTTTACTCACTTCTGTAGTTTACTACAAAGCTGAGTCAAATTCTGATGTTTTATTTTGGTGAACATTCACAAACATAATCTGTTTAATTTTCTTTGCCGCATCTCGTAACAGAGTGACACATGGAGCCGAAACGGGACCGTCCTCAGACCAACTACAAAGATGAACTTTCTTGTATCGGTTTAATTCTTACAAATATCAAACAGCACAGTAGACCTTGTAGCCGTTCAAAATGATCAAAGCTTCTACTGAGTTATTGACATCATCTGATAGCAAAACGGGACAGAAACAGAAAATGTTACAATGCGTGTCAAGCAACAATGACGTCTTTAAATAGCATTAATTATATAATTACAAAAGAAATATCACATACAATGACAGCAATGCATATCCACAAATCAAACAAATGCTGAAAATATATATGATAATAAATAATCCTAATTGTAAGCACAAGTCAAAAAATAAAGGGAGGGGAGGCATCTATAATAACTTCAATGGTTTTCAACTTCTGGGCCAAAATGCGTGTTGTGATTCACTCAAAGACTAAGCTATCACAGTTATCTTAAAGGCTGTTGCAAATACACTAAACACCACAAAAAAGGCTTTGCGTCCTGTGGCTTCACTAAGGAACAGCATCGCATTCAAACAGGTGAGCTTTCATGTATTTTGCAGAGACATACAAAGCTGGAAACTACTAGGTGTGAACTGTGACGCTTCACTGCTCCACACAGACTTTATGTTAAAAGAAAAAAAGCAAGTGTGTGTTAAAATCAAACATAAAGACATAATGAAATGTAATTAATCCACTTGCACTCAGTGAATAGTTTTAAGCCTTTCAATCAAACAACTAACTTCAAGTAGACCAGAAACTAGCCTTGTCTTGCAAGTGGAGCAGAAATTTGTCATTGTCAACTGGCCACTTCTTTGTAGCTTCCCATGTACGTTTTTAAGAGTAATATGCAAAACAAAACAGCTATACTTTAAGAGAAAAACACACAATTGCAAATCTTAGATTTACGTTCAGGTCCAATTGTTGGTGCTTGTTGGACCAGCGCCCTTCATTCACACACCGAATGAAAGCCTGATCTTACAATACTGACTTACTCCCAATTTCTATGCATTCTAGGTACAATATTGTTCATATTTACGAGAAGGAAAGAGTGTAGTTATGACAACAGAAGGATCTAGCGTTTGCTTTTGCATTTCTAGTGGCAACTGTTCCTAGAGGCATAGGGAATGCTTCTTAAAAAACAAAAACAAAAAAACAGCACACATCCAACATAACTTACATCATAAATAATTCCTTGAAAACAATGACCACAGCATGAATTTCTTACAGAAAAAAAAACTACAGTGATGGCAAAAATGGCCAGATCTTTCTGCTGTCAAAACATTCTGACAGAAATGATACCATTTAGAAAATAAAGAAAGTGTTACACATTCTGTTTTGCTGTGACTTGCCTTTTGTACATTGATAGCAATGCCCATTTTCTTTATATTCTAAATTTCATGTTCCATAAGGTGTCACTTCATTGGGGTCTGTGCATGTATACTGAAATAATGCCATTGACATGAAATATTGAAACAAAACTGTAAAAACCAGGTACAAAAGGTACAATATAATCAAAGGACCACATGAAGAGGTGTGAAAAAGTCTTCAGTATTCACAGAAAAATATCAACTGAAGTAACTCACTGGACAAGAAGCGTCCTAAGTTTATATACATATGATAAGTAAAATTGAAAATAGATTTTCCTCTCTGTACATAGCACTTTATTCTTTCATCTTCCTCTTCCTTATTTACAAAGAACTCCTGTTCTCGAGGTCTCCCTTGCTTTCCAGTTCTGTGTGGATCTAGTCAAGAGAGATAACGTCAGATATGGAGCCATAAATGGCTGCTGCTGCAGCTTCCACTGAGGACCTGGACAATCCTGAAATGGCGTGGCTGTCCCTGTCTCTGTCTTTGTCGCGGTCCCGAAGACTGCTGGAAGACACCAAACTACTGGTGCTGCCGCTGTTGCTGCCTCCATTGGTTGCTGCCAGTGAGATGCTCCCAGGGGTGCCTGGCTGCTCCCGCAACATCTGAGAGGAGCCGTAGGGCAGGAAACGGTTGAGGAGCAGGTCGTGGTCCTCTGAGGCGGAAGCCGATGCAGCCGCTGCTGCAGCCATCACCATGTTGTAATGCTGACAGGACAGAGAAGTGTGACTGTTAGTCAACATCCAAACATACTGTACAGCAGCATGATGTAGCTCATTGGTGCTGCCTGCAAGTTTAGAGCTGTAGTCACCTAACATCAGACTAACAGTACAAGCAACTGGCTGAGTTTGGAGAATCTACGGTTCTACAATTTCATTTAGCAGACGCTTTTATCCAAAGCGATGAACGTCTTAAGAGTAGAAACAAAACAAGCAAGGATCACATCAGTCTCTTAAAAATAAGTCGTGAATCTTAATTGAAAGGCTTTGGCCAAATAATTCATATTCACAAAGCTCTTTAGCAAAGATCCTAGCTGAGAAAAAAAAAAAACTTTGTGAGAAGTTAGTGGTGCTGAATATCTGTAATAGCAGAAGTATTCATCAAAGCAAATGTGCACTGTTCAGACTGCACTTTGATGATTCATTAAATGTACATCAAAACAATTAAGTACCAATCACCTACAGCAAAAATGCAGAAATAAATGTAATTTTAGAGTCACGCAGCCATCACTGGATGACTTAGCAACATCAGTGCCATATGTAGATTCATCTCATCAAGGGCTGCAGTTGTAATGACATGCAGATGGTGCTTGTTGCGAGGCACAACCATGACGAGTAAAACTTTTTTTGGGGAAAATATTTTTCTACAGAAGCTCTGTTAGTAATTCTTTAAAGGAAACTCTTGCCAGAAACTCTACATAGGTGGAATCATAGTGGTAGGATAACATACTTGGAGAATAAGACTCAAGGCGTTGTCGTTACCATACCTGATTTTCACCTTGGAGGAAGGAGAAGAAATTTAGATCTGTAAGAAAAGGAAGAAGAGTCCAGTTACTTCTTTGTGAACATACAGAACATAACATATAGTTACAAACAGATTTAAAGGACCAGTGTGTTGGCTTTAGTGGCATCTAGTGTTGAGATTGCAGACTGCAGCCAAATGAATATCCTCCTGTCGCACATCCTTGAGAAGAACCTCATGTCACTTCTACATAAAAAATGTGCATTGCCCTCTCTAGCGTTTGGCTCGTCTTTTCTGGGCTACTGTCGAAACATGGTGGTGCAACTTGCCGGGCTCCTTAGAAGAGGACCTGCTCCCTCTGTAGATTTAAAAAAACTCATTTTAATGAAAACACAACGATTCATAGTGACAGAAAACACAATTATGAAATCCAGTGTTCCATTTCTGTTAATAGATCACCATCAATCCTACACACTGGTCCTTTGATATGCAATAAGCATCCATACTTACAGGTTGGTTTGTTTAGATTTTGTTAAGTCTGTCTTAATACAACACCTGCATGACTTAAGTCTTCTAAATGAAGGACAAATTGCTGTAATCATTCCTACTGTCCACACAAGCAGTAAAGTGATCCCCTCCTAATGTGACAGCCCTGTTTCAATGCCACATCTCTTCTTATGCTAAAATAAAGCTAAAGCATACAGGGAGTGATGGTAACCAGTGATACATGCTGGTGTTTTGTCCCAGCAAAAAACCCAAAATGTACAACTATCACAACACATCACTTCAGAGACACAAAGAGAGAATTTTGTGCTGCAAAGCGTGTACTTTGATACAGCACTAATTCATTTGTCTACTTCAGATTGGTGAAGCATCGGATTAGCTTTGGCTGAACTTTAGAATGTGTTTCTGCACAATAAGTATTATGTATTTCTTTCAGTGTAGTTGCCCTACTGATGTATTCACAGGTATGTGGGCAGAATGAAAGAATACTATGATGAATAGCATCTTTAACATGCATATGGCCAAACCATAGTTGTATTAAAGCAATTAAAAATACTAAACCCAATTTTTTAGGGTAAGTGACAGGTCTACCTGGCAGGTCACTAGTTGTGTGATAATAGTGGCGGTAGTCCTGGATAAGAGGTGGAGGGGGAGGAATGTAGCTGGTCTCCACAGGGGGCATGCTGGGAGCTCTGGACACAGGTGAGGCCTGGCTGTGCAGGTTCAGTACTCTGACAGGAAACAATGGTACATGAGATTAGGGACAAAAGAAGTAACTTGACAGATCTGAGCACAAACATCCCAAAAATACAACTGTTTATGGGTGTCTTGCTTCCAGATTCATGGTTTGGAGGCTTACCCCTTGTTTGCAGGTGGAGACACAGGTGACAGTGAGGGACAGGCTCTTTTAGGAGGTGGCTCATCATCTAGCTCGTCCTCTGAGGAGCTATCCAGTGTCAGATCAATCACATCGACGTTCTTGCTGTTGTCATTAGATGATCCCCGTTTATGCTCGTGTGTTTCTGTTCGAGACAAATCTACAAAGAAACGGTAAACTCACACTGTGCCCAAAGACGATACTGACCAGTAGACTTGAAAAACTGCAATCTGCAAGCTACATACCGCTGTCTACACCATTGTAGGAAGCAGACACCTCCTGCACCTCCTTCTTTGACCTCATAGGGGCCCAGCTTCCATCTTCTTTGAACTGGATCTCATCACAGTCAGAACAGCTATTTAGGATTTCCATAAACAACCTGTGAAAATGGCAAACCATTTCAACCTGCAGCACTGATGACTGTCTCACTACAAGGATTTGGAAAACCCAGGGTTTCATACATAACAAACTAATCCTGTTAGCTTGCGGGGTGGGACTTCCCAGTCATTCTTCGTCAGAATAGGTTACCAGATCGACCATGGATATCTGAATTATTACAATCGTATAACTTGGCCATGCGTGTAGAGGAGTATTACAGTGTTTGAGCAGAGTCCTAAGTGAGCTGTGTGCTTGAGCTACAGTAAGTAGTGGTGGTTCACTACTCATTTCACTTTATGGAAACATTACATATATCTACAGTGACA
The DNA here is from genome assembly GCF_022539595.1 of Amphiprion ocellaris. Classification (NCBI taxonomy): domain Eukaryota; kingdom Metazoa; phylum Chordata; class Actinopteri; family Pomacentridae; genus Amphiprion; species Amphiprion ocellaris. The sequence goes on along the minus strand of NC_072768.1, from coordinate 13,072,839 downwards.
TCTTGAACACACTAGACACATATATAAATATATGTAGATATAAATCAGTGTCATAATTACCCATCAATAATAAGGTGCTCATATGGTGCCTTCTTGTCACAGACTGGACACACCCAGGTTGGCTTTTTTTCATTCATTTGGATATAAAGTGTAGCATCGAAGCACTGAAGATGTGAGCATGTCATTGCTCTGCAAGGGATTGTCAGTCTCATCTTCCCCAGCTTTAACACAAAGGACACACAAGACATGTCACTTCTCAGGACTGCATAAAATTCCACTTATTTTTATGATAGACATGGCAGAACAAAGCAACAATGAATACAGTATGAACTAGACAGAGAAACCTTGGACCCACAGTCCCTTATCACCACATATCTTCTTCATATTGTTGTGCTTTTTGCCTCTATGCACAATAAAATACAATTCTTGGAATCTGCAGGGATGAGAATGACAAATGGAAAAAAACTCTGAAAATCTCCCCCCCGCGTTGCAAAGCACGTTGCCGAAAGATGTCGGCAGCGGGATGGCCATCACGGTGGGCGGCCATCACAAGTCTCGGCTCGCGACGCGTCGGCCGGCCGGCCGCTTGCCTACCCCCCTACAATTTTCTCAACGGATTTACACGATTCACAAAAACTATACTTTCGGCGGAAAAAAACTCGGAATTCCGCGGATCCGCGGAAAATTCTCATCCCTGAATCTGAAATTTTCACTAAAGGTAACCAACTTCTCACAAGTAAGTAAAATAATGCATAGTAATGGTGAATAATATTTACAGGACACAGGAGGGAGACCCGTAGACTGGTGGTAGCGATCTCACTCTCTGGATCAGCTGTCAGTTTCTCTTTGACTGTGAGAGGAAGCAAAACACAAAAGGTAAATACACATTACAACTTTCTTTTTCAAGTGTGCAGTATAGTGGGGGAGTCAGGACCCCCAAACTCCTTCAAATTTAGCTAACATTTATCTATAAACCGAGTATGAAACACACCAAGTGCAACTTATTCAAAGCAAACCATCGCTCTGGGATTATCTGAAGAACTCCACAAACAATAAACAATACAAACTTTGGATAGAGGTAAATTTAAGCTCTATGTGTGAACTGCAGTGGAACAACAAGCAGCCTTTTTAAAAGGAGGAAACGAAGGGATTTTTTCAAGAATATCCTAGGGACCTTGTCATAACTTAGTTCCTTTTTTATTTTCTAAGTTTAAATCCTTGCACTTCCATGTTGTTGTGTATGTGCAGTCAAACATGCCACAAAAATGAACATGAAATATTTTATGACATAATTTAATGTGACAATATTTTACATGTCCTGCTCAGCAATAGTAGCAAACCAAGTCCAATGTGTTTACTAATAAAGTTCCAACTTACTCAGAGCTCTTGAGTGGTCAGGGTTCCTAATTCCTTTGGCCCGTAGTCTTTGCAACAACACTGCAGACGACTGCTGTCTTACCAAATACACAGCCATGGAAAAACTCTGACAAAAGAAGAAATAATAAGCAAACCAAGTCACACTGATGGCTCACATTTTCAGATAACACTACATTACACGGGCTTTTACATCTTTTTCCAATATTCTGACCCAGTGCTCTTACCCTCCCAATTTCTGAAGTCCATGACACCACAATCGTGTTGGGGACTGTTGTGGACAGTCGGACAAGGGATGTTATGTTAATGGGGCGACTGGGCCTTTTTGGTTCAACTCCATTTTTGGTGGGAGGAAGATATCCCTGCAGACAAAACACCACATAAAATCAGTGACTTACACTACAGCAAAACTATGACAAAACAGGCAAACAACAAACAGTGTTGACTCACCGGGAGATTACACGGCTTGCCATTGACCTTCACACACAGATTAGGGGGGAAATGATCCTCTTGGGGACAGCTTGTTTCTGATAAACAAAATCTGAAAATGAAGGAAATAAATTACATAGAAGATAAGTGCAAATGTTAAAAGGAGCAAATGTCAAGGCAATGTTTCTCTAAAGTTACCGCTTTCACAAAAAGGTTGGGTTGCTTGTATATTTTACCATTTCAGATGTGTCAAGTACATCCATCTCCATCTATGATATAGGAGAGCACTTCTTTAAGGATGTCAATCATCACTCGTTAAGTCATTAGGTATTTTTTCTCAGCTGAAAAAAATGTGCTTATGTAAGGTGTGAGTAAGGCCTCACACTTTACCTTAGACAAAGCACACTATTGATTGAGTCTCTTATCAAGAGTCAATCAATAGCGTGCTTTGTCTGTATTGATCAGTTGGCTAACAATGTGTCCACATTTAAACATTTTTCCATGTTTTATTGCTTTTAAAAAAAAAGTTCAAGTTCAATGGGAATAAAAACTAGGAGGCTGAGCAAAAGAGACAAACAAGCCTTTGTTCTAAAAATTAGGACCAGTCCCAGTCGTAATTCACTGTTTCCATCATTTATCATCATGTCTAACTGTCAGCTAATAGATTTCAGATGATTAGGTTAAAACTTGCCTTTTTACTGTTCAAATATAAAAAAGAAAGACTAAAAAGACATTTATGAAATATGCAGATTAATTATAATTTTAAAAACAAACCAAAAAAAAAAAAAGGCAAGCATCATTCAAGTGATACTGCTACTTCTGGTTGCTTCAAAACTCAGGGAAGATAAAAACAGACACACTTTCCATCTAGCAGCTAATACACAGAGGGTTTAAAACAGTTGCTCTAAAGAAAACTAATTTAGACATACCTTAACTGGACTTGAACGGCAAAGTCACATTTGGTCCCAGATATGTCCCTGAAGAATACCAAGAGGAGGCAGGTCAGAACAGCTGAACACACTTTAATAACAGCTCATTTCACTTTCTGTGTCAGACAACATCCGCTTTTAGAGTCCTCTAATAAACTGTAAAGGGGTATTATAGTGTTAGTCCTTCCTCCCTGTCATCTCGCTGACAGCAGAAGACAGAATGTAAGGGGAGTGCCCTGACTTACATGGAGCTGCTGATCTGTTGAACTTGCTGTGGTGTTAATGCAAAAGCATAACATGCTTCCTGGAACCGCTGACTGTTGTCTGAAGCTGTGAAAAGAAACCAGAAGCAAACAGTCACTGAGGAAACCAACAGAAACTAATAAGCACTACTGTCAGCTCATACTGAACTTTCACTGAGCGTAGTTTAGATATCTGCGAACACAAAGCTGTTTCGGTATGGACACAAGAGAAGTGTTATCACTTCACCCACAGCTGAGAAGCGATGTGTGGACTCACCAAGGCTGGTGGGCTTAATTAGCTCATCCAGCACATCATAGAATGGCAATCTCTGGAGCTTGACATCAGGGTGTACAGGGTGCAGGGCAGAGGGGAGGTGAGGCAGACTCAGCTCATGCTTAGGCCCAAGTAAAGAAACAGGCAGCAGCGGTGACGGGGAACCGTGGCTGTCAAATCCCAGCTGGGCGAGTCCAGTCGGCAAGCTGGACGCTGAGTGAACACCGGGAAGAGCAAGGTCCACTGGTGAAACCATTTTGGTTGGGAAGCGCCGCCTGTAGAGCTCTTTGATCTTCATCTGCACTGCCGGACTGCAACCAGCCTTGAGTAGGTGGAGAGCTTTAGTCAAAAGTTCATGTTTGCGCCCGTGCTTATTTCGTCCTGCATACCCCAACAACACTTGGAGCTCAGAAACTCGAAGGCTCATTACCATTTGCTGGTGAAAAACAAAAAGTGGGAAAAACAGTCTATAACAACTGTAAAAACATAATTTCCTAAGCCCATATGAAGATAAAAGTTTCCTCATTTTGTCTTCAGGCTTTAAGAGATTTTTTTTTTTTTAAATCAAAGAATCTCTGCTTCATTTTTTAATTACTAAAACCCTTTTAATCTCTGACAAATGCTTGAAACAGCAAGAAGAATATTGTTTCCTTGCTCTTTGTCTGACTACAATTAAATCTCAATAAAGGACCAACCTTAAAAGCATCATCATACACAATATTAAACAAACACAGCCACTCAGATGGCTCTGGTCGAGAAAGCCTGTTGGCAAGAAGCAAAGTGCACATTTCTGCTTCAAGATATACTTTTGTTAAAGCCATAGTTGATAAAGCATCAGCACATGGTGCAAATGATAAGGTGTCCCCAAAATAGCACAATATAATATGCCAGAGACTGTATTTTGGGACAGCATCACAGAATTGTTGATTTAACACTGGCAACATTTGACAGAGCAGCTTATGATATTGTATCAGACTTGGTTATGCTTTAAGATGGACTTTTTTGTTCCAGGAGATTGTGAAAATAAAAACAACGTCCTATAACATGACATCATCGTGTTTGTTCTATATTCTCAATAAACTAACAAACATGGCACATTGTAACATTTTCAATTAAAAGCCTTATAACCACCACAGAATTGGACAAACACCTCTGTGATACAGGGGGAAAGAAAAATGAACACGTTCTGTTCACAAGGATAGCATCCTTATAAGGTATTATATTAGGTTCCATTACACCGTAAAGCTACTCATATTCTTATGTTAACTCTCTTTGTGCTAATCTCTTGACCTTACTTGTGGGCAACTGTGGTTAAATGCATTATACACAAATGTCAAAACTGAAAAGCCAACTTGCAGTGATGAAGCCCATGTCCATATGTTTTAGCAATAAAAAGATATCTTGAGATAACTGTAAACATCTTCAGGATTTTTTAAAAAATCTGGCCTGTAAGAATGTGTTAGTGTACCACAGAGATATACAGTACTTTTTGATGCAATTAATAGGTGGGCTGACCTCTTGAAAGAGTTAAAGTCAGATGTCTTTTAAGCTGTAGAACACGAAAATTGACTCTGTAATAACAACACAGTTGATCAGATTGACGACAGAAAAGGAGAAGTGGCAGTAATCCAGATATCAGTCTAGCAGGGGAGCAGAAGAAAAACGTTTCACAATTGTTTTTTGACAATTCATAAGTACAAACATTAAAACAGAAGAAGGTGAAAAGAGACGGCGCGGATTTAGTTAGCTAGCACCGCCAGTATGATGCTGGTATAACCCGACTGAAAGAAAACTTAATGTGGTATTTTTATTACTCTATCTGGTGTTTGAGAGCAAAAATCGCCAATATGGGCAACATTCCGACTAAAGGTGGTGAATAGGGACTATATTTCGAGGACTACCATCATATGTCAGAAGTAACGCCAATGAAAGTGAACCTGCGCTTCGATTCCAGGGAATAGACAGAGCCCAGTTTTTAAGAGACACTGCGGTCCGCACTGTGAGCTGCTGATAATGTCAGGTGGCTAAAGACACAGTGTAGCTAGATTTAAAACGCTGACAGGAATGTGGGTTTGTTTCTGAGTAAAAGCGATATATGGCCTTATGTGCAGGTGAGCCGCCGCACAGACAGCCTAACGGATCGTCGGCAAACAATAACAAAGCTAATGCTAGCGAGCTAGCCAGCCTGCTAACTGTTTGTCTGCTCCCTCCTGCTCTGCCGTTTTCTTACGATAAGCTCCGACGGCGTCACTCCTCGGGCGTCTACTGTCAAGTAACACCGGTGCTACGAGTGGAGATTCAAATCTCGGTGCGTGAAACGTCTATTTGTCAAGCTAATGTAGGGGCTCGCTTTACCTTCAGTTCCGCACTCTCCGCCATCTTGTTACTCTGGGTGCGCATGCGCAACAGCCATCCTCAAGGGACAGAGCAAATTCAAACTGGGCTCCTTCCTCCCGGCGCACAGCAGGGGGCGCTGCTGCAGCACAAAACAAACGTGGCGCTGCAAAAGCTCTCAGAACAGAAGCATTCAAATCCCGTTCCTTTTGTTTACAACATGTTTTTTCTGTGTTACGAAAGCACACAGCAATAAAGTACTGCTTGACTAGATTCAAGACGCAAAGTAGTGATTCTGCTTTTTATTTATATTTGTTGCTGAAACAACTCATTGAATATTTATTAATAAACTGGCTTAGAATGAATGACCAGCTATTTTAATTATTACAAAGTCATTTATTTACTCATTTAACATCTTTGCATTTTTGTCACTTCTATCTTATCACTGAATATTAAAAATATTTGAAGATAACTGATCATTTTAAGATGTCCCTTGGGCTGTACGAACTTGAGATTGGCTTTTCAAGACAATCAATTAACTAAAAAGAGAAAATTGTTTTCTAACGGATATCATATTCTTTTTTTGTGCCAATCTAAAATGAGCATGCATTGCTTCAGTCATTCAACACATAGAGGTGAAAGCTGAAAGAACAAATAGAGCAAATTCTCCAAAGATAAATGGCGAAAATAGGAGTTATATTAATACAGGCCACTAGTCATGGGATCATAGCCGTTAGATTGATTTATGAATCAAAAACAAACATATAAGAGGCGAGTTGTGTCTGTAGACCACACTGAGGGCAAGTAATCACATTTCTTTTAATAAAATGATTTATTAATCAGCGATGAAAACAAATATTACAAGGACAAATAGGCTACTCTTAATAGAATATGTCGCTACTTACAAGGTCGCAGATGCACTAATTTCGCCCACTAACTTATTCTGTTTTTCAAGTCTTCCAAAAAAAACCAAAAAAAAACAAAAGAAACAGGTGTGGTTTGACTGCTACAAATAAACAGATTGTAGGCCTATGTCGATGCAGGGTTTTTATGTTCGTCCCATCTCTCGTTTAAAGTGCATAACATCCAAAGTAAGCTACTGGCCTGCACAGAAGGAGAACACAGCAAAAGTCGTAGGCTTATTTACATCACTGGAAGGATATTATTGAATGAATTGGCTAATCAAAGCTGCTATTGCTGACAACAACAACAAAAATAAAAAGAACAACCCACCATTACAACATACATACATTGTCATTGCACTTTGCCACAAATAATAAATAGAATCAATGGTATAATTTCAGGAAAACAAATGTCACCGGATGCCAGATGGTTACATAAATGCTGAGGGGGGTGAAGATGCACACTCTTTAAAATATTACAGTTAATTACAGTTTATCTACTTCGAGCTGGATTCCTCAGAGTGTCCGCGGAGGCTTTCCTTTCCACAGGGCGTCGGACAGAAGCTGCGGATGTGTCCTTTGTTGCTCTGTCGTGCAAATATGTGGTTCATGGAGGAAGCAGAGGAGATTTGAAGGAGCAGGAGCCGCTGCAGTGGCGAGGAGTTAACATCTTACAGGAGAAATGGTGCAAAGCGTCGTGAGCTTCTGAGAAGAAGGAGATAAAACCATCAATAGTGTACGTGTGTGTGCGTAAAAAAAAGTCCTGTAGGAAAGGAAACAGTCCGCAAAATTTTTTTTACTGTACTTTGAGGCATCAGGGATGTTTGAGTGGCACAGGAAAATGATAAAATGATTCAAGTGTGCGAAAAAAATGGCGTTAAACACGTTTGGAGACGTTTTATTTTAACATATTGTCTCACGGTTAATGTGTCTGAGAGTCTCTGGGTGTAGAAATGTCGTTTGTACATCATCCTGCCTAAAAATTACCTTTATCTCACTTATTGCATGAAATGATTACATTAAGTTTCATGAAGTTGCATGAGAGGCAGGATCAGACGCGTACAATGCTGTATTCATAACGTTATATTTCTTTTTTTTCCAACCTATTTATCACATAACTCCCAAACAAAAATGCGGAGAACAAAAATCTGATTGTGACAAAATTACACCCTACAGATAATCCAAACAAACTGAGCACACAAGCCGTATTTATGCAGTAATATATGCGGAAAATATGTCATAAAAACAAAAGTGAAGTCATGTCAGAGCGATGCTGATTCCGCTGCTTTATTTTTCTCACCTCTGACGATGTGAAGCTGCTGAACCATCTCCTCCCTGTAGGACAGCTCCCTCTTCATCTGATCCTGAAAATTATCTGAGGAACAAGTGGAAGGTACAGATTTGGATCAGTGAAGAAGTGAGCCTTCGTTTTTGCCTACTTTATCCCCTAAGTTACTAACAAAAGTTACTATAATTTACTCTCTGATGAGGTTTGCAAATCTTTCCCATAAACTTTATCTTTCATGAACACTTCGATGTGAAAATGTTCAACGTTCATTTTAACCTGATTGGGCTTTAATCAGCCAATAGAGGGCGCTATTGTCAAGATAAAGCCACAAATCAAGGCTCCAATTTGCAGCAAAGCACAGTTTAACACCATTGAGTGAAAATATTTCTATTCATGTTGTATAATGCAGATTAGAAATAGTAATATATATATAAAAAATAACGGTTATTTAACTACATTTATAAAACTTAATATTATTGCTTTTGTTTTACCATATTTAGGATGAATTGGGCAATGGGAGGTTAAGCTAAGTGTAAATAAAAATATTTAGAAGAGTATCTCCTTTAATATCATATTAAAAAAATATAAATATATGTCTTATGTGGGCCTGTTGAGACATTTTGCTTGTTGCTGTATTCATGGTGCTTTTCCTAATATTTGAATACTCCTGTTAGCAGACAACACACGTCTTTGGCATCATAGGGTGCATTTACTGGGAATAAAAATGTGGAATAAGTGTTAACATTAATATTACAGAAAAACTGGTTTTCCTGTCTTGTCACCAAATAATACCATCCGCCTCTAAAATGATTACCAGTAAGTGCATAAAATATTATATTTGGTGTTTTAAGCGTCCAGAGCTTTACCACACAGCTTTACATTTCACAAAAACACGTCTCTATGAAATTAGATCACACTTGCAGACACTGTATTTGCTAGAAACAACATAAAAAGGTGAGGAAAGCATTGATAAAAAGCTACAAAGAAACCTAACAATATGCATATTTTATGTTAGTTTTTTAAAATTTGTTGTTCTGAATTTATTTATCAATTAAAATGTGTGATTTCGCACAAAATAAATGCAGCACTGTTTAAGGTTTATTAATACCCAAAACTGACGAAAACCAAACAGGATTATATGCACAGGAGCTAAACAATTTCACTTCACCACCTTCACACAAGTCCCTTATTTTTCCTACCTGGAGTTCTCAGATTTTGCACAATTAAATAAACATTTATTTACCTATTTTTAAAATATATTGAGGGCTGCTACTGCTATTCAAACAGCAGGAACAGTGCTGAACAAAGAGCCGAGTGAGTGAGAATTTTTTGATCATTCTGTAGAGAAGGTTAAAGGTATTTATTATCAGTTAAAAACAGTACATTAGTCAAAATGTGAGTGGTGTTTTATCTGTATTTCAGATGATATTCACCTGATTATGCACCTCATATTTCCAGCTGCTTCTGCTGGGCATGTTTCAATTTAAGAATTATGATCTTTACAGCATCAGTCTGGAGATTTTAGTGTCACATATGGTCTTAATGTATGCACTGCAGATGGGAATTCTGGCATTTTCTAAACAGCTTTATATCAATTTCGATATTTCAGTTGAATAAATTCTCAAAGTGACTTTTTTTAAAGAAAAAATCCTGTACATCCACATATATTTAAAACAAACTATGTGTTTGCACTGCATCAGTATTGCAAATAAACTGCAATAGATAAAAATACAGCTGATATTTTGGGATTCACTCCAGCACATACACAGCACTATTGAGTAGGATTTAGCCAAAGCGTGGGTCATGTTTTGGTCTGACTCTCAAACAGGAGGAGCACTTCACACACACCAGAAAGACTTTTGAGAGTCTTTTGTGAATAAAATCACTGCTGCTGTGATGAAAAGCCAAAATATTGAGGAGAAAAAAAGAGTTTGGCAGAATTGAGCTTACCTTTCAAGTTTTGAAATTCACGTTCCAGCTTTTTCCTCAGCTCAACTTGCTCTAACAGCTGCTTCTGCAGTTCCTCTAAAAGGCAGAAAAAATAGAGGATGTTGGAGGAGAAAAAGACACAGGCCTTTGGATCAGCCTCCATCTAGGACACTTTTCTATTTTTAATGACAGTGATGAGCACATCATCATCATTATCATGCACACTGACAATCAGAGCAGGTCTTCCTGGGCCTGCAGGTAAAAAAAGAAAATAAGAAAAAAGAAAAGAGGAACCGAATCCTCCCTCATGTTTAGGGAAAATACAGAAAATGGAGAAAAAATAGAGGTGTTGTTTCATTTAGTAAAGTTAGGTGAGAAAGTGTTTCAGCTTTTGCAAGTGACGGTTAATTAAAGGTCGCTGTGGCTCTGAAACACTGGTTTACAAGGGTTTGGCCTCAGGGCTTTAAAAAAAATGGCTGGAGATGAGAGACAGGACGCTGAAAATTCGTTTGGTTTGTAAAATTAAAAGTCAGTGCAAGAAAACCATCTAATACCTAATAGTAATTTTAAAAAAAAATAAATAAAAACGGTTGGTTTTATTATGTTAAATAGGACAACGTGCGTAAAACTATATTGAACTGTATATAATAATAATAATAATAATAATAATAATAATAATAATAATAATAATAATAATAATAATAATAATAATAATAATAATCTGCCCATCATTTTGTCTGTCTTACCTTTTGCCAGACTTTGTATCTCTCTTTGTGATGGCAAAGCTCTGGCTGGTGCGTCCTCGCCTGAATACATACAAAATAAATGAAATAAGCTATTTGTATATGCAAAAACAATAAACCTGTATCTCTCAATACAGAGGCAAAAACACAGAAAAATCCTCTGTCTTCTCTCTGACTTACCCTCGTCCTGCTCTCGCTGGTTCTCCTCGCTGCTTTGTTCATTAAAAGATTTCGTTTCGATCTCCTCCACTGTGGAAGACGGCTCTTCTTTACTCGCACTCTCATCTTAAGAGAAAATAAATCGAAGTAATTGTTTTCTCCCCTTTTTCGACTTTATTTTATTTCATTTTTTGGCAGCTAAATGTTTAAAACAAAAGCAGAGGAAAAACATCTAACCATTTGTTGTTAGAGCTCCAGTCAGGTAATTGGCAGGTCTGAACTGATACGGACTGCTCCTTTGTTGCAGCTCACTCCTCTCCGCTGTGTAAACCTACAGGAGAAACAACCACCACTTCTTTGAGGCTTGGCAGAAAATAAAATTTAAAATCAGTAATAATAATTAAAAATATACTCTATGTTGGAATGTATTATTTTTATTTAAAGGAATGATATTTTTTTCTAAGGGATGTGGACAAGCTGTTTTGTTGTCGCTGTTACACTGTTTCAATGAAACACAAATTCCCCCACAAGGAAACATTTATCTGCGTAAAAAAGTACACACAGGCCAAGAAAAAAGAAGCGCACTTGCAGAAAACTCGAGGGGAATATTACAGCTCGTATTATGGCCAGTGTTTCTCTGTCAGAAGTCACTCACTTCAGTGAAAGACGCAGCTATGTGGGTCTCTGATAACTGCTTGTTCTGCAGTTCTCTGTCAGAAGACTGGGCCACGTGGAGGCTCATTTTCTGGGAATCCACGGCCACGCTCTCCTGCATGCCTTTGGAGTCGGAGTCGTTTGGTGAAACGCTGTGCGCCAAACCGGGAGGAGTCCGAGGACACACCGAGGACAGAGGCCGGGAGTCCTCCTCCTCCTCCTCCGGTGTTTTGTTTGTCTCCACGTCCACGTCCGGCTCGCCCTCGCTGTCCACGCACGGGGACATGGACCGGTAGCTCGAGCTCTCGCTTAAAAAATCGGGCGATAAATAACCAGTGCGACACCCGTTGTACGCGCTCCTGTTGCCGTACAGTTTGGCGATGCAGTCTGCGTCTTTAATGACGGGTCTGAACGCGGAGACGTAGGTGATCTTCCGGGGCGGCAGGGTCATCCCCTCCAGCGGCCTCCCCTCGTCTCCGGACTTGTCGTCTTCGTTACGCATGGACTGGGTGCTGGAGCAGCGGTCGTTGTCAACCACGCTGTCTTTAGAGGTGTTGGTGCTCCGGTCGCTGTGCTCAGAAATGTCCATGTCAGTCTGTCTTGGGGGACACAGCAGCTCTGGAGGGGGTTTGTGCGGAGTCTGCGGGTACGGAGGCATCGGCAGCGCGCCCGCCGCGGGCCAGAACATGGGGAAGGAGTGGTAGGCGCTGTCCTTGGTACCGGGCCACAGGACACCCGGCAGGGCGGCTTTGCTCTGCTCGCCCATCATACCGTCGTCTTTCTTCTGGCACAGGCCGAACGCTGGGAACCCGTACGGATGAGGGAAGAGCGGCGGAGGGATCTTCTGCAGCATCCCAAAGCCTTTACTGGGCACCGGGATCACCGGGTAACTGCGGGTGCTCGCCATCCCGCCCCGGCTGTCCTCGCAGCTGAGAATCTTTGCAGGTACCTCGGGTGATTCTCGGGGTCGGCTGGGTCCATGTGATTTTAAGGGAGAGCTGGATTCTGACCCACTGCCGGGCAGCGTCCTCTTGCGACTGCCTCCGTTGAACATGGCCTTCACATCTTCCCACGCGTGTAGTATATCTGTCTGACCGCCTTTATCTGTTAATTTCAGATGTCGCCTCCAAGAATTAAAGTTAGCCGCATCTGGCTGCGTGTACTTGGACTCTGGCGTGCGATGTGAGTGAAATATGAATTTATTGGGGGAAAAATACATGTTGCAGTAGGAGCACTTGATGCACTTGGCTCTGGAGCTGTTGTATCTGGCCGGGATGAAGTTGCCTCGACTCCCCCAGGCGCACTCGTGGGACACGTCAAAAGCAAAATTCTCGGGAAGTTTAGGAGGCGAATGAGCTCCTAGAAACGACTTACAGAGTCTCTCGGCCTCGCGTTTAGTGATCATCCCGCAGCGCCTGGAGGAGATGGGCATCGCACCGGCTCTGCGCAGGATCTCCAGCTGGACAGGAGTGCACTGGACGCAGGTGATCCCCAGCGCAACACGCCGGTTGTGGATCTCGTTATAGCTGTAATTCTTCAACAAGGTGTTAGATATCTGTGCAAGGCAAAGTCTCTCCTGGCCATCTATCACCAAAGACACGATGGGTATTCCGTACAGCACCGTCTCCCCGACCTGGTTGGGCTTCAAGTTGGTGGTCGGGTAGGAAAGTTCTTGTTTGGAGCTTGGCGAGGAGCTGGAGTCTCGCCCCGCAGGTATGGAGTCCATCCTTGGAGGCCTGGAAGCTGCAGAGATGACGTTTGATATGAGTCAAATGAAGAAGAGCCCAAAATAGAGCCTCATAATAAAGCTTTACTATAGCTCTTAGTTGGAGGACAAGTCTCCTGCAGGCCTGCGTTTTAATAAAGTTAAATGACTTTTACATACCTATAGATAAATCCTTACATAATGGATAATAAATATCATGCACAAACTTCACCTTAAATGAATTACATTTCCCTAAACCTTCAGCATGTTCTATCATGTTTTAATTCCAAGCTGTATGCGCACGAATCGTTTAAAAAACACACAAACTCACCTTTAACGTCCGCGCAGCTCTCCTCGACAAAGCTGTGATCAAGTGAACGTCGGAGCGATGGAAGAAAGTGGAGGAGATGTTGGCTTTAGGACGCAGTTTTGCGCGCGCGGCACCGCCTCCCTCCTGTTTCTCTGCTCCTGTCCTCCTCTGCTGCCGCCTCTCTGCTCCGCTCCCGGTGTGAGTGCGGACGGTTTGTGTTGCGCCACCAGCAGCAGCAGCGTCCACATGGCAGGCAGACTGTAGTACAGCCCCCTTCACGACAACGACAGCAATCAAGTGACGGCAAAACTTATGGCAAGGCACTCCCACTCACACAGGCAGTCTGCATTAACTATGGATTCATGAGCAGTGAAGATGCTTGGATCAGACCGTTTTGGTCTTCTAGCAGCCCGGAAGTCTGGATGGATAAAGGGATGCAATTTTTAAAATTCAAACATTTTATCCAAAGTAAACAGTGAGCCTATGTGTTTAAATAAATTACACCTTAATATGCCATTATTCTGTAGGATGCTGTGTTGCCATATTGCCCTTAATTAATTCTTTTGCACTTCTTTCCTGTTGCAAAACGCAGCGTTATTGGCATTATGCATGGATGGGGCTGCAGTGGGATTTGGCATTCCGCTAAAACAGCAGGGACCCACCGACACATTGTTGTGTTCATGGAGCCTGAATGCGGCGCGCAGGCCTCCATCATGTGCTGGGTTCCCACGGATTGATTCACCGTTTTACAAGCTCTCCGGCCTGCACGCGTTGTGACAATAAGCAGCTGCTCTGAAAGGGCACTCTGTGATCTGCGCTTAGTTTTTATTTTTCCTCACTCAGGCTGAGAGAAAAAGGACCAGACAGAAAGAAAAAACGTGGATCTTTGCGCCATGATCGGCGGATATTTCACTTTTAGAAGTCAATTAAAGGTGTGGGTTCATCATTTTCACGGGACACACGCGCAGCGACAGACACTGATGTAATATTGATGAAGGAAACAGGACACGGTGCTGTTGGTCCTTCAGTGGGACAGAGCTGAGCAGCAATAGTGGCAATAAGTCCGGAATTATCCTCTCATTGTATGAAAATCAGATGCACCTTATATGGGAGGCATTCAATAATAATAATAATAATAATAATAATAATAATAATAATAATAATAATAATAATAATAAGAAGAAGAAGAAGAAGAAGAAGAAGAAGATCGAATTTATTATTGTTTTTGTCGCATCACATTTAAAATTGGAAGAGGAAAACCTAATATCAGGGCGAAATAATGACTTTAATTAATTCATTTTTTGTATATTAAATTAAGTACACAGGGTGCATAGGTTCTAATTGAGTTCAATTTTAAAATATTACATGAATCTTTAATGGAAATAAATTTTGAACGCCACAAACAAAAGAGCAACTGAATTTGGTGGAAATATGTTTAATAATAGATCACTTAAAGTCTGTGAAACGCATCAAGATAAACCTCTTAATTGTCGTGGCTATCACGTAAATTCCAGTTTTTGATTTTGTGAAGGAATCCAAACGCAGCGAAATGAGCTCTAAATTCGTGCTCAAATCACTGCAAAAATCCGTAAATTTCTTCACCACAACCCATCAATACTACAGATTTATTTGGAGCCCATATTTTCCAACAGTCACACAAAGTGTAACATTCACTGCAGCAAGTGGTGTGTAACAAGTGCGTTTCCAAACAAACCTGCGCACAGTACAGGCGAGGAAATGAGAAAAGTAACCAAACAAGTCAGTGAGGTCATTATCAGGCTCCTGCTTATTCTACCTTTTTTTGTGTGCAGGAGAGAACAGCTCATTTAAAAGTGTGTCTGCATTAATCACAGTGCTGCATCAAAGTATGATAATCACCTGAACACTCTATTAAAATAAAAGTGCCAGCCCAGGGGAAATCTTACCTTACTCTTTAATTGTTTTGAGGCTTTGATAGGCTTTTTAATCTAAGATTAATTTATGCATTCTTAAATAACTCTACATATGATTAATAAGCTTGAAAATTAAAAGGAGACTGAAGCAATTATAAGAAGTGGTTGGTCATCACCTCATTAGATGGTATTAGAAAGATGCAGTTTGTGAGTGTGTGTGTGAGTGTGTGTTTTCCTGATCACAAAAATTAACAGTGGAAGAGGAAAATGTGGAGAGACTGTTCAATGACAATCACTGGAAGGAAAAAAAGTGCTGCAGGCTAATTATTCTGGATCTCTCCAGTTTGCTCTCTATGAGTGGGTGAGTCATTTCTTAAAAAGAGAAACGTGAGGCACAGATTTATCAGTTGGAGCTGCGCAGATTCTAGTCGAGATCAAGTTTAGACTGCTGAGGTGATTTGAACTGGAAGGACAACAAAAGAGAAAGATCAGCTGTTTGAGAGGCCACCGGAGAGACGCGGTGAAAACAGTGAGACTTGCTAAATGGTTGCTAATGTGTAAACAAGACATCACCCCTCTCCTGCTCTGATGTTTATTTGTCTCCTAAAAGCCCACCCCTGGGTCCTGACCCCCACATCCTCCATCGCTAAACGGAACATTTCTTCTCACAGGAGGTGGTGTGCAGTGTGTGTGTGTGTGTGTGTGTGTGTGTGTGTGTGTGTGTGTGTGTGTGTGTGTGTGTGAGAGAGAGAGAGAGAGAGAGAGAGGAGTGTGAGTGAAGGGGGGGAGTTCATCACTGCATCAAATGAGGCTGAGCACAGGGACCCTTTTGTCACAGACAGGGACTCATCTGCCAATGGTGAGCTGTGAGGTCCTGGGGGAAGGAAGGAACAAAGGTGCTAAAAGGCTGTGTGACAATGAGGGTGCTCCGAGGAGAGCCTTCAAGTGTGGGACACAGGCTGCACGGGACAAGCTGTGCCAATCACTTCGCAATTACTTTTTTGTGCAATCCAGAGGCCTTGTGTGGGCATTCATGGAGAGAAGCAAGGACACGAGCTGCCATGTCTCCCTGAGCTTTGCTTGTAATGTAGAGCTGACCTGATGCTCATCGTGGAAGAAATGTATAGAAAATCACCTGCTCTTCTGTTGTTGGAAAAAAAAACAACAACTAGAAAACCTTCATTTTCAGAATGGACTCATCAGAGAAGAATTTTTACATTGTGGGGATTCAAAGGTTTATTTATAGCACAGTAACAGGACTAAGTGTAGCACAACTCCATGTAACATATTACTAAAGCTTACACTGAAGACAATGTGTTACATGACTGAAGATATAGAGAGGTCAGAAAACAGAATACCTGATCCTGATGGCAGAGAAAAAAGCATTTCCTTCATTTTTCTGGTCTGGGCAAAAAAAAAAAAAATCTCCCTCAAAACAAAAACAAACGTGAAATAAATGAATAAAATTGCGTCTGCAGTATTTTAGTATAGCGAATATGTGCTAAAATACACAGGAAATATGCTTAGTTTGTCCATAATGCATTAAAATGCATTTCATATCTTGCCACTTTAAAGAAAACTCTTCATCTATGTAGAATACTAATTGAAATAACTCATCTTATTAAAACTTTATGTTTAATCACCATTCTTGGAAACAACCCTAACAAAGAAAATATCTACATAAAATCCAATGTTAACTAATTTTGCTAGTTTTTATTTACAACTTGATTAAAAAAACACAATGTGATCAAACTGACATTATCCAATTGCAGGGAAAGTCAGTATAAAATCACCTTATTTCATTATTCATCCTCATCTACAGCCAAATTCAAATGAGCACTAATATTGCTGCACACAGATCTCTCGACTGTTCCTAAACAGCAACAACTCTTGAACTTAATTGTCATTATACTGACTGCTTGTAAATTTAGGGATTTTAAGTTTTGTGTACTATCACTGTATGCTACAGCGTAATAAAGGAAGATGCAGGAATTTGTCAGTATCCAACCCCGAGCAGTTTCAATAGTGTAATGAGGAGTCAAGTGAGAATGGGAATTATCGTAATGATAACAAAGGTCTATGCACCATAGCTTGGGGCTGTATTGTAGGGCATTACCATAAAGATGCGATGTGCTTGTATTGCAGGGTTTTTGTGAGGGAGCAGGCCAAAGCGATAATAACTATTAGTAGATGACAGTGCTTTGTGGGATTCCAGCTGTGGAGCCCAAATTTCCATACAGATAGAATGGCTCTGGGTGGATGATATGCGTATGTGGGGGAAGGGCTGGGTGACTCCGTGGACTCATCTGTGCGCGCGCGCACACACACACACACACACACACACACACACACACACACACACACACACACACACACACACACACACACACACACACACACACACACACACACACACACACACACACACACACACACACACACACACACACACACACACACACACACACACACGGTCTGGATGTGGCAAATCTCAGTACCGGACTCAGTCTTGGTGTCCCCAGTCAGACTTGGGGGAGGTGAGAGCATGGAACACCCTGCAGGTCTCTGTGGAGGAACTGTCCAGAGTCCTGAAACAGCCGCTGTTGCTCTGCTGACAGCTCTCAAAGTCGGGAAGTGCAAAGTGTATATGTGTGTGTGCGTCTGTTTGTGTGTGAACAGAGAACCAGAGATTTCCATCAAGATCCCATGCAGGCGAGAGGGTGTGCAACATACTTGTCAGCACCATGTCTAACAAAGAATAAAAGCACCCCTTCCTAAAAAACCTTTTCAAGGTTAGAAACTTTCAAATGCACACACACACCCTGGAAATACAAGGTGTATCCAACATATATGGAAGTATAGAGGCTCTATTTAAAGGAGCAGGCAGTTTGGATGTATAACTGGTCACTTTTTGGTCAAGAGTCACATGAGAAAACTGATATTACTCTAATATCTGCACAGTAAATATGAAGTTGCAGTCAGCAGCTGGTTAGCTTAACACAAAGACTGACTCTCTGTAGGCCACACGTGACCAAAAGGAGTAGCTGAGTAGCCACTATGGGTGGGGGGCTAATCTGCTAGTCAGTTTACTACATAGTTTGAACATATCAACACATAAAGTCATCATATAGCAATACTGACTATACTGCCATACTGGCTGTGGGTTTTACCATAATGTTTTGTGATCATTAAAAAAAAAAAAATCACAATCACTACATTTCAGTAGGAACAGATATTTTAAAATTAAGTTGTTCAATAGCACTGAGGTGTTCACTCTTTATTATCTAGACTTTGTAGAAGTCGTTTTCTGGGCAACAGACACAATTATGAAACATTCTGGGTGAACATTTTGTGACAATTTAACAATAGCACAGAAAAGCTGTCAAAACTTAATCTGCCAAATGTTGCTGTGTGCTTGTAGAAATATCCATGAAGAGTTTGTATTTTGGGCAGCTAGCTGCAAGCCTTCACTTGTATTAATTTTTAGACTTTTGAAATATACTGATAAGAGACTGTGTTGTCAGAAATAGATAGAAGTCACTGAATAAAGAATTGTTTTCCCGTTTGTTTTTATTATGCGTTTCCTCACTGATTAACTGTCAGGTGAAGACAAGTCAATATTTCGTGACACCTTCACCTTGTAGCTGCCCATTGAGAGTCTCCTGACTGGAAACACAGTGCTGAGAGTCATAGTTTCTGTTTTATGCTAAGCTAAATGATTCCTGGCTGCAGCTTCATTTCACAGACAGAATGTCCAGCTATTTCTGTAGAATCCGCCTCTGGTCATTGATTAAACCACTAAGAAGTCATCATTGTGTATCAGTTATACATTTGTTTTTCCCATGAAAAGAATCCTTTCCTGCTTTAAAATTACGTAGATGTAACCCCACAGTGTCGCCTCCTTTAGAATGTGCAGATTTATGAAGTTCCTGCCTCTCTCTGGAGCCATATCACCTGTGCAGGCTGCAGCTCCAACACACCAGCTCACCTACAACTCTGCTCAAACAGTAAAACAACTCGATGCAATGACGAGCTATAATATTGGAGTAATTCAGTCATACATGTTGGAGTCAGAAAGCAATTCTGAAGAACATTGCTATGGAAAGTTCAACCCACAAACTGACAGGATTAGTTCGTTTGATGTGTTACATATAAATTTAAATCCATGTTTTTGAGACTGCAGTTCAGTCATGGTGTGAATTGCTTACTTGTTAATTATATGTCTTACAGCATATTAAACGCGTTAACAAGCCAAAAAACTTGATCTTCATCAGAAGGGGTCTTTTAAGGTTGAAACTGGCTTTGGTTTTACAAAGTAATTAATTCCACTTGAGGTGCCGCCTGTGAGAGTTTGTCATTATGACCCAGAAAGGACATGCAGATGTGAGGAATCAGGGCTGAGTGAGACAGAAAAAGTGAGATCTGAAGGTAACTGTGATGAATTATCTATGGGAGGAGGTGAAGTTAATAATAGCGATAGATGCAGTGGTGGAAAATTCAAGTGTGCCGTCTCTTGTGTTCTCCTCAATGCACCGGTGTAAGTAAGTACACAAACATCTGTAAACAATGGAGCATATGCTTTCTATCAAACAAACACAGCTGTTTAAAAGTGGGCCCTGGAGATGGAACAGGTAAGAGGGCCGGGATCCTGGGACTGTGCAGCTTCTTTTTTTTGGTTGACTTCCAATTGCCAGACATGCTGTGTGCATTTATGTAAGGGCGAGGCTAGCAGGGAGGAGACAAAGATAGTGAGAGCAGAGAGCGTGAGGACACCAATCACCCTGTAATTATCCCCCTGGTGCGTGAACTGCCCAACTCTCTGTCCTTGATAGATTCACCTGACCCAATAACACAACACACAGCCACAATGGACTTGAGGCGGGATAAAGACAACACCATAGATCAGCCAGGGATCAGCAATGAGACAAAGACCTAACATCTGGGAGCTGTGGTGAAATTAAAGAACCGAAAGACTGAACCAATCCTGTTACAGCTTTCCATTAAAAGCCTGGGAGCTGCTTGAGAAACGACAAAAAGTGAGGTAACACAGGATTCAATTTCATTTGATATTAAAGAAACACCCCTTGGCATCTCTCTCCTTCCTCCTCATACTCTTTCCCTCTGCTGCTCACATCACTCTGTTACCTTAGAGTGATGTATTAAGCCATTTAAATTAACAATGGAATGACTTATTCTAATACACCCGTCCCAAGGAGAGCCCGGGATGCTTGCTGGAGTGGGACATCAACAGCACCTCTAAAACCTCAGGCTGGGCGCCGATGCGTGTCGCTTCTTCCAGATAGCCCAAACAATCTGGCCGACACTCCATCCAAAAGGCAAACATTCATATAGTCATTATGATGTGGAGAGGGTGAATAACACCACTGAGCCCATCATTATCGGACACAAAAACAACATCTCCCCAAGACGAGTAAGTACATGTCGTTTCCGAGGTGGAACAGAGAGAAAAAGAATCAGTAAATACACCAAAGTCCTATAGAGAAAATGACTGTTTTTGCAGTTTGAGGCAGCCAACCAAACGTTGGAGTCTTTATGAAGTTCTGCAGCGGCTTTTAAAATCTCATATCGCCACTTCTCATCCCGTCTATGCCTGATATACAGACGTCTAAATCATTTATACTAAGGCCATGGTCAGCTGAATACAAATGAGGATACAGTGGGTGCCCCGTTTATCCCTGAGGGGCTGCACAGAAATAGATGTGAGAAAAGCACAGTTTGATTGATGCTGCTACACTCTGAATAATGATCGGTTCAGAGGTCAAACTACTTCAGTGGCATGCATTATATCATTAATTACAGACATCAATAAACAATAGGACGGTGTCCGTATGTTTTAGGTGTGCTCATACCTCCTCTGTCCCTCCACTGAATCATTTCACAATTAATAAGTGTTACACAGTGACCTTAAAAAAGACACTCATCAGTTATTGATTGCATTCTCAGGATATCACACTAGAAAAACGCGGTGTAGTAATTACACGTGATGAAAGAAGCACATTTCGATCTCACAGTTACATATGCAATTAAAATATTATTCATTACCTCTTAAATAAAAGCCTGGTTCTGAAATCCCATTAAATTTAGGATAATTGTGTGTGTTTAATTATAAGCTGCGGCAGGAAGGAAGGAAGGAAGGGAGGAAGTTTCGGAGAAAGTAACAATGTGCTGTGACCTAGATAGCGGAGGAGACATTTTGTGTTAAAAGTGACCTTGCTGTGAAACCTCAGCTCAGAATAGCTCAGATTTTCCACATACTCTGAGTACACAGACCTATCACTTCTGTAGTTGTGGTGAATCAGAGCTTTAACAGTGAATGGGGCCGTCAATCCTCAATTATTGCTGCTAAAGATCTGAGTGGATGAATCTGCAATTCAGCTCTGTGATGGTTACACTGGCTGCTGCTACAGTCTTTTTTTACAGTCTGATGCTGATGCTGCTGGCAGAACAAAAACTGCAGACGCTGGCCTTGTTTCAGCAGTGGACTGTACCTGAATACATTTACTGCAAGATCTGTAATTAAGCAAAATTTGGAGATAATTGCATTTAACTGGAGTACGCCTTTATTAAACTACTTTACCTCACTTTGTTTAAGATGGAGATGCTATACTTTTGCTGCTCCACAATTATCTGACACCTTTTTGTTTTGGAGGGAAAAGGGGAAAGTTGTGGGAAATATACTGCTAAAGTTAGCTGCCAATTTGCTTAATTTAGCATAAACAAGAAACAGAAGTGTAAAATGGCAGCATTTTTTTTGTTTTTTGTTCATATTAAGCTAGTGAGCATTAGAGATCACTGTTATGCAGCGAGGTCTTGGTTTTATGCTGCAGCTTCACATTTAACAAGCAGACTGGACAATGACATCTGTCTTCTTATGCAACTCTGGATAAGAATACGCATATTTCTTCAAATCCAAATGTCAAACTATTTCAGTTAAAAATACAAAATTTTCAATCAGTTTACAAAAAATATTTAACAACTAAAAATAAATAACTAAAATTAATTATCAACTGTTCATAAACTGAAGTTTCTGCCAGGTTTTCAGCTGGGATGAAAAATTTCTCTAACTACGAGGCTTTTAAAACAAACAAGCACAAAAAAAAATCACATTTTGCAGTAATACAGTATGAAAGACTTACTTCAAATGAAATTAACTTCTACATTTATCTGAGAAAGACATAAACTAAATTCCCTTCTTGAGTCCTTTGTTACTTCCACAGGTTAGAAGTCTGTAAGTTGGCAAACAGCACTGTGAAATCACTGTCTAGGAACATTAATTACTTCAATTAGATTAAGTTTTACAATGTATATAATACGGCTAAAATTTGTTCCCTCTCATAATACTCTCAGAATAAAGATTAACTCTACTTGTAAAGAAGTATTTTTTAAATTCCAGTTTTGCTAGGTATCTTAATGCTTTTCCCACTTCTGCATTTTATTTATTTATTTATTTAAGACATCCACACACTTTCTGCGGCCTGCGTAGAAGTTGATGCATAAGCTGTCTGCTGCCCCGACCCAACATCCCCTGCTGGCTCCCTCAGAGCAGCTTGGCTCGGGCCGGTGGCTTCAACCTGCAGGCAGCCATAGGACAGCCCAAGCGGAGCTGTCTGCCACTCCTGTGCTTCATTAGGAAACAAAATATAAGGTTTCCACTCCATTAGGAATGACTTTAGGAGTGAAAGCACATAAGACGCCGACTCACCTCATCAACAATGCATTGCAATAACGGCTGAGGATGAATGAGAGCGAGCAGAGAGGGGAGAGAGAAAACAGCATTAGCCTGTATACAATGTCTTTACAGCAGAGTGGGAAGGAAAAAAAATCATTAATGCAATAAAATGTGGTCAGATTAATCAAATGCCTCAAACTCTTATGAAAATATTACAGGCAGAGAATTTTCTATTACATCTAATGGTATCTAATCTAATACTGGCAGTTAAGGGCTTGGGCATCTATTTATTGTGAAACACAATTTAGGAAGTTTAAAGGGAGGCAGTGAAGCATGCGCGCAACATAGCCGTCAGGAACATAGGCAGAGATCTTTTCCTGCTATTTTCTTTCCTTCCAACTCATAAAAGCTTACCATTAAAGACTGTAGGTCGCTCTGAGTTTGGGGGGGGAATACACAGAGAGGGAAGGCAATATGTAATTAGCGTGTCATAATCAAAATGACCCTCTCGGACACTTTATGATCAGCAAGGCAAAATTACTGCACCACTGGTGGCAATCTGTGGGCATTTGTTAACACCATTAACATAATGAAAATACACAAATGTTAATAGCCCACCTCTGCATAAGGACAAGGAGCTGAAGCACAATGTTAATGTCACGGTGCCTCCTCACTAACCTGCAGGTTGTACAGAAATGCTGAGAAACATACAATGTTTTTGTAAATGGCTTGGAAGAAGGAGGAAAAAAAGTGTTCTTGTCTCTTAAAACAATCTGCGAAAAGTATCATTCCCTTGCCGCACATCTCCAGTGAGAGCCTCTATGCAAGATCTCATTTTCAATTAAAATCTCATTTGCTTGGAAGTTGAAATGAAATCATGTTGTGAATTAGCACATGAATTTACATACTGGGATGCCTGCCAGTGTGCAGGGAGACTAATTTACCTTAAAGATTGATTTTTCTAAAAAGGATTTCAGTGATGGCGTGAGTGCAATGATGCATACGTGAGATCTGAGGAAACATTTACCAACATCCAGCAGCAATGAAAAAAACTGGATTGTAAAATGTAACTAGTGAGGAAAAACAAATTTTGTTTGCACCGATACACAGTACAAGAGAAGAAAAAACCCCGTCACTTTACAAACTTTTGAAACCTTCACAAGGACACGTTAGAGTATTGTTTGTGGATCACTTGAAAATAGCAAGGGCATGTTGAAACTACTTATTCTTAATTATGGATTTAAAGACATTTACGCGTGTCAAGAATTGACAAGTGACAAAGAAGCAGCAAGTGTTCTTGTCTGCTGAGGAGAAAAGACAGAACTACAAAGTATTTCTGCAACTCCTCAGCAATAAAAAAAGCTAACATCCATGGAGGCGCTTGTACTTGCAATTTGTTAAGTTTTTAAGATAACCACCTGCATCTCCCACCCAGAATGCACTCCTTCAATCAGCTATCAGCCTCGGATTGTCCACATTAAATTACTTGCTCATTTCACAAGGCCTTCTCTGACAAAGCGCCGCAGCTGTTATTGATTCATTCTTTCAATTAAATAAAGCTTTGCTCTCTCCACTCCTTGTAAATACCTAGAGACCCCCTATCCAACACAATATCCATTCTTCTTACACTGCTAACATTATCAGTCTGCACGCAAAATTAATTCCCCCACTATTGCTGAAATAACTATAATTGCAAACTACGTAGAGAGAGAAATTGGAAAGGGGTTTTAATATACATTTCCAGGTGTACTCTCCATTTGTTCAAGTCAATAACATTTTTCATTAACATTTGTAATAAAAAAAAGCAAGTTCTGTCCCCTGCTCATTTCCTTTTTAATTCAGAGATGAATTCACGACACTTTTCCCAAACTGCTATGAGCTACACGTTCTCATTTAATTTGGTTTAAGACATCCAAATGAGATTAATGTTGGCTATCAAGTATAAAACACTTTAATTTACATATTTATCAGCTGAATGAGCCATGACTCACAATAGGTAAGATGTATTAACATGATTGCATGTTGATGCAACACTTTAATACAATAGAAAATCAATATGTGAATGGAAATAGATGGCAACTGTAACAGTGCAAGTCCTGTCAATTTTGATATTTATGGAGTTATTTCTTTGATAGACTAAGTATTTGTAAGGATTCCTTGAAAATTCCATTTGCTGCTTCAAAAGCTGCTCACTGTTATGTGAACAGGTGCATTCTTTTGAGAAGGAATGATTAAAAAAAGCTGGGAGACGGTCAGCATGCAAGGACATTCAGGCTTCTCCACAGACAGGACAAGAAGAAAGGCAGAGAAGAAGAGAGAGAGAGACCCTCGTCTCTCCGATCGCCTTCATTGTTATCAGCGACTATCCAGCAGGTGGGCACAAATCAGTGTGGCTCGGCCTCAGCTGTACTGAGGTCAGCTCTCCGCTCGTCTGTGCTGGAATTATGGGCTAGCCTTTTGCCCGTGGCACACAGATTTAGTTGTGACCCTGAACACGGCCTCCCCCAGAGCCTGACAAATTTTATCACCACATTTTCCCAACTTTACTCAGAAAACCAACCTGACTCATGAGCCCTCAGCCAATCCAGCCCCACCAGTAGCTTCCCCTAACCTCATACCTCATCTCAGACATAATGGGAAAATCAGACCTCTGTGAACATGAACCCTTTAAGATTCATGGAAAATGAGGGCATGCGCTGAAATGATGAGGGACAGTGAGAGCTCACCGCCTTCACTGCAGTAAATTAGAACAAGGTTCGAAGATCTCGAAGATAGTAATTACAAAATTACCTCATTTAGAAAAGGATGTTCACATTTTAAAAAAATAAAATTAAATATCATATTTGATCTTTAAATTTAAGTTTTCTATTCTTACCTTTTCTTAAACTTTGCAACCATGTTTTAAAAGTTATATAAGTTTCAAAATTAAAACTGTAACTGGAAGTTTTCCAGTGTCTTATATCTCACACAGATAAATTACTTAAAAAAACACGCAGAATTACCGCCGAGACATTATATCTTCTAAGCACACAAAGTTTAGATGTAATTTAAAATGAACAGAAAACTATCGTACAATTGCATTACTATTAAATGTTTCAGTTTTGGATGCAAATCTAGACTCTAAAATAATAATCATGACAGGCATACTGGGAGTCGTCAATGTTTGCGCCTCTCCTCTCTCCAAAGTGTTTGAGAATCACATCGTCCCACCCGAAGATAAGGAAGAAGGGAAAAAATGAGCTAACATGAGAGACCTAATAAATCAGAAAGCTCTTTGCTGGCGGCTGCATGCACATTAGACCACATCTTCGAGATTTTCAGAGCAAACCGTGGAGCAAAACTCCATTACCTCCTGACACAAAATGCAAATGAATCACAACATGGGGTGGGAAGGAATTAAAGACCCTTCTCTAATCAATGACAAACCAGGATGAAACCCTCTCTTCCATGGCTCTGCCATAGGCAAACTTCAAGTCCCCTGAAAACACACACACACACTGGTGAGCACACATGCACGCACACGCTCAAAGACAGACTGACAGAATCACATGTTTGGCATCATCTCTCTGGATATTTTCCAGCTTGATTTGTCCAAACGGGTACAGTGAGCCCGCTGCATGAAGGGAGTCTTGTCCTAACCTGCTATATTACGTTCCACTGTATCTCAGAGACAGAATGTGATTTTGTCAGGTGGATGGTGCCGGACTCAGGCTGTGAGGTGAAGGGAAGAGCTGTCTCTGTTCTGTTGTGCTCTGTTCTGCTCAGACAGATGCACAGGCCTGTGTAAATGACAGCCTGAGCCCGAGGATGTCTGCTGGCTGCCGCACGGCCTGCTACAGCCTGCAGGTGAAGTGTCTGTGGCGCCATATGGAGCAGGGAAAATTAACAACGAGAGGAAATTCTCCACAACAGCGGGAGGTCTTGCTAGTCTCTCCTCCAAACAAAATTTAGAGACGTAGAGAAACAAGAGAGGGGGAGTGATAAAATTAATGGGGTTCAACATTTTAACACAACACCGACGGCAATGTTTGCACAGAAAAACAAGAATTCCCTTTACAGTGTAGTCACATTGCACTCCTGCATTATAAATCAGTGCCTGGCTTAAGTAGTTTGACCTGTTCTATAAATGTACATTAACCCTGCTGGTGCTCCCTCCCAGGTTCTAGTGTGCTCCACAAGCCCAGCACAGTGGCTGTTAGTGCAGGTGAGCTGCCTCCATCCCTGGTGGCTCCTTATGCTTGCTGCCATCATAGCAGAGGTGCCCCCCGTGGAGCCTCTCTTGGTTTGGGTCATTGATTACAAAGAGCCTCCTGGTTTTGTCTGACAGATGTGAATCCATGCTATTTAATTTGGAGAGTTACCCTCAAAGGGACCACCATTAGCTATCCAATCTGACCACAAATAGTGTTCCATTAAGCAGAGAGTTTGAGAAGCTCTGGGGGTGTGTCTCCTGACAGCATGGAAGAAGCCCCGGCATATTACACTGAATGTTAA
Source organism: Amphiprion ocellaris (assembly GCF_022539595.1). NCBI lineage: Eukaryota > Metazoa > Chordata > Actinopteri > Pomacentridae > Amphiprion > Amphiprion ocellaris. The sequence continues at coordinate 13,045,491 of NC_072768.1, read as the reverse complement.
ATGCTTGGTTGTTTAAACAAAAGGGAGATCTTACTTTAAAGAACGTCTTTGTTTTAGAGATACATAAAGAGTCCCCTCAGCGGGATTCTTCAGGCATATTAGAGCTGAAACTGTCCTTGTTTAGTGTCTAAAGAGGGTGGGGTTGGTAGTTAAAATGTTAATAAGTGCAATTCAGTTTTAATTTAACAGCCTTCTGCATTCCTAATTACTCCACTAGCTGTGAATAAATGAGGAAGAGAGCTCATCTCTTGCCCTCCGCTTTCAACACAAAACACATTCTTGCCATTTCCGATATGGAGCTAAAGAGGACTGCGAGGAAAGCGATCTCAACTCGTCCCCTCTCATCAAGAACAAAGCAGCATGGCTCAGTTAGCGATTTTAGCTATTATTTTCTCAGTAGGCAGAGGCCTTCAAACCTTTGTGAGGGCTTTTACCGATTTTGTTGATAAAGTAAGAAGACAAGTGTGAAAGGTGCAAGAAAGTAAAAGCAGAAATAAAGCGATTGCCACGATCATGAGATGTTCTTTCGGAAACATTCAACAATAGGAGGTATGCCTCTCTGTGCAGCCATGGAATAGAAGTGTGCATAAATTACTTTATGTAATCATACAATGTAGATTAGCATGATAATGGTGAGTGTTAATAGATGCCAGGAAGGAGGGAGCGACAGCACTTTGAAATGAGACATGCTTGGGGCAGTGGGCTCACACACACTCATGCATACACACAGCATTGGGGAATAGCCAGTGAGGCTCTTGTGCCATTACGACAAATGTGAGTGACGGGGAAGAAAGCCACATCTAGCTAGCTGCCTGAAGGCTGCTACAGTATTTCCACAAGTCTATAGGCTCTTGGTCTCATGGGGAGCTCTATTAATTGTGAGCAAAATGGTCCACTATTAGATCTAAAGCTTTCAGAGACCAGAGGACATCTTACACAGCCACCAGGGCCAGATTCAAAAGCTTGCTGAAATAATGCCATCCTAGATTAGCTGAAATTTTAAATATTTTTTTTCAAGAATTGGATTAAATTAATGTTAAAGATATTTCAAAGACCTGTTTTCTTTGAATTTTGTTATATTTAAGAGATGAGATATGTCAGTGAGGGAAGAACAGGGAATAAAAGTAATAAAAGCGAAGTAAATATGATCAAAACACCATCAGTAAGATGCGAGTAAGCAGATCAGGTGGACTGCAGGTCTAATCTCCTCCTGGAAAGCCAAGGCGAAGAGCAGCCTGTGAGATGACAAAGCTTTGAAGAAAGCGCCACAGTCACCCAAAAACCTTCACTTCTAATAAAAGAGCCATTAGTTAATCAGACTAAATTTAGCCCCCCATAGAGACAAAAGAGGGGTAACAAGGAGGTGGAGAGATAAACCTAAGAACAGGTCAAGGGCACTTATTTAAAAAGCCCCCTTGAAGTTGGCGCGTGCAACAAAAATAACAAGTCCTACTTCCTTTTATCCTCCAAAGCCCTGGCAGATCACAAAAGCTTGGTGGGGGTGCAAGGTGGAAACATAAGGACCGATATAGATTTACAGACCAAGTGGGTGTGACCACTCCTGTGAACTAATCCAGACCGGAATGGCTTTAAGACAACAGCAATTTGATCAACTCTGATCCGGCTTATCCACCGGCCGCCCAGATTTGTGCTCATGCATGGCCAGCTAGAGCAGAACTAAAACCCTTCTCTGTGGAGTCTTAACGCAGCATGAAAATGTGATCATATATTATGTGTCTTCTAAAGATTAACAGGTAGACTGTTTTGACAGTCTGATAACAGCCCATACATCCACGATAAAGACAATTACCGTGGCAACTACCAAATTAAAGGTCCCAACGCCACTGAATGCTACACAGAGTCTTGTGTGATATTCAGTCAACACTGTTTATTATGTTTAACATGCTGCTTTGCCATTTCCCTTACTGACCTCTAGCACATACACACTCCTTATTGGGACAATGGTCAAAGTCTCCTGAGTCCAGGACTATAGAAAACAGGGCTCCTGCACTGGGAGTCCACACTGCTGACCTTCTGACAGCCAGGGCTGAGGAGAAAGCTGCATTCAGATCTACATTCAGATCTGGGGGTCAGCATCACCACGTAAGCACTCCGAGGAGAGCAAGCTGAAAATTAATTAAAAACGCTAGTGTGTAGTGAATGACGGGCCGCTTTTGTTGGTCGCCTGCATTGACGGAGGAGGCAGGACGGTCCCGTGTCTCTGGTGCTGGCGAGCCCCTGGTGGCCTCAGCCATTGTCTCGCTGCCAAGCTCTTGTCTTATCAGCAGCAGCATATCAATGAAGCTTCTGTCTTGTTTGTGCAAATGGTAATTACAACATCCATATTTCTGTGCATTAAAACAATCACATCTTAGGAGTAAGGAGGATTTGAGGAGAATGGTGGACATTTAAAGAGGCTTTTGGGAGAGGCGCCAGCGTAAACAAAGAAATCTCATCTTTGTTTCTACTCATGCATTTAATAAAATAAATAGGCACACATATCAACCACATATACAGTTTCAAATACAATCCAACAATCTCTCGGATAAATCTTCTCCAGTCTGCGCCCTCGCCACGGTGATATAGCAGGAAAGATTTAGAGTGCAAAAGCATTTAAGCAGGATGAAGCTCAGAGTTTAATGTGGTCCATCAATCCCATTCACACAGGGTTGCAGCCTTTACATCTGTCCTGTGAGACCATCAGAGTAGTTTAGTGGCATGTTGCAGTTTAAAGGTGCAACAGAAGAGTCAGGTAACAAGGGACAAAATAGTCTCGCCAACTCTCAGTTTTAACTACCCAGGTTCCCTTTGGCCCACACTCATTAAATGCAGAATGCATTTGTCCTTGTAGCTTTTCACACGCACGCACACACACACACACGCAGACAAACACACACACAGTTGTTCACAACTCAACACATCCAAAGGCAATGGCCATTAGGTGTAAATGGATGGTGTTCTGCACAAGTCTCAGCTGAGCGCATGTTTCAGGAGCAAAGCAAATGCAAAGGCCAGCAGATCCATTAAACTCCATCCAAGTAACACAGGAACGTGTCTCCACCGCGAACACGACTACCACTTTGGCAAAATAACACAGCTGTGATGCTCGGCCAAAAAAATCGCAGCAGAAGAAGGGAAACGCTGTTTGACACACCACTAAATACATTATTCAAGCCATTATGTACTTCTATGTTACCCAACGGAGGGAGGCACACAAAAGGAAGGCAAAGAAATAGGTACACAATGTAATCAAAGCACCAAATAATTTTCATTGTAAAGTCAAAACACTTGATTATTCAGTCAATCAGAAAATATTTTGATAGGCAAACAATTGCTTGAGGAATTTTTCAAGCAGAAATACCAATAATTATCTAGTTTCATCTTCTGTGTTGCAGATATAATCTGCATTTCTTTTTTTACATGACAGTGAATTAAATATCTTTGAATATTGGACTGTTGGTAAAATATGAGATGTGACAATCTAACCTTGGACTCTGGTAAATATAGCTCTTATTTCTGATGTTTTATAAAGCAAAAATGATTAATTGAAGCTATAATCATCGGAAGAACTGATAATGGAAACAACCGTTTGTTACAACCTTGTTTCATTGTGTAGCTTATTTTTATATTGAGAAAAAGTAAGAAGACATTAAGGGAACCAAATTCATTAATTATTTACCAAGACACTAAATAGGACCATCAGACTCCAGTGCCACTGACAGCAATGATACAGCATTAATACGTTAAGATCTGCAAACAACATAAATTAAACTTTGGACTTATTGCAGCACATGTGAATGATTTCTATATATTTATAACCATGTACACTTGTCACAGAGGGTTCAATGGATATTTCATTTCCTGCTATTGTACAGTTTGTTTGAAATTTTAGAACAGTGTAACAACAAAAGACCCATAAAGCTTACACTGATAACTTTAAAGGAAAGGCACTCATGTCCATAGATGTATTGAAATAAGATTGTTACAAGATTGTTGCTATTGTTATTTCTGATCAGAAATAATCTTTTCATAACATGATTCAAATCTTTACATGTACAAATGTATTGTAGTGCAAGTTCATCTGGGTTTCTTCAGTCTGACTAAAACAAATCAAGCGAAACTCTTTTTAGTGCAAAATTCTGTCTTACTATCTCTCCACCGTAGTACAAGTCCTTGAACTGCAGACTCCTTTAAAATAGTTATTCTAATGAAAACAGCATAGCACTTAAGAGTCCAATAAACCTATCTCAGACAACAGAAGACGTGTATAAAAAGGACTAACAAATGAGACAATAATATCTTTTGGATGGCACAATAAAAGCGGAGGCAAGAGAGTGCTCCGTGGTGGATTCTGGGGCAGGCTACAGGGTCAGAAGAGCTGTGCTAAGCTCAATAGCCACAGTCAAGTGACTCAATTACCACATTTGCTCTTTGTGTTGACCCCTCAATTAGTGTGGAACTGTAACAATCTGCCCACCAAATACAGTCATTCATCACAAACTGCCCGAACCTCCAGCCTGCTTCTCCGAGCCACCTCACTAGAGAAGAGGGCAGGCAGAGGTCAAATTAAAGTCTGGCCTTTGTAACTAGCCTCCTTAATATCCTCTGCTCAACAGGATGAACTCTGATAGGTCCACAGTCATTACAGTGCAACATGCCATTAGGCATTACGGGAACACAGAGCAGAGATGACTGCTAGATGCCGGAGCTACAGCACTGTTTGTTGAAGTTTGGGGACTATCGGAGGGTAATATAACAGCTCAGACTGACTTATGGGTCAACATGTGTGCTTTACCCTCTGTTTGGTAGTAAAGGCTGAAATGTATCAGTATGTATTTGAATTCATATTTAGAAATCAGTTTCCACAGCTACAAAAGTAATTAGAACTTAACAGGAAATTGCAAACTGCAATTTTTCCCCATCTAAACATCGAGCTACCACACACAGCAAACTAGGTGAGCAGGTTATAAAGGTGGCAAACACAGAGTACACCTTTGTGTCACATATTGCCTTTTTAAATCAAATATTTGTGCTAGTGCGGCCCCATATGACCTGCTCATAAATGTAGTTGTGTGCTTCCAGCTCTGAGAACTTTAGAGCAATGTGTGTGATCGGGACCGAGACTTTTATTGGACTTTAACACTGCTGGCAATTGGGAGTTGAGGCTAAAAGACAAAACCAGAAATGGAACAAACAAAACAACAAATGGGGAAAGGCCACATGAGGTCACTGGGTTTAAAAATGTGCAGGTAATCTGCAGGTTAATAACTACACTTGCACCTTCCCTCTCCAAGGTAATGAACAATGTTTAAAAGGAGTGCGGTAAGTAAGGGCACTGTAGGTGTAACTAAGAGAGTGATAGCACAGATATCCAGATAAGGTCTAAGTGGGTGTTAGGTGGGTGGCTGTTGCCCCACTGGCTCCTGCAACGCTCGACCATTCACCAAAGCTCTGAGCTCTTGGTTACGCTGTCATCACCGGCCGGCTCCTCTCACCCTTCTCCTGCTGTGGTTAGGGTTGCAGGCACAGCAAAAGCGAAGCAGTGATGATTTAATTATGATACCGGTTCATTCAGTCACAGAGGTTAGGTTTCCAGTCAAGGGTGAACTGATATGAGCAAAGTTTGGTTTACGTTTACAGCAGCACATGTTGGCTCCCAAGCAAGCAACACATAATCTCCCAGGAAGGCCGGCCAGAGGGTGTGGGGTCTCCGAGGGGAAAAAGTCCCATCCTGGAGTCCCAGTCAGCTCTGTGTGGCTCTGCTCTCAGAGGCCTAGTTTATTCATGATAGATAACTATCCACTGTCCTGCTGCCTGCACCGGTTCATCTCCTGCTTGGCAAAGTGAGTGACGCACCTCACTCTGGGGGATTCAGTTACTCCAAAAACTGCTTCACAGGCCCCTGACTGACTGCTTTGATTAATGGCTGAAGTCTGCACCTTACTAGTACTAATCATAACTGATATTTATCTTAATCCTCTGCTAATTTACCCTCTAATCTCATTTTAAGTAAGACACAGCGACGTAGCTAACCAGCGAGAGGTTGCCTGGCTTTTGTTTCCCTCCAGTCTGTTATGAGTCCAGGGTCCTCTCCTCACTTTTTAGTTTGATGGCTTGTTCTTCCTTTAAACTACAATCAATACCTTTTAAGCAAAATTTGCATTTCATAATTAAAGCAAGAGGGAAATATCAATTTGGAGCCATTATGCACCAGGCCTTATGGTGTCTGACATTTAGTTGTGATTATACCACTGCCTGTATATTGTCATGGAAGTCATTAGACTGCTGTCATCTCAACATGTTTTCCTGGCCTCATTAACACTGCTTTCATATTGCAAAATAACTGCTACATATGAGGAAAAAATTTACCAGAAAACTAAAATTTACTTCTCCTTTATCCTTTATTTTTGTTTTCTAAAGAATTATCTTTCATGCAGTGTTTTTATCCCTTACAGCAGCATAACTCTGTGGGACGGCAGGGTTGGTTTAGACAGAAGTAAATCAATAACTAGGGGATGGATTGCAACTACATTTTGCCCAGTGTGTACGTTCATAATCCCCAGATGGTGAATTCTACTGACACTTTTCTTCTAGAATCACCTGGAGGTCAAACCTTCACAATGCCCATTGGTTTAGTTTATGGCATGAGGCCAGTATGTTGTGTTGGTACCTATTCAGAAATGCTAGCATTCTATCATGTTAACCTTTGATGGTGAACACTCTGCTATGCATCACCAGTCATCAATGTACTTTACTAAGGCCTAAGATTAAATCCACTTTGAGTAACAGAACTACAGAATTAAAGTCCTTTCAGGCATAAAGATAAAACACACTGGTTGTTATGAATATCATCTTGGTAAGTTCATCATCATCAAGGGTAAACAGTAGAAATGCAACATTCCCTTTACCGGTAATATCCCATGGATATGTACTTGCAAATATCTGACTAACACACACCGTGCCCTGCTAGAGGACACTGTGTTGTATTCTGTCAAAACCTGAGAGTGGCTCAACTTTACCTGGTGACCCTGCATTGTTTTACCACAGCCCTCTGCACTGACCCCATTCAGACTAATGACAGGGCTGTTTTTTTTCACACTTTAAAGACTGAATGGTGAATGCAGCCTTCATCTTGTTCCTCTGAGGTGTACAGGAGATATGCAAAAGGCAAAACCCCACGAAACAGAGCTGCAGCGAGCCTGATCCTTGAAACTGTGTCTCAGTCACCAGCATCTTATTTACATTCAAGGCTGGGCTGCAGTGAACACTCTGACATCAACTATTCATGGTGTTTTATAAAGCGGCCATCAGATGACAGCCATGACCCCAGCCAGCTGAAACACATCCAGATCAAATGCACCAAGAAGTATTTCTAATTTGAACTACTCTGCTTTACGTAGCCACTGTTTTTAACTTTTCTTTTGCGGAGCCCTTTGAGGCATTCTTTACAATGTTGGGCTATAAATAAATAAAACCTGACTTGCTTTTACTGGAAAGAAACACCATCTGCTGAGCATTTATGGAGCATAAACACACTATACTCTGTTCATCACCTCCTCAATGAAAGCTGCTGTCTCACACTAACCTGTGAAAGAGAAAGCAGAAAGCATACATCAAGCGTTTGACACAACCGCCAGACTGGGGAATAATTTTTAAGTAGCAGCAGCGTGGCTCCTGAATGACTGAATTTCACACTGATAAAATGTTCACTTGAAACTGGCTTGTAAAATAAAGCAACATCTTTATTTCATCATCTAGCCCACAACAGTACATATTATTCTGAAAGTGCTACTACTCCCTTAGCTGTTTTTTTTTCTTGCTGCTTTAATTAAAAAGACAGATGGGTGAGTTAAAGAAAAGAAAGAAAGGAAGAAAACAGGGTGTATTTGTGTGTATTCAAACAGTTCTGTTTCTCTGTGTGACTGTACACGACCCTGCCTGACAGATACACAGAGAAAAGCCCAATAGACCACCTGGCAGAATTATTTCCTTGGAAAGCAATCTAATATAATATCCCACATGACCTGCTCCACACAAATAACCCATGCGTAGCGGTCAGCCTGGTTGGGCTTTTACAGGAGTTGCTGCATGTACATGAGGTGGAGCACAAAACAAATTATAAAGCAGGTAAATGGCCACAAGGCTCCGACTCGGTTGCTATACCGAAACACGCTGTCGTGTAGCGGCCGGAAACATCCCACGCAGCATCTATTCTGTGGAGGCTGCTGGAAGCTAAATGATATTGTTGGTGTTAATAATCAATTCCGTGGGATTAGTTAAAAGTGGAGGACAAAACACTAACAAATCAGGTGGCCTCTTCTAAAACGGCACCATAAAGTCATTGAGCAGCAGAGCATATAGATTTTCCACAGGGCTCAATTGTGTGAGAAGTTGTTGGGCTTGCATTATTGACTTTCTCAGTATGGTGGAACCGTGGTAGTTAGGTGCCTTTCCTCAACTCTAATTATGGTGTCATAAACAGGAGAGACCATTAATGAAAACCACTCATGGCTTTAAAACCGAAGATGGGATTTGGAGAGTAAAGAGGAGGGAGGAGGGGGGAGCGCTAAGACGGGTTTTAGAGTAGTCATGGTATCAATCACAGCAAACTACTCCTCTGTTGAGTAACGAGCATGAGAGGTGGTCAATAAGTCAGCCGGAGAGTCAACAGACTGTAATAGAGACATAGCGGAGGATGGGAAACAGAGGTATTTGACCTGAGACTGCCTGTCATGTTCGTGAGGCCGCCGTCGTGCATCATCCAGGAGAAAAAGTCACTCTGCCATATGCTTGTCTGCAAAAATCAATATCATACAATATCACCGCATGTCATGTATTCTCTACAATCTCACAATCAGAAAAAGTCCTCTGAATATACTATTTTTTGTTCTCCTTTGGCTCATGGAGCACTGACTCTCGGACCTGTTACTATGCTGTGAAACAACTTCTTAAAAAGCCTGTCTGTATGTAAGTAAGAACATTTACAAAGGTCAAGCTGTGTGATGGAAATGCCACAGATACATCTTCCCTCCTCTAAACATCGGAGCAGGAAAGCAGGTCATCTCAAGTTCAGGTGCTACGAAAGGCGGAAGATCAATACAGCATTTGTTGTACAATAAAAACATAATAAAAGCGAGATGAAGCTGATGGACACTGGATGACAAATTTGTTGGGATAGAAATGTTTCATCTGAATTTGACAAAAGCTTTTAGAGGAGAATTGGGAAAAACAACAACTTGACACAACAGAACAAGAAAAATACTAAATAGTTCCAAGTTCTATTCATTTTACTTTACATGTAGACTGTGTTTTTTTAAAGTGTCTGGCTGAACATTGCTAATTAAAAATTGTTTTATGAGACAACAGTAATTGCAGTTTCTGAATGAGTTTTGTCTTTTTCACATTTGAAAGAAAATATTACAAACTATATAAAAAAAAACGTGTGTTACATCAGTCCATGGCAAAGAAATTCATTTGTTCATAGTATGACTGACTAAGTAATAAACCTGTGACGGAAAAGCTAAAGTGACAATTTCATTTTCTCAAATTCCGTACTTCCTGTAATGTATGAAGGATACGCACAAATCTGACTAAAAATCCCCATTCTGATCAGTCTTCAGTTTTCTGAGCTGCCCATTTCTGTTAATTAAGTCATGCTTATTGAATTTGTATGGCCCAATATCACAAATTACTAATGTTCTTTTAGGGGTTTTACAATCTGTATAGCAATCGATCTATCCATCTATCCTAACATCCACAATTTCTATCAGGAAAATCTCTTAACAAGTCAAAAAACAAATTCTAGGAAGAGCAACAAAACAATTCTTCCAGTGCTGACATGCAACAGATGCTGTGTGTTCAGAATAAAGTAAAATAGAGAAAATTGTATAATGGAAAATCAAGATGACAATAGTGCAGATGGACTGTAAACTTTACTTCAGATGTTCAGATCCTTATCAATCATATAGTACTATCAGGGCAGCATCATAAAGACATACATTCATAGACAAAAATGACAAGGACTCCTGGAACAGTCTGGGGTTAGACTGGAGACAGAAGACATTGAAACAAAGTAAATCCACAAACAAGTGTGGCTGCAGTACCTGCAAGTTGTCTGAAAAACTGTGTGAAAGTGTGCAGAGGAGAACTGACACTGTTTTAAAAGCTAAAGTTTGTCGTACCAAATACATTTTTGTTTGTGCATGAAGGTACTAAAACTGTCAGTGTTTTCAAAATTGTGCCTAAAACCTTTGCACAATACATACAATTCATGCATGTTAAATTGAGTGTCTCTAATTTGATCCTGTAACTGTCCTATGTTACTTGATTACTATATCAGATCAGCTGCAAACCGGAACAAAGTAGCAGAGTGATTATAGAAGTTCGTTTTGGCCTCCTTTTTCAACTGCACAGACACAGTATGACAGTATTTTTTGTAATGGTAATTGCATAAAACATAAAGCTACAGCTGTTGTACTAACTGGAGATGTGTAGCTGAGTGCTTTTAGACAACGAATGGACTGAATCTCACATATTTGCAGTAAATACTTTGCAGCTGTTGCATTGTCTGGAAAGTGGCATGTTATTAAGGTAATACAAAGATGCAGTTTTTTGCTACTTTAAAATGTGGAGTCATAAGAGTGTAAAGGCTTCCATTATATCTGTAGAAATAAACTACAGTGCCGGTATAAATTAAAAGATATTTCACTATGAAAAAGTCATTGAATAGAGCTTTAAGCAAAAACTGAAACACAGGACTATTACATTTATTTACTAGAGTAAGATTCCATTAAGGTATTTCTAGTTTTTCTCATGTTTGAGTGCCTCTTTCACTGATGGTGCGGCATGTAGCACGTCTACATGCATTTACAATATGATGGCCACAGTAAAGCCATTTTGATTTTCTAGAGTGTGAGGCAATAAAATGTAATTACAACATGTTTTACTATTAACTTCAGGACGGAGTCGCAACAGTCGAAGCAATTTCATGCTGCCTGTAAAAACAGTATAGAACAAGAAGGAAAGGCAGAGTCATGGTTGAGTGGCAGAGAGCGAGAGCGAGGTATTGATGGTCCTCCATGGGCTAACCATACACCAGACCACACACAAGCACTGGATACCGAAACTAGACAAATCTATTTCAGACACATACTAGATAAATATTTATACGCAATAAACTGTATCAATAAATCCCATGGGGAGGGAAGGCTATTCCACAGTATGTCAATAACTGATTTCACCAGCAGATAATCATTTTTCTCTCAATGGTGGTGCTTGATATGACGTCGATACACGCTGTCAGAGTTCATTTTGGCTGGAGCAGTTAGAAAGAGCATCACTCGGAGGATATGGCACCCTTCTATTCAGCTCCATTGATTGGGAGACAGTGTGTTAGTGGGGGGAGAGGAGCCGGCTGTCATGTCTTATGTTGTGCACTGTATTAAGCTGGAGGGAGACTATGGGCTGTGTGGAAGGTCTGCAGCTCCATTTGACCGCAGTGTTACAGGGGACACAGGGGAGTCAGGCCTTTTAATTGTCTCACCGAGACCCGGCTAAATACAAGTAGCCGTGATACACAGGAGGGGCAGAGCAGAAGAGGGTTCGTGGATCTGAAATGGCAATTGCACAACAGTACTCTGATACGATGAACATATACAATCAGTCAGGATAAAGATCTCACCCTTGGCGGCATGAAAGGGGGAAGTGAGCAGCGCTCAGGAAAAATCAATACGGAACCGCTCATTTTGGAGGGACATGTGTGTCACAGTCAATAGGAGTTAATAGGCTGGGTTGTTCAGTGAAGACAGGCGGCTTGGGAGAGCAGCCCACTCTGACAGCTTAATACATACTGAATGGCAAGCTGGCTGCATGTAACAGTCACTATGGACACATCAAGTGTGGAATGGAACCTGATGGGCGCAGGCAAAAGTTAATTATAGAATAGAGCTGAAGGTCTTACACACAGAAATACAGAATTACCCATCCAGTAATAAGAACAGACAGATGCAGCTGACCCACAGTACAGACTGGGCACGTTTATTCCTTATTATCAACAATGACTGTGATACACTCAGTGCAGGGAAGTTCGCTGAAACATGCTGCTCTGATAGATGCTTTTAATCAGTCATTTTGGAGTTTTTAGAAAAGCCTTCTTAAAGATTTCACTGATATCTGATTGTGGAGGTTTTTATGCAAATATAGATATTTAAAAGAAGGATAACGGGAAAACAAAAAACAAATAAAAATAGCTAGGGATGCACAATATTGGATTTTTGCCAATATCCAAAAAGCTGCAGTTTTCTAACTAATTTTGGCTGATTGCTATTGCTGCACATTATTATTTTTATTTTATTTACTTATTTATTTACATCTAATAGCAGAGAACATTGAGTCTTTTGTGTAGTGGAATGAACACATTATTATGGCCACTCTTTTCATAATAGCCCACTAGAAGATACACGCATGAAATATAGAGCTTTATAATGTGCACATTCACTGGGCAAAATACGGAAACTACTTCGACTTATATGAAAAACATCCCATACAGACTTTCCTGTTTCACTGTAAGCTTTTAGCCTGACAGGATGTGCCTGACAATGTTTATTTTGAGCCAAGGCTATTATTTACATTTACAGCTTGAAATGTCCAGTGATGCAGTCCAACAAATAATTAAATGAAGGCACAAACCCATCAATTTACAGCATTTTTTAAAAAGAAAATTGACATCAAAGTGAGCTGTTACTACTGTAAGAACTGAACTCAGAACCTGCTTCATGTTAAACCAATCAAATGTATTGAAACTATTTTGTAGTAACAACGTTTTTGTTTAAATTTACAGCTACATTTGGCAGGTTTTACTTTTAATATTCTGTTGTATTGTCTAAAAATGCAACGCAATGCTGGTTTGCTTTAAAAGCAAAATTACAAACCAAAGCTGACACATTAATTTATCCTGATGTTCATACTGAGGAAGTTTTTTAGAAGCATTTACTATTTTGATTTTCTTTCTTTTTCTCTCTCTCTTTTTGCACCAAGTCCAGGGGAACGACATGTAGCAAAGGTCTGTACAAGTAGCACTGATACACAAGTAGCCTATTAAACAGCCCATAACTATGACCACACATGATGTGATCTTTAAAAAAATAAATAAATAAATAATGACAAAAAGCTATGTAACCTCTTCCATTTGACATCAACCAACCTCACCAACAGTTCACAGTGTTGGTTCTTGGGTGTGAGTGTCTACATGGGTTGGGGAGACAAAGGCAACAGATAACAGCTAAATGCTAACCACTGCATCATGTGTAGATTCTTCGCGGCTCTAATTAATCTGCATTCACCAAAACTCATCAAAGGTTAATTGGCTGTAAGGATGGGTGAGGGACTTTGTGGCAAAACAAACGGAAACACATATTCCAGAGTTTTGTGATGTATTTTGCCTTCAGTTGAATGAGATCTAGACACAGGGAAAAGGCTAATAATAACTTAATTAATTGAGGTCTTCAGGTCATGCTGTTTGGTTCCATAAAGAAGGATTCTCCTCTTAATTAGTACCCATCAAGATCTAATTTGGATTATTATCATCTCTTAATTTTATCCAGCTAATTAACAATTAATTACAAATTCGGTGTACAGTAGAGTTCAAACGATCTGCTACATTTTTATTTGGCAAATGACAGCAAAAATGTAAATCAAGGTTTAATTCAAAGAAACAATATGAGTTTAAACCCTTCTGTTGGTAAATAACTGTCAGAACAGCCCACACAACATGATTGGTTTTGAATTAAATATTTGGACATATCAAACTCAGTTTAATCGTTCAGCAATGGTTAGGAGTCAAGAAAGGAAAGGCGAAGCAGTTGTACTGAGAAGCAGTGAGAAGAGAAGTAAAAGGGTTTTGGCTCCAATTGACATTTCAATAAGTGGAACAGAGCGTTAGCAATCCATTCCCAACTTTTCTGAAACAATTATTGAGATGGTACCTCCAGGCGATGTGTGTTCCTGGTCCCTGGAGTCCTGCTGGCTGAAACAGTAATTGACTAAATTGTAGAACACATCGGGGCCATTTACAAATTTGCCAAAAATGAATCGTTTAAAACGAAATGAGGGTGACTCTCAAATTAGCAAGGAGTATGATTGAGATGTGGCTCTGGGAATTAAGGAACATGATTTAGAGCTCTGCAGAAAGGAGCATCTGTGAATAGTCCAGTGTTACTCACCACCCTGATCTGACTCGTATTTAAATATTACTGTGATTTAACAGATGCTCACTAAAATATGACAACTCATATTTAAATGTTCAACAGAGATAGATAGACAGACAGACAGACAGACAGACAGACAGACAGACAGACAGACAGACAGACAGACAGACAGACAGATAGATAGACCAATACATTTCCTTTCGCACTCCTGTGTTATTTTCATTTTACTGTCTCTAGCTGCTTGTAATGTAGTCTTATACACACATCAAATATGTGATTGACTAGACATTAAAGCGAAAAACAAAGCAAAACAAATAATAAAAACCGCTGAGCTGTGACACTGAGCCAAAAAAAACTGTAAAGGAATGTAACATTCAACCACGCAGCACACTGTAGGAGGAAGTGACTTCAGGCATGAGTGGAGTAATTTGAGTCCATGAAACACTTTCTTAGCTAAAAATAATAATTTTTCTAAGAGCAGTGTGATAAATCACACAACACAAATGTCGCTGGTTTAAACATATTGCGCTGCAAGGTGTTTGGGAAAGTGATCTTAGCTACATTTTACAAGGTGTACTCATTTCTGGGAAACACCAGCAAATTACTGTGACTGTTGAGGGTCTGACAGTTTTGATTGATTGTTGCACAGACACTGTGTTGATTGTTGCCTGTTGTGCCGCTCCTGTGGCTCCCAGCAGCCACTGCTTTCATCTCACCCGGGCTAAACTCTTCCTACCACTGATGAGTAATTACTAAGTTCATTAGCCACGCTAGTGGCCTAGAGATGTATTAAAACAAAATCTGTCGTAAAACTTTCTCCACTGGTTTTGAACATCCTAACTGACTACACTGGGCATTAAAATAGGCAATTATTACCTACTTTGGAAATTACTTCACAGGTGAAACAAATGAGATAACCAGTTTGAGAATATGGGATTAAATTAAAAACATGCTATTACAGTGTCCACTGTCAGGGGTCCTGGATGATCCCATGTTTTGTGATACCACAATTTATTGTGCATGTATTCAGCTCTTGGCTTAATATCAGGCAAAAATATCAGGTCACCTAATAAACCACCCTATAAACTCATGGAATCAATTAATACAATAGCAGATTTTCACATCTGTAAGCAGTAACCTTGAACCATAAGCTGCAAGCTCAACATCTGATTATTAAAAATGTTTGCATACTGTTTTGGGTAACCTTCTTTCCTGTTGTAACACACATTCAGTAATTACTAATAGGACTGCAACTAACAGCTATTATTTTTTGATTATATATTTTGTGACAGATTAAAAAATAGGGAAAGCACACATTACATTCTGTGAGACCAAGGTCATGAACTATGTGAGAATTTAAAAATATTTAATTTGAAATGATAGAAAACAGATACAATAAATGTGTACATTATATACATTAAAGAAGATAGTGCTAGTGTAAACTGGCATTTTGGGCTGACATTTGATTTTTAATGAATTATTTTTCTGTAAATTAATCAAATCTATCAATTAATTAGTTTCTATTGCAAACATAAATAGTGGGATGCATGTAGAAAACCATCCAAACCTGGTGAGAAATGTTTGTTTAAAATTTTGGTTCAACCAAATTGTAGATTTGTGGTTTTGACATAAATTGTATTTTTTTTTTTTTTTTTTAAAAGGGAAAGAAATCAGAACACATGGGACATAAGTTCAAGTTTATTTCTTCATTTTGGACTTGGGGTGTAGAGGGTGACAGAGACAATCAGCCTCATTCTTTCCAAATAACGTTAAAAATACAACGTACTGGAATGAAAAAAGCAAATTTGATTAAGGATAAAATTACACAAACCTTCCTTCAAAAAGAGACCTTTCCTCCATAACTGTTGTGAAGTGAAAGAGCCACAAGCTATCTTAGTACAATGTCCAAGTAATTTTTCTTTAATAGGAAAATTGTTACTTATTGATCTGCACTTTGTAAAGCCTTCCAGCAATGCTCCAATCACCACAGCTGTCAAAACCATGGAAATACACTCTGTTCCTTTGCGATTTGATGGCACACTGATTCCCATTACTGGCACATTTCCAATGTTAATTACCTTCAACATAACATCATCTCCCTCTAAAGAGTCTCGCACAGGCCACTAGTGTCCCACCAGAGGACAGCGGGGGGTAAGAGTGATAGGCCGAGTGCGGAGATATCGTGCTTTGCCTGTCTAGAGCTTGTGTTGAATCTGTGCACCACTGAGTCTGGCCATTAGGCAGCATGATGGGCTTTTCTTTTCCAGACCATTTCCCATGGTCAAAATAGCATAAAAACACCATTTTGGTTCAATAGCAAAGACTTCAACTGAATAATCACAAGGGTGAAACTGTAACTATTACAGAAGCACCTCTGGGATAACCATACATAACTGGGGTGTCAAAAACACTGTAGGTTTTCTGGAGGG
This sequence comes from Amphiprion ocellaris, assembly GCF_022539595.1. Taxonomy (NCBI): domain Eukaryota; kingdom Metazoa; phylum Chordata; class Actinopteri; family Pomacentridae; genus Amphiprion; species Amphiprion ocellaris. Next base: position 13,028,858 of record NC_072768.1, on the reverse strand, counting down.
CAAAGTGTTTAAAGTGTATGCTGTTGGCTCTTGCTCCAACATCTGCTTTTAATTACTCAATTAGCGCAATCATTTAGTCTCCTTGACATTCATCCAAATGGCAAATCATAGCCGGAAGTTGTTCTGTTTAAACAGAGCGTTAAGAAGAGTCATGAAAAATGCATACACGATAATGTATATGGATACTTAACTAATTGAACCAATTAAAGGGAGGGAACTGGTTTGACTGAGAACAGCGCCGACATCACCCTCCGGGAAGAAGCTTTGACACCTCTGATCTACAGCCTCCCCTCTCCCTATTCACAGACCTGGGCCTGAGGTCATATTTCAGCAGACAAAAGGTTTTTGACTTGAGTCACACAGCAACAATGAACCCAAAAATTAAAAGCCATGCAGATTGAAGGCTGCATAAAGCATAAAGGAGCCTTTATAGTGCAAAACAATAGCAAATCCTGATTCTTAAGAAAATTTACATGGTATTTAGAATGTTGAATATGTCCCCAGAAACTGCAGAAAAACATTTTCAAGATTTGTTACCGCATATTCAAATTAAAATTCTGCCCTCATCTCAGTGGGATTCAGTGCCATTGTTGACCCGATTCCTCTGACTGTGATGCCCATTAAAGAAATCCTCTCTTTTCACAACTTTTGTTTGTGCCTGCGTATCAAAGAGAGACCTCTGTGCGATGTGAACGTGTGTTTATTTCAGTGCTGACATGCCGACAGATCAACCTCGGGGTTAAATGAATATCTGCTTGGTTTAAGATGAGCTAGCTTACCTCCTCCCAAAGTTAAACCAATGCAATCCCCCCCTCACCACCACAAAAAAAAGAATGATTGTACCCCTGCGGTGGTGATTTCCTGCATGCTATGGATGCATAAATAAACATAGGCATAAATACACAGAGGACACTGACTGGGACTAGCTGGCCAAGTGGGGCAGCTGTTATTAAAAGGGCTATTTATCACTGTCACCCCTCTCAGGTTCCATCCCTCTCTGCCCTCCAGCGATGTCACTGGGCCGCATAGGAACAATGTGGCTCATCCAGCCAAACCTACCCCCTCTATCATATACACAAACACATGCAAAACACACACACACACACCCACACACACACACCGTCATGGCCACAGCTACTCATATGCAAAGCAAATATGTACAGCTTTATCTGCTTGTATATGTATATTGCACAGATTTACTAGAAATGACTCAGTGTTTGATGACTTGGCTGAAGCAAACACAAAAACAAGAGCCACGCTTCTTTCGATTTGCGTCAAATATCTACAACGCAGCTACACAGCACACACCGTTCATTTTCTGCTCTGTTACTTTATTGATCGTGGCCACAATTATCCACTTTTCTGAAGCACTGCATTAAGTGAATTCCCCCTTTGTTGGACAATAAGTACAGAAGGTTGGCTAAGTCATGCTATTCCTCAGCCTAAGGGGACAGACTACTTCTCCTGCACCCTCATCATCATTAGCAAGCCCAGATAAAAACACACCTCAATTAGTCCACCTCTGCTGCGGGAGGCACGTCAAGTCAGGCAGGTGCTTCCAACTGACCCGTGCCTTAACTTCACTTACAGCGGCTCACTTCATGTCCAAACTGAAGGCCAAAGATTACAATCTCAGTCACACATTGCTAAAAGGTTTCGGCATTTAAAGGGAGCCTTTAATTAAAACAAATCTCTAGATTTCAGTCTTTGTCTTGCAGAGAAAGTTAAAAAAAAAGATGTACGCAGATGAAAGACACTCAAGTACAAAGCCAGCCGCCCTAGACAATAAATCAACACGCCATAGTTCTGCTATTCAGTCAGCTATTTTTGTCTGATAAATGACAGTATATGGTTTATTTTCTTTTTCTTGTCTACATCTACCGAGCAACAACCAACTTTCTTAATGCAGATCTCCCTCGTTTTCCCTCATCTAAGCAACCGCAGTCTGCACCACATATAAACCTCTCACACGCAGCAACCCACTCACGATTAATGAAGTGCTTACTTAACCAATTTAAACCCTTAATTCCTATTAATTCAACATAATAGCCACCCTCTCCAACAGAATTAACAGCACTCCAGCAGAAACCTGCAAATCTCTGCAGGCCAGAAAGAGTCAACCCAGCAAATTCCATATTCTTTGATAAATATGTAACAGTATGTATATCGCTGCTAAAATGCATAACCCTCGTGTAAGACCCCTATCAAGTCTGCTTTACACCTGTATTACATTTCTCCCTCAATCAGCAGCTTTTCTGAGACACCGGTCTCCCACGAGGAGCAGAAACCATTACAAGGCACTGCAGCTCATTTGCAGAAAGATTGGAGATCACACTGCATCAAAAAGTATGTGAAACATTTCTGAGAACAAAATTGATTTATTCCATTTCTGTGTTGGTATGCAGCACCGGTATCAGTGTATTTAATGTAAATCTCCAATCTAGCACGGAGCTGCTGTGCAGGTTGCTGCTTATTGTGCAAGTAAGAAGCAGGGCGATCGAACAACACAAGAGGGGCCTGTCCTGATGCAAAATTGAGGCACGTGCAGTATTTCTTTATATATGATATTTTGTCGGAAACTGAATGATAAAAACATATATGCGACAAAGCAAATTATATGAATCTAACAAAACCACTCCCTATCCCCTTTTTCTGATCCACCGATGCCGCTTGTTTAAGCTACAAAGACATTATGCTACTCTTTGGTGAGATAAAAACGCATAAACAAATAAATAAATATTTCCGAGTATTTCAATTTTGACTTAGGAAAAACAGATCAAGCAGAGCCTGTGGCTAGAGGAGCCTGACTGCATGCTGGTGGGGGGTAAAAGACAGCCTGGGGGGTGCGGAGGGCGTCTGTTTTTTAATGAGCTGAAACTTTAAATACTGCATAATATATAATAAAAATGGATAGTTCATTTCACTCTCTCGATAAGTCGTGGAAAAACTATTAAAATCCATTTCTCTCTTAATGTCAACAGAGTAAGCATTAAGTATGAATGAAGTGAATGTGATACCACATCATCGACAAGAAAGAAAAGCAAAATAATAATCAACTTGAACTGGAAGAAGAAGAAGAAAAAAAGGAGCTTGGGCATAAAGACGAGTGCACAAGCTTAAGGGCAACAACTGAACACAATATATCCAAAGACAATGATGAATAATAAGTACAACTAGAAATTCATATCCACTCCATGAATAGAGAATTATCCGTTTTTAAATGATCTTTTCAATGTGAAGTTTAGGCGATCTGGATGAAACTGTCTTATTTGGTCTTTCTTATGTATTTTTAATCTGCAGCTTAGTCTTAATGACAGCTGGAAGTGGTCTTGAACCAGGAAAGCCACAACAGATGACTGACAGACGTTCCAGCCACCCACTGACAGTAGCTTTGGCAACACTGGCACAGAGGGCATAGTCTTTCAATACTCCCCTTCCCCCTACGCTCGCATATACAAGGGGGGGATGTGAAAAAAAAGAGTTATGGTGCCCCTTGTCGTCCCTTGGGTGAAGAAATACACCCTAATAGATTTTTAATGGCTATCCACTTGCCAAAAGAAAAGGCAAAGGTAGTGTTTCAAGCATCAATGACAAGAGGTCAGCATGTATTAACTACAGAAAAACCTTTAAATGATTAAAAAAACATATTTCTGTACTACAACTCTTCACAAGCAGATCAAAGTGTGCACATGTCTACAACTGGAGTTGTTTCTACATGAAAGGTAATGAGTTTTATGTTTCAGGTGTCACACTGTAATTCAAAAAGTGCCATTTGACAGTAAATATTGTGACGTTTGCTGACGATCCCGCATCAAGATGTAATTCCAGCGTGATCCTGAAAGTGATCTGAGTGATGGCTCAGGTACCCCCGCTGCTCGTGGAGCAAGCGCAGAGACGGAGCTGGTGGCTGATCCAGAGGCTTAATAATGATAACCTCACCAGCATTAGCTGCAGGGGTTGTTCACACAATAATTGTTTCTGCCAAGCCATATATCTATATGACAGAGGAAAAACTGGTGTGACTTTCCTGCTAAATAATTGATTTATACGGAGAGGCCGCATCAACTATTCCAAGGAGATGAACGTGGTTTGCTCTATTTTCTTTTTTTAACGCCAAAGAAACTGAGAACTTATCAGCTAATTAGAAGATAATTACAAGTCCCTGCAAGTTGATTAGCAACTTCACTGTTGAACATTAACAATTTACAGCAATGCCACACTCAATTTCAGCACTTGTTTTACTTTACTTACCTAAATTCTAAACAGTACAAGTATTTAAAGATTTCACCTTGACAAAACTTATTACCAGCTCCAGCATGCAATTAAACTTGCCAAACAGGCATTAATTCTTTGTTCATTACCACATTAGATGTGTGGTGGGTAATTTAGACACTTCAATACAGGACTAGACTACCACGGCTATTAAAAGGCATCAATCTCGCAACAAATGTAGACACATTTTGTTAATTTACAGAAGTCCATTTGCAGTCTAGATACCCTAGACCTGCCGCGGTGGTGACTAAGGTTCGACAGGTAACGCTGAGCCTCTGGCCGAGCTGAAGGGGTGCCCTCCCCTGCAGTTTAGAGTGACTCAGAGGTGAAGCCCTGAAAACAAATACAATGTACTCACATGCTCCGCAGTTTAGATTTCACTGACTCACATCATCCTGTAATAGCCGCACACAAAGCTGCAGTCAGTCGCAACCCCTTGCAATTGTGTCTGGCGGTACAGCAGTATCAATGCAGCTCCAGGGTCAAAGGGTCAATGAGTAATTAAGACATGGTTGCCTGAGCATTCCCCATGCACACTTTCAGTCCTGATGAAAGGCTGGAAATGAAAGGAGGGGGATTTAAGTGCAGCCTGATACTACAGATCAGATTTCCATAAGTGTGTCTAAATGTTCCTTGTTCAAGGCAATTAGTATGATTAAAGAGATAGTGTGGTGTCATCACACTGTTTAAGAGGATTTTGGACATGAATTCTGCATGAGGTTTAGACGGTTTGCACACAACAGAGGTTACATTGCTTACAATAACAATATTTAAGCCAGTGGTCCTTTTTGAGGTGCTGTGGAAATTATTGTACAGTTAGGGACTTTAAACATCTCTTAAATATCAGATTCAGTAATTAGCACTCACTTCAGCGATGCAAAGCAGTCTTTCTTTCTTGATGGTGGTGCTACTGTGTTTAGGCGTGTAAATTACTAAATATTCTCGCTAAGGTTGGTCAAGTTAACAAAACAGGACACCATGGAAGGTGGTTTACATTTGGAACTGCATGCAGGCGGATATCATAGCCTTCAAGTGCAAAGAAGGTCAAAAGGTGCATTGATTTCCATGTACAACAAGAAATTATTCGTGCAGTTTCATTGTTGCTAAAAATGAAGAGGCAAAGGCCTGAAAATTGAGGTCGCTGATAAATGCTATTAGTAGGAGATGCTGAGGGGAGAAATCAATATGGCAGTTTGTCAACCTGCCTCTCAGAGGGAGCAGAACTATGCAGCAGGGGTAAGCATGCCCTGTCAGCAAAGCACATTACCAGAAATCAAAGGCCGTAGAAGGCCTGAAGGAAGGGATGCAGATGTCTCTCTACAAAGGCCACACTTTGGTAATTAAAACCTATTTTATCAGACCTGTCTTGTCACTGGGTTTTCTCTAACACTATTGACTATCTGTTGCGTGGAGGGTGACCACTAATTTAACTTTAAATAAATGAGCTGGGGCTATTTACACTCCTGTATTTGTCACACAAAATGAAACAACGAGATGTGGCAGCGTCAAATAAATTATAGAACTTGTTATAAATTAAATTAAGGCTTTGCCCTGTTTGCATCACACTTTCCAAAAGTTTTTCTCTATACCCATCACAGGTTTAAATACAAGTAGAAAAAAAACATAGCCATGAAATAATTTCTTTTCTGCCATTTTTTTTAATGTTCGTTGCAAAAATAAATTTTTACAATAAACTGAGTGTAAAAACTCAGTCATTGAGTCCAGCAGTCTATTCTTCGAGAAATTCTAAACTTTCCATTAAACATTAATGGGAAGTTAGCTGTCCGAATAAATACTTTGAGTATTGTATGTCAGTGTAATGACATGCATAACTGACTCCTCCAGTGCAACTTTAAATCTTTAATAATTAAACACAAATGAACCTGTGCGGTCAGACAAGAGAACCGGTGACACGGGATGACACTTTCATCAATATCTCCAGCAGAAGGTCACCAGGGGAAACTTAAAAATACAGCAGCTTGGCAGACATTCTCTTAAAATTTCAAAGTGGTACTTTTTGTTTCAGTACTGTGCGCCTTCATCTTCTTTGTACGCAAAATAGACTGTGACGGGTCCGACACTTGTTTGTACTGTTTCTGCAGCTCCCACCACCATCCAGCACCCAATGCCATAAGCCAAACAAGGGATACCTGCAATGAAAGGACACGGTGGTTATGTAGTGTGTGCTGCAATATAATGGAAAATGATCTGTATTGTGGAGAAATGTGCTAGAACATTAATACTGACCCAGATTAATAACTTTCAACATGGTGAAAAACTTGTCTTCAAAGTCCAGGTTCTGTGGGGGAGCTTTGGTACAGTGATACTTTATAAAGGGGAAGCAGCCTGTTCTCAGTATGTGGTAGTTGGATCCCTGAACGCTCCAGTTAAAGTTGGACAGTCCAAACTGGTCATTGTGGACGGAGCTGTAGCGGACACAGTAGGAGGTCCACGGCGGGAGTTTGCGCTGCTGCAGGTGGCAGGTTAAGACCTCGGAGGCAGCTGGACGCGGACGTTTTCTGCCAAATGTGCCCGGAAACAGAGCGACCTTTAGGAAGATGCTATGTATCCTCCTCAAAAAGTCCTTCATGACTTCTACAAAAAGCAGAACGAGTCACTCCTCGGTTCGTGTTTTTGCATCTGGACCGCATGCAAATTATTCAAACGGACCTATGTAAGCCATAGATGTACTACCTTTTTAAGCTAGTTGATGCTACATGATGAGGACATTTTTAGTAAAGGCTTGAGTTTTGCTCCTGTAGCTCGGCTAAGGTTAGCAAACAAGCTAAAGTCCGGTTGCTGAGCTTACAGATAATAAACGCTGTTCAAAATATTCCGCTACACCTCAAATATACATGCCGAATCCACACACAGTTTAATTTTAACAGCTTAAACCTCTATAAAGAGCAGCATTCCTCTGCTTGTGTGTGTGTTTCTTGCTCTGACCTGGTTCTCCAGCTTTAGTCGTCCGGTCGGAAACGCAGCTCCGCGAAGTTGTTCCTCTACTACCTGCACTTCATTTCAGCTGTCTGAAATCACCTGGTCACTGGATATTAGTCATGCAGGACTCCTCAGACTGCAGCATACTCAGACTTCCTATAAAAAGACAAAATGTGAAAACCGAAACTAGTCTCCATCATGCAATTTGTAATTTTAGAGATTACTCACAGGTGCTGTTTAACTAAATAAATGCATTGCTGATAAAAATATTCCTCTTTTTTTGCTTTATTGTGTAGAATCTTCCTCTGTTTTTACCACTTCTTGCCACAAAAGTAAACATAAAATAAAATATGTAATTATATCAAACTATATTAGCTACAAATTCATATTATTAAAAATACCCCCTTCAAAAAGTTTGATCATGACTGACCCCGGTGGTAATAAATATTTGCTGAGTATATGATCACAGCACATACTCCTTTAAATACAAACTAAGTCAGTCTTAAATACAAACTAAGTCAATCTAAAATATTTCAAAGGTTCAGTGCCCCGGGGTTTTTCAGCACCATGGACAGAAGTCTACACACCAACTGAGTCTAATGGATTCTTGGGTCAGATTAAATCCTGCAAAAAACTGTTGGCCACCAAATGAAAATCAAAGATTATCAAGGAATGCCGTGAACACACATATAAAGTGTTTTATAGATTAATTGAAACTCTACTAAATGATGTACAAAATAAATTGATAAAATGTGTAAAATCAAAATAAGTTAAATTTATTTGTCCCATAGCTTTGAAATTCGTAATTTTACTTTTAGAAACGAAGATGTATTTAATGTAGAAACAACACATACAGTTGGACATTATCCTGAAAATGCTACACTAAGTTTAAGCACTGAGAGCAAAGCCAGGATTCTGCTATAAACTCTCTAAACCAAATGATCAACTTCATTTCATCAAGTACCTGGATGACACAAAAAACATATAAATACTTGCTGCAAATTCTGTGTACTAACGTTGTAAAATATTTATTAGCGATTCTGACATTTGTGTGTTTTCATTTATAAAGCATATAATCCAAAACAGTCACCATTCACAATCACCATAATTCTAAACAGACTAAAAAAAAACAGGCAAGTTAGCATAAAGTGTGAATTTTCAACAGCAATATACCGTATTTAGGAAAACATAACTGTCATCTTACTTGTTGTCATCTTAAAGAGTCCTTTGAGGATGAAACTGCACTCAATACTAAGCACGTCCTCATCAACCAAGTAATGTGTGACCCCATGTTCACCACAGAAGACCTTTATATGTTTACGAACACTAAACAACACACTAACTGCACTCATCTAGTACACAGTATATCTGTACTTTTACTGCCTTTGTATGTGATTAAACATGGCTTAAACAAGTTTCTGATAAAAGCTTATTTTTTTTATATAACGTGAATGCATGAAAACTTACTGATTCCTTTTCAGAAACATTTTGTACTTGATTTACTGCATGTGTAGTTTTTGCTTTCCAATAATACTACATGGTCAGACTATTGAAACGGATACCAAAATCTATAGTTATTCAGATTCATGACAGATTCTGGCAGTATTTTTCAGAAATTTATTTGGCAACCTATGCTCAGTGAGTCTATTCTTGAACATTCACATATTTACAGTGTATTTGACATGACCACTTAACTTGGCAATAGTTAGGCAAGTTTGTTAGTGTAGCAACTGTCTACGCAGCAGGTCTTTCCTCCATTTGCTTCTTGTTCTGGGCAGTCATGCGCAGTACATCTTCTATGTCCTTGATAAGCCCCTAAATGCAAAACAAAAGACAAATAAACTTAGATTACTGTGCATTATCATTCCACAGGGGCATTATGGCTCATCTGAGAAAAAAAATGTGCCATTATATTTAGAAAAAAAATACATGGTTGCACTTTATTTAGCAAAGGAATTTCAGCTGACAGCAGCTCCACTAAATATGCACGTTTCATGATACAGATGAGGAGAGATCGTTAAGTCATTAACATGGTACCTTGAAATTGGTTTCTCCTTGCATTTTAGAGGATGATATCTCCTGATGAATGACTGACAGATTCCGAGCAAAGGTCACCAGAGCTCCCTGGAGATCCTCTGAGACGGTTCTATTAACGACACCCCAAACAAACGAGTTTACTAATGATCCCCATGTTGCCAGCTAAGAAACAATCACCTTGTTCATCTGATGGTGGTGGTTAAATGAAACTTTCAGCAGACAACATCTTCAGTCTTTAGGGGGATGAGCACAGCTTGATTTAACTGTTACAGCACTGTGTAAGCTAAAGGATTTGCATGATAAATATGTTAAATAACCCTCTGCTTAACAACTTCTAGACTTTGTAACATTTACAAAGCCAGAGGTGGTATCTTAATCCTCTAAAAGAATTGTTTTGGTTCTTAGCCTTCTGAACTGTTTGTTCGTGTGCTTGTCTTTTTGAACAGAGAGGGCTGAAGCCAAACCACATGTGTTCAGTGTTTTATTCTCCTGGAGATGAACCCGAAATTACATTATTAAAGTATAGACAACAGCAGAAAAAGCAGGTGAATCATTTGCTTACCTGCATTTATGTATCTTGTGTATCTTCATTCAATTAGAATTAATAATTAACACAACTTATTTTGGCTAACAACACATATAACTGTAATGCTTTTGGCCAAGCTGAATACATAATTTAATCATTCACAATGTAAGGCAGAGTAGTACGTAAACTCACGGCCTACTGACATTACCAAAAGATAACTTGAGTCAAGAGTTAGGAAAACTAGAGTCATGTCAGCGAAGACATCTGGAGACTGAAACATTTTGAATCTGCTGTTCACAAAAAGAACAGGTATCTTACAGAAATGGCTGTCTGCTGGGTGATGTAGCCAAACATCAAAGTATATCTACAACTAAATGCCTTCTGATAAACTGCATCTGCCTTTTGGAGAATCCCAGTCAGCGTTCATATAGAGGTACTGTCTCGTGACCTCAAGAGAGATGTTCACATCAAACACACTAGGAATATGGCTGAGATGAAGACGTTCTGTGAGATAGAATGATCAAAAATTCTTTCTGAGTAGCTTGTTCAGGTTATTGCTGCTAAAGGAGGTCGAAGCAGTTAATAAATCCCCAGGTTCACCTACTTCTTCCATCAGCACTATGAATTCTTCATTATTATGATTTAAAGATCACATTTCATGTCCAATTAAAGCAGAAAACCAGGTGATTCAAGAGAGTTTTCATACGGTTTCTTAACACTCTATATGAATTTGGCACAATAAGAACTACTTACATCATTCCAATACAGCACCGCTTACTGTTGTCATAAAGAGCAAAAACTGTGCCTTGCTTCTCCTGAAAAAAAAGTCATGAACGCACAGTGAATCATCACATAGTGTAGTGTTAATAAGAGTATTCCAACAGCCTAGTGTTGCTCTCACTTACCTCTTGTACATAAATGACTAGAGTTATCAGGTTCATTCCAACACTCATACTCTCAACTATGGTAGCCACAGATACAGATTAAGTACACTTCAATACATACTACATCAAACACAGTATGCCAGTAATACTAGGATGTCCCACTACATTCGCATTTTGCAGTATACAAAGTCAACATGCTTTTCTGATCCACAATCAAGATAGAATGATTATGAACAAATTTGAGCTGCCAGGAGTGCTTAGAGCAATCACAGTCCTAACTGAATGCATGCTGCATGCAACAGCGGCTACTTCATAAGGGCAGCTCCTGTACACACTGAAAGTAAGAAAAGTATGTGAATATATGTGCTTTGAAAGCAGTGATTGTCTGTATTATGCATTCTCCATCTTTGTCAAACACGGCACTAATGCTACTCGTAATGCAACATGACTGCCAGTAATTCATAAATCCTATGCAATGAACCTTGCACAATAATTCAAAAGCCTCTTTTACGCAGCCAGTTCAAGGTGGGACTGTTTCGTGGTGCTGGTGGAGCTGCATCAATGTCTTTGTGAAAGGAAGAGTCAGCATGAGGGGACACACCACACCAGACACAAATGCCATTGTGTTATATGTCCCACCTCTGACTTTGCTATGCCTATTTGCTACCTGAAAGACACTCACTTCTGCAGCAGCTTGTTTGTTTCAGTGTGAATGAGCAAAGATGGCATAATAAAGGGGTCTTCTTAGTGGCATTATAACATGATTTCTGTGTGAAAAGGACTAAACGTTGTGGTGTGTTACGCTTGTTGCAGCTAATGTAGCCTCAAGCAGAAACGAGGAGTGGGCTACATAGATCTGACAACTCAATTCTATCTAGCTCCAAACCTGCAGATTTTTTTAGACATATTTTTTCCTCATATGTTGTAATACTCCTTGAAACCTGAAAATGGACTTTGATGTGTAAAATATGCAGATTTTCTCTTTGATTCAGAGACATAATAAGCTGTGAAAAAGAGCAATGTGAGCGACTGATGGAAAAGCAAAATTTAGAATTTGTACCTTCATGTTAAATCCTATGCCCTGAAACTTGCACATCTGAAAGAACACATGATGGTACCACATGGAAAGGTTGGTGTGATGCAAGTGGTTCCCAATAACTGCATAACGATTATCCACAGGAAGCTGCAAAAAAGGGAGAAAACAAGAAAGAATCAGATTTCACCAAAACCAAGAAAAAAATAATTGTATGTTCTATTATATTTGAGGGTTAAGTATAATAGGAGGTAGTCTGTGTAAAATGGATCAAGCAGAGATGGCTGAGCTCCATGCATGTCCTCAGGGTCACTGTTGAGTTTGTGTGTGTGATTAGTGAACATGATGAGTATGGGGCACATGTGGTAAACTGTTGGGCCTTTCTTAATTAACTGCGGGGAGGAACAATTAATGCTTAGATGACATGCCAAACACAAGATGAGCTTAATTGTACGACACCAATCAAAGAAACTACAGTTTGGGGACTGAAAATTTTTTGCTTTCAATTTGAAACCAAGGCATTACTGAATGCACAAAAGGACTACTCGACGCACAATACATATCACCATAATGGACGGATTCTGAGCTTGTGAGTGTCATAAGTAACACTAGAGAGGTTGATTACTTAAAAGTGGCAGGGCTTAAGAGGATAAAAATGTTCCTGGTTCTCAGCCACCTTCGGGAGACAAAAGGAGCAGGACTAAGCCCCTGCGAGCTCAGGAGATGGCCCATAACTCGCTGTGAAGGCTGAGTGTTTGCAGTTGTCAAACACAGGGACCTCACACAACAATAAAAGTGTCCAACAGGGATTTAATTGTGTTTGTAATATGCAGGTCCCTAATGATGGCCACTGGTGAAGCCATTAACCACTGCAGTGGCTCAACTGCTGTACTGAAGAACCAGGCCACCAACTGAATGAATGTTTGATAAAATAATACAAGTCGCAGATTAACAAGCGTAAACTCAGGCATACTGCTAATAAAAGCAGGCTATTGTTTAAGGCCTGGCACCAGGTTGATGAGGTGTTCAAGCATGCATACACATGCATAATGAAAACGGTATGAATTATTAATGTGTTGATTATTTAGGCTCATCTATCAAAATGATAATGAATTCAGCACCTAAACACCAATTGAGCTCACTGCGTAATTACAGTATTTAGTTGTATTTAACAATAATGAAGAGCAAAACGTTGATCTATCTTTGTGATTACTGTAGTCGTACAAACATCCTCTAAAGTCTCAGACTGCTGTAGAACATTGTTTTTCGTATTGCAGATTTTAATCTGCAATACGAAAAAGGTAAAAACATGGGTCTTAGAGACATAGGGCAGAACTGGTTCATCACCACCATCAGTGACGCTGCGCTACAGTTTAATGCAGGTTTTATGGCAGGATCACATTTATCATGTGGTTTTTGTTGTTGCTAGTTTTTAAACTAACAACATCGTTTGGGGAAAATCTATAAAGGTGCACAATTAAAATTATGAAACTGAAAATCAATGTCTTGATTGTTTAAGACAAATACAACATTAGCAAAAGTGTCATTGTAATCAAATATAAAATGGTACTTTGGCTGCAATCTGGTGTTCACAGCATTTCTCTCTGATTGGTGCTGGCACTTCTAAGCAGCCTGTGCGGCAATTCAGTGTTCCTCCAGTCACCATCAGAAGCATCTGGGTCATGGCCAGCTGGTCACTGTATGTGATGTCCAGATCAACAGCCCACACCTGCAAACAACACATCATGAACTCGGTGTCACAGCAGAGAAAACCCCACACTATAGACCTAATAATTCCAATTATTCACAAAAATGGGACATCAAACTAATTCACCCACCAATCCTTAAAAAGAGAAGGGTTGACACCTTTTAATCTTCACAATGCTATCCCATGTTGAGAGGCAGGCGAAGGGAAAACAGACTTAACGGTGTGTGTTTGACATATTTAAGTAATTCAACTGTACAGTGACACAGGCACAAAGCAGATCCCTCCCTGTGTGTTTGGCTTTAGTCTGCCCTGGGCTAGTTTGTCTGGCTCAGGTCTGATGAGAAGTAAAGTTCAGATATGTATGGTAAATGGCATCATTATAAGTATATTAAGGGGTCAGGTATGGTCATAGTCTTCTGCTTAAACAGGGCTAATTTTCCCAATAATAACCTAATAGCTATGCCCTTACTTCAAAAGTGGCAAATAAATCACCAGTGAAGGAGTTGTTAATAACTAAGTGGCAGTCGGCTGCCTCCTTTAGCTGTTCCTATTTGTCAAAGTAAACGCTCCTGCCACTGAATGCAAATTGCTGCCTGTCTGAATCTGTAGTCTCTGTAACCTGAGTACTTTATCTCCACCAGCACATGGACATCTGACCATACACAGTAATTATCTAAAAGGCTTCATTAGATTTATACTAAGTTTTACTATATTGTGAAACACAAGGCATGATTGCAATTAACAATTATTTTCATAATTGAATAGTGAGCTTCTTGAATAATTATTTTTTTTCAATTAAATGCCACAAAATAGTGAGAAAGACATCTGGGTGGCATCTTCAAATGTCTTATTTTGTCCAAACAACAGTTCAAAATTGAAAGATATATTTATCTTAAAATAATATAAGACAAAGAAAATCTGCAATTTTTCAAATTGGAGAAGAAATCTAAATAATTATTTAGCTCAACTATTATAGCTGTTTCGGATATTTTTTTTTGTACATCATATAACTGAATAATAATTTGTCAGTTCAGATCATCTAGTTTAAGATAATAATGTATATATTTTACAGCAACACAAACCACACATAATCCTTTACAATGCTTCCAATTAACCATAACAATCATTGATATATAATGACAAAAAATACATATTTCAGTTAGAAATATTTAAATCTGAATTAGGCATTGCTTTTGATTTGTAAATTGCAAATAAGATGTAATTTTGCATACAAGCTATAGGAGAATGACAGGAAATAATATACATATATACATTAAGTGTTATAAAAAGTCAATGCTGAGCAACAGTTCACCAGTATGTCACCTTTTCTGCAGGGGTACAGTGGCCACTGCTGGGTGGATGAAAGTCTCTGTGTATCAGATTGATACCTGGGCCTGAGGGATGGACACACTCCACCTAACCATTCACTAAACTCACTAAAACTCATACTCCAACGTCCCATTGTCGCTTTTAACAAAGCCGTGGGAAATGTAAGCCTGGATTGTACCTGTTTTCTATTGCCTTGCATTTTCATTAAAAACCCTGATGCTGCAGCTGGGGCCCCACCGCTCCACAATGTGAGGAAAGACTGCAAGGGCAAACATATGTGACCCACTTCTTCCCATCAAATAAAGTAGGCAGCTTTTAGCAACAGGTTTGAATCTAAATTGATGTTTAAATCCAGACAGGTTTGCCCATGTGGCTCTCCTCTGTCTAAGCTTTGTGTGTGTGGGGAGATTGTTAAGAATCTGTCATTAATGTTCCTGCTTCTATTGAAGCATGTGCTGTTTTATATTCTATTCTTAATTATGCTGTCAGTGAATCCTTTTCGACTTTTAAGATGAAAATTAATTTTAAGGCTTTCATTATTTCATTCTAAACAGTTAAAGAAAAGGGCAGCTTCTGCCCCAGACACAGTTGAGAAATAGCTTATTTCCTGCTTTGAATGTCACAATTTTGTCACTAAAATGACAATTCAGTCTCACAATATATAGCCATAAAATGTTAAAAAAAAAAAAAAAAAAAAACCAACATATTTTTTGTCCTAAAAATTAATACAATGTTGTAAAATTTACTATCTATGTAAAGACTGTTGACAATGAATATATTTATTTCTGCATTTTAAATCTTAAAAGAAAGAAGGAAGCTAATGCACTGAAGTACTTTTGCTATAATCTATTGTATTTAAAAGTTTTAAGATACAAATTGCAACATCGATTTGCTTACACTGTGTATTAACATCTAATCCAGAAGATACTACCCTCTAGTGGCAAGTGTGCCTTTAGCTGAAATCCACTCCAAATCAGTGAAGAGAGGAAATAGCAAATACAAGTATGTTGGGTTTTTTTGCACTGTCCTGAATAAAATCCTTTTTAAATAAGTGGATTACAAATTATGTAGTGCTGTCCGATGATTATTTTTTAACGAAAGAAAAAAAACATCACTTTCTTTCTTCCTTTTTTATGCTTTGGTAAACCTATAAAGTAGCTCTGTTCTGCAGGTTTTAGCATTTTATAGACCATATTATAAACAAAGCATTTCATTTTACAGCTCTGGATCAATAGTCAGTCAATGCAGCCACATGTTAGGAGCAGAGGTTAAACCATCATAAGCCAGTCCATTTCAAATATCATAAATCAAGATGCTTTCAACAAAACTTAATCCTGACAAATGACATTAGGCTTCCATGGTGTCTTGCTAATATAACAAGATACATTTCAGCAGACCAGTGCAGGTAACCAGCTAGGGGTTAAACACTGACAGGGTATTCCCGTGAAGCTGCCAAATCACTTTAGAATGACCTATTGTGTGAAGGATAGGTGCCTCTGATTTTCTCTGTATTGTAAGGTTAAAGGGCACGCCTTAAATGGTGGAATCAGTGTATCGACACAATAAGACCTGACAGTTTATTAGATGGCCTTGTGACACATTTGGTCCCTGTGCCCACAGTTTGCCTTGTCTGTTTTCTGGATCCCAGGGGAGCCGTATGGGAAGCACCTATCTGCTCTTACGGATCCCTGATCCAGCCCAAAAATTGATCTTATCCACCAATATGGTGAAATTGAGAGCTTTCATGACATATGTTTTACCTGACTAGATCATACTTATCATAGTAGTCTAAGCTAAGGCCTTCTAGTGCTCTGTCTGGGTCTCACCTTCTGCTCCATGGTGTTGTGGTCCAGAAAAGTAACCAGGTCCACAGAGACATAACCGACGATAAGCCGCTGCAGACAGGCCTGGCCCACACGGTTGCAGATAGAGCGCAAAGTCTCTGGGTGTACAGAGGTCTGAGGAACAGTGGAACCTATAGCTTCCAGTTGACAAGAGCCATGGAGTTGGTCTCCACAAGACAGCATGGTCACCTCCCCTGCAGGCTCCAGCAGCAGATCTACTGTCAGACAGGTGACACTGTCTGAAGGGGGATAGGCCTCCACCACACCGCCTGGACACAGTGTAAGAGCAGAGAAATGGCTACAGTACACTCAACAACATGATACACCATCTGACGTCTATTAGCAGCTGTTTAACAACCACTGAAACTGACATGAAAATTATTTGTCAGTTCCCAAAGGCAACATCTGAGAACTACGAAGGACATAGGAAATGCATACTCCATATGGCTGCACTTGCAAAAGAACTGCATTCAGTGCCTGACAATAGGTGTCTGACCTTGCCTGAGGAAGGTCTTCAGAAAGCAGGCCCAGTTGGGATAGCAGGACGTTTTAGCAGGCTGGGCATAATGGGCCAACCATTCTGGGATCTCATCTAAATATTTGAGCAGTACAGACTCCTACAAAAAGAAAGTTAAAGTGCATACATTAGGGATCTACTGAAATCAAGCTGGAAATAGATCTGAGGACATTATGTATGATTTTGCCTTTATTCAAGATAACAAGCCACAGTTACTGCATTTTGTCCATTTATCAAGGCTTTGTAGGTGTCGAATACATTATTGGAAACACCTTGTGTTATCCGGATGACTCCAGTGACTGCTTGTTATCCTTGAGACCTTTGGTGGCTGCTTCAATTTCTGTGTGAGTGTCTGATGGATACTGCGGGAGGGTCTATCTGTGAGTGACAGCCTATTATCAGAAGGCCTCAGGAGTCTAATGGCTTTAACTCACAGCCTCGAAGCACCTGCCCTCAATAACAACTCTCTCTACTGGGCAGCTGATGAATACCTAAGCTAACCCCATCTATCTGGGGATCAATCAGGGCTTGACTGGGATCGATATCACTCTTGTTTCTGTAACTAGGAAATGCCATAATGGTCTCACCACTTAATTATGCTGTTAATTTTTAACTTTTGTTTCAGATGTCCCTTAAACAGTTTGGCAACTCAAGTACTCTTTCTACTTACAATGCTGTGATATAGCTAAACTCACAACAATGGCTCTACTGAACCTTTTACAGTCTTTGTATAATATGTATATTAGGGTATAAAACCACAATTGACAACTGACAACAACGGCCAGCTTTGTTGACTGTATAAAGACTGCTCCTTTTAAATGCAGAGTTCTGTATTTAATCATGTACGTGTGTCACCATTAGACAGGAATTTAATTTAGACATACACAGTAAAATATGTGAAATATCTTTGAAAGATGAGTAAATTCTGAATGGAAATAATGTCTTTGTTCTTTCCTCGTACTATCTAGAGCGTTACTTTATGTTGAGTGTATGCTGTCTGGCTTCACTGGAGAAAGGACCAGAGATTATGCTGTTGATATTCCAGTCATGTAACAGCCATCATCATATTCAAGTACTGTAAGAGGCGAGGTCAAATGCTACACAGTGATTCCCCCTATACAAACCATAAAGCACACAATGGTGCGGCAAAAAGTGTAAGGGAACGGTTGTCATTCTCAACGGAAGAGCAAGCTCACCCCAGGACTTTGCCTATGCAGTTCACAGAAACAGCAGGACAGGAAGAAAAGAAAGAGAGGTATTTTGCAATAAATTATTTGGACTTAAACTGCGTACAGTACCCCGTGATAGGATTCAGCCTTTGCTTGGTGTCCACATAAAGCCAAGCAATCTGGTCATAAATAAAACAGATGTTGCCTTGCCTCTTTGATTTGCCATTTCATTTCTCCATTACATAGCGAAACAACTGAGAAACTACAGTAAGTCTCAGGAAGAAGAGGATATAATGTGACTAGTTCTACATTTTGCATGAATATTTTTTTCTATAACACTGCCCAACTGAAGCTTTAACCTAGCTCACAACAAATTTCATGTGAAATACTGAATGAAGCATTAAGCTAAGTTAGTCTTTTGTTGTCTCTTCCATAACTTTACATGCCTGGTTAAATTTTCAGTCAAAGGCATTACAGAAAAAATATTTATGACCTTCACGAAATAAAAGAAAATACAACATGCTTATTATTCATATATTAAGGCAGATAATTAGATATTTAAACTCCACCATGCAAGCACAGAATGCACAATATTTAGACAGGCAACATCTGTATGAACTGTCCTTCTACCTCTTCAGTGCTAGTGATTATCAAATGACCCATTTCGTTGACAAACTTAACCTAAATAAGGTGTTGCTCAAGATCTGTTTGTACACAGCATGACAAAAAGAAATACTCCATCTGTTGATGCTATTAGGTGTAATTTTTACCCTCTTGTGCCTAATGATCCATATGCAAGCTGTGTGAGCGCTAAAGTGTGTGTATGGCCCCCTTCAGGCATTGCATGGCTGCAGATCTACATGTCTTTAACCTCTCTCTGTGTAAATGCTAAAAGAGGCCTGGGGGCTTTCTGCAGGCTGCAACATTGTGCTGGAAGCTGTGGGCCTCACAATATTTAGAAAAACACACGTTTTCATAGACCTCTGTGGAAGCTCCTGTCTTGCAGATTCGAGCCCTCCTCCTCCTTGCTGTATCCTTTCTTTTGCATAGCCAGAAGGGATCTAATTGTTGGTATTATTCTGAAAGATCACATGGTATTTTTGTGAGTCAGGATTTTTCATACTGAGCCCTTCAGAACAAGCGATAATTTAAAAAATGTCTGCAGTCTGTGTGGGCTAAAGTCACTAATACTCAGTAAGCCCCTCTCTACTTTTGTAGTGATTATTAAGGGTATGGGCCATTCCACTAAACCGTGACACATATTTGATAATATACACTTTAATCATCACTTATTTGTTATTTATTGGTAAACAATTATCTTGGTAGAGAACTGTTAAATTATGGATTAATATTAAAATGCTTAATTTTGCGCATTTGTATTTGTTAATAATTAATTAAATTACTACTATTTTTATACCCATGGCTTTACTCATCTATTAACTGAAAGCTTTTAATGTTTGCAAATATTCAGCAGGGTGAGTATCCATCCTATTCAGTAGCTGTCGCTGCAATTGCAATTATGTTTACTTTGTTTCAGTGAAGTGCTACATAATGAGTGTTATATCTCAAAATATACTGATAACTTTAAACATCCATCTACAGTTTCTGCTGTGAGCAGAAGATAACGAGGAGATACTCTAATATAAAATATTCATATGTTTGAATCTAATCAACAACATTGTTCTGTAATCTTTCAGCATAGAGAGCCAAATTGCTCTCTTCAATATGAACTAGCACAACAGCAGAAGGACAATGCACTACATTCACGAGGCTAATACATTTTAGGGGAAAACAATGTCGTAACAAAAAATCATGCAATGAGAAGCACAGGATGTGGGCTTTGCTTTGATTAAAAGAGCAAGGTGTAGAATAAAGGCCAGTTAAAGTGTTGTGTCCATATGGCCCAGAAGCCCTGAGGCTGTCGGCCTACACTGGGGGCCTCGGCACTCTTCCCTCTCCATGGGACCCCAGCTGGTGAAAGAAACCCCATTTACTTTCCTGTGCTGCATCAGCCACCATTATGGACCTTGGCTGTGGCTCAGCCTCTCTCTGCCATAATTAACAGCACCAAAGCCACAACAATTACAGCCCCGCACCACACATACACTATGAATCAAAGAACGAGCTAATAGGAACAAAACAGAGTGAGCCGTAAGAAGCTTGAGATGACTGCTGTTCTTTCCAATGGAATAAAAAGTAAAATCGTTGTGCTCCAAGCCCACAATCATTAGCCTGTAATTAGTTTACACAAAGCTCCCAGTTAAATGGCAAAATACGGTAATTAACACATGACAGAAAATCAAAGGCTACTTTGTAAGCATATGAGAAATAAGAGCCAGGGGCACAGAAGCTGTGTACAGATTGCATCTGCAGTAAATGAATGGCTTACTAGTGATTAACTACATTTAATTTGCTCTGAAAATGTCCAAGATGAAATCTCAATTTATATTTTGAGCAGAATAAAAATGTTCATCTGTCTATTTTACAAATGGCTGAGACTCATCACATGAGTGTGTACAGACAAACAAAAACAGAAATTTCAGTGTTGCAATGCAAAAAGAGCCAATAGAAGCTAAAAACCTCAGCTTCTGGTGTCATTTGTATTTCAATGTACTTTCAAGACAACTGTAATACAAATGACACCAGCCGTAAATCTTGTGACATTGACCGGTATGATAGTTTTATAAAAATATATGAATAAGAAATACTCTGCTGTACTGTGATTTAATTGTCACTACGAGGTGATTTAGAGCATTACTATAATGAAATGCTTTTGTTGCCACCAGTACACCATCTCTAATTGACGGCAGTGTCTCAGGAATGGAAAATGACTACGTGTATAAACTGAAATTTTATGTGTTGATTTGATGCTCTGAAGCTCTGGGGACAATGTTTAAAATACTGTCCTACAGGGACCAGCTTTGTAACTGATACATTAAGACAACCTTCTCCAAGCTGAACGATGGCATCTCTCTGACCCCAGTGTGACCAACGTCTTTTTTCATTTGATGACAAAAGTGAATCTAATCCTTTTTTGAGCTGCTTCCTCTCAACCAGGGGCACAATCTCAACTTTAATGTCTATTTGTTACTGTAATATGATCTGTTAAGTATCTAGTTTTTACCATGTTAACTTTAAATGGCCGATTTCTCATTGTATGAGGCTAGCAATAAACTCTATTTGTATTGCACATTTCTAAAACCAGTGCTTTGAAAGGATTCATAAAAAAAGACATAATAGTATAAAACATCAATTTAGGAAGAATAGGAGAAACAAATCAAAAAATGAAAACACCAACCCAAAATTCAAGTAAATCCAATAAAACATTGCATTAAAGTGTATAAAATGTGCTTTAAGGAGTGATTCAATATTTTATGTCAAGGAGTGACTGATGCAATCCTCAGAGTTATACCTTTACCTGAATCCATTCAGACTTCCATAGCTCAGGACCACAACGACGACATTCCTGCAGAGCCCAGTTATAACAGCTGAGATGGCACACATCACAGTATGCTATACCACGGCCACCGTGCTCACAGTCAATCTTGAAGATCCAGCGCTGCACATCAGTGTTTTGGGTCAAAAGCTCTGCCAGCGTTTCATGAAGCTAAACCAAGAGAGAAAAATGTGAATTACAAACTAAATAATACAAGAAAAAGGTTATGGTAAAAAACATGAATGTGTTCATCTGCGTTTGGGGCACTGATGAAGGGCTCGATGTAATGCAGTGCGTGCATACAAGTATGTTCTTGGTGTCTGACCTGGTTTAGTGAGTAGATGTCTCCTTGACCAGGAGGTACATCAACCTCTGCCCCTGCAAAGATCTTCTTTCCTCCAGACTTTGTGCTGTAGAGTTGTGCAATAGCTGGTTCTGGACCCAGGATTGGGACACCCAGCTCATCAGCCACCGCCAGGTCATCCACATGGGCCACTCCACCCACAATAAAGGCCTGCTTCCCCTGGATGAGGTTTCTGATGCGCTTCAGGGTGCATGGACTGTACTTTAGCAGCGTAGACAGGCACATGTTATGGGTCTGGAAGAAAAGAGGGGAGAAAGATTACTGCTGGAGCTGAGCGTTCTCAGTGTCTCTTCCAAGGGTTGTTTCTTGACCTGATTTATCACTGTGTACACACACAACAGATCTATTATTGAAATAGCCAGCAGGGTTTTGACCTCTCCTGTATTCTAGCAGGTTGAATTGATAAAAGCTGCCTGTGGGAAGCCTCCCCTATCCTTCACATCTTTAATGTGTGCTACCAATGAGCTCCTTGGGAATACAACTAATTACTTCACATCTGTATTTATTTGATCCACATGGAATTATCCCTTCTGTCACTGGCAGAATGCGCTGCCAGCCATGGGAAGCAGTGATTCATCTCAGCAACACGTCTGGCACAGTTTAACAACAAAACAGCAGGAAAATCAATAAAAACAAATGAAGAAGACCACGTCATGTTGCACATTCAATCTAGCACAAAAGGATGTAACAAGATGAAAACAATAGATAGAAGTAAAAAGACAATATACCAGCACCTTGATTTTATTGTAGTGAGGTAATCAAAATAATTCTATAAATGCAGCAGTTAGATGAAACAAATGGTTAATTAAACCTTCTAATATGGAATATAATTACCTACTGACCAACAGCTTGAGAACATTACATAAATTTAATTAAGCTAATATAGCTGTAGTGTGTTTACTTCAAAATAACACAGATGTATCATGTCAAAAGTAGTAAAAGGATGAAAAAATATTAAACAGATAGAGTGTGGCTCTCACAGGACAACTGTATGGTAACAACCTCCTCTAGTACCCTCTAGAGGAGAATTCACAAACTACAAATGCTTGGGACATCGCTATAGTACAGAAGAGTTCTCCATAACATTAACTGCAAACATCCAGCTGGAAATTCACACTGACATGTTAATATTTTAAAGTTTGTATTTTTGAAAAAAATCTACGTTACCGGAAAATAGTCTACAGCCTCAGGTGTGAGAATGATCAAGCGTCTCATGCAGGATGAGGCCTGAGTTGTCCTGGTATCAGCCCCATCTGTGGCTCCATCACACTTCAGGAGGCTGGTGTAATAGTGCAAGATGTTGTCCCCCAAATACTGGGGACAAACGTAGATCACTTCCACATTTTCATCTACAATTATACAAAGAGGGTTTATGACTTACATGTTTGTAGTAAAGCATACAGAGAAGCTTAACTTGTGTAGACGCTCCTACCTCTAACATCACACACTCTGCTTATTTGGATGTTCTGTAGGACGTCAAATCCCCTCAAGTACAGTCGCTGGCTCTGAGAGTATCCTGTATAAACAAGGTCACAAAAATTATACTTCCTCTCTTACAAGATAAAAGTCTGTAGCTGAACTACCTTCAGATGTCACTAGATTTGGGCGTAAGGGAGTTATGTCTAATCACTCTGTTGTACAATCTGATGATTAATTTAGCTTAATAACTAGCAGGTGCAGTGTCTGTCGTGCGCTGGGAGTCCTGTTGCACCATGTCCAGCCACCACTGAACTACATCCAGCGATACCGCCAGGATTTTAGCTCATGTATGTCTGGATTTCTGCCTGAGAGAGAATCCTCAACTGAATCAAGGTAATTAAATGATTGGATTCGTGCTAATTAACAACAATGGGGTTCAACTTTCTAATTATCCTTGCTCACACAGCACTCTCTGTAGCCACCCCAAGTGCAAATAAAGCATTCCATCTGCTAGTAATTAGGCTTAATAATTTTAGACAATCGCTCAATGATTTACAATGCACATGCCTGATTACAGTCTAAATGTGAGTGCTGTGGCGAAATTAGAACAAGAACCGATCATAGCTTGCACTCCATGTTTAGTGCAAACACACAGCAGCTTCTTCTTCTTTTGTGTGAGTGTATGTGTGTGTGCTTTTTTTTTTGCGCAGCAATAAAACAGGACCTTTGTGCCTCTTGTAAATATTCAACATAATGGCTGTTCATTTGCTTAATCTGCAAATTAAATGCCGATTGAGACTAAATTGTTCAGTTCCCTGGCATGGGGACTGTCATCATCCTGTGAGTGCTTTCCTGCAGAGAGTCATTTGAACGAGACAGAGTGCCTACACCAGGGCCACTGACTGGGGCAGCAGAGTGGTGAGACCGGGGATGACTGCTGCTAGATCAGATGTGTGCGTGTGCGTGTGCCTGTGCGTGTGTGTGCCTGTGCGTGTGTGTGTGTGTGTGTGTGTGTGTGTGTGTGTGTGTGTGTGTGTGTGTGTGTGTGTGTGTGTGTGTGTGTGTGTGTGTGTGTCTGCAGCAGGCAAAGGAAGCTACCTAATGAAGGGATGTGGATAATGGTCCTCTTGGAGGACTGGATGTGTTTCCAGTTGGCTGCCAGATGCTGGGGATGGAGAATAGGAGTGATCAGAGGGGGGACTGCCTGAGCATACAGACACACTCACATACCACACACACACACACACACACTCACATACCACACACACACACACACACACACTCACATACCACACACACACACACACACACACACACACTCACATACCACACACACACAAATCATCACATCACTGCATAGCTAAAACACATCAAGCCAATCTCTCTCTGGGCTCACAGAAGCAAACCAAGCATAAAATACCACCGTAATTAAATTAAGCGTTTACTTTAGAAACATCTTCTCACAATTAATTCAATCAGCAAGGTACATGATGCTACTGCCAGGGGAAGATTAGCAGGCTTAATTAACAGGGTATGAATGTTTAAAGAGTGAGAACATACATTTAGTGCATGTATACACACACACAACGATGTTAAAACTAAATGAACTTGTAGGCACTAATTAATATTATGTCAGCGCTCTAAAAGATGTTCAGCTCAGATGACAGCAAAGACATGACATCTACACTGAATGGGAAAAGAATTACAGAACATTATGCATCTAGGACAATTGTGCTGTCATACTGCACTCTTGGAAAGTGAAGTAGAAACACAATTTCTTTTCCCGTGTCGAAGATTACAAGGTTATTTTAGATTCTATGTTCCTGCGATGTCAGAAAGAAGCTAAAAATATTTGGAGATATTGAGCATAAAACAAATCAAAAACCTTGAATGTCATTATCTATTAAATTCTATCATGAGATTCAAATTGCATTAAATCAAATCAGTTTTAGTATGGCTTATATATTCTAGATACTCCTCAGTTCCCAGTCTATTACATATCTTTTACAGCCTTTTCAACAATTTCAGTTGGAAAAGGAGAATTTTCCTAATAAAGTCTGTTTTCATTTTAAAATCATGAGTCATTTTTAAATTTAAACAAAGATCACCTCCATGTATGTGGATGATATCTAAAAATATTCTGCTCTGAATAATACTCTGTGCTTGCAGGTAATTGCTAAAACTCACACGGCCTTCTAGAGGTCAAGTAGGTCATAATCACCAACCAAAACAATTTCATTTTTTAAAGGGGGACTTGGAAATATGTACGACATTTATGGCATGTCAATTAATGTTTACAGTCACCGTGGCTTGATGTTTTCCATTTCATCTGTCTCACACTCTCTTTCAGTTGTAACAAGGTGAACTGTATAAACATAATTTTATCTTTAGTCCAAACAATAGTTTTAAAGAAAGGCCCCCTTTCCCCCCTGGAGAGTCAAATAGATATTGCATTTTTAATCACACCAGCACAAGTTACCTTTCAAGATTATGCAGATAGCCTAAATAAAATGGATCCCTCCTATTATGCAAAGGATTTAAATAAAAGTGTGACTAACTAGGGAAAAGTGAGAAAAAAAAACCCAAGTCAAGCTCTAAAAGGCAATATCAAGCAAGAGAGAGTGACAGAGAAAGGCAGTAGCATTTTGATATAAACAACTCTACGTGTGCTCTGCTGCGATGATTCTCCAGTTGACTGAAACGCCGGGCCTGCAGGGCCTTCCTGACACGGCGCATCTGAGCGTGCATCAACCATGAGATGGCGATGGTGCCAGCCGCCCACTTGCGCCGGCAGTGGCACAGGTAGGCTGTCCGGGCTGAGTAGCGCCTCCAGCAGGACTGGATGTGGATGGCAGCTGCCTCCATGCCTCCCTCTCCCTTATAGCGCTGACCTGGGCGTGAGACCACACCTAATACCTCCTCCCAGTTTTCAAGCACCAAAACGAGAGGGATCTCTAAAGAAGCCTTTCTCCAACCATTGTCCCGACCGTGGCTAAACTCCACCAGTCGTTCTCCGCTCACTTTTGCTAGAGGCACAGCAAAGTCTCTGAGCAGTTTTTCCAGGGCCCCCAGAGCATCGACCACAGTGGTCCAGCATAAGCTAAAACTCTGCTTGAAGTGGCAGAAATCGGTTGCAGTTGGATCAATCTGTCCCTTTATGATTGTAAAGGGGTATTTGGTGATGTTTACAGCAGCTGGCACAGGTAGATTCTACAGAGCACAGGGGAACAAGTGAGAGGCAACCAACCTAGACTCTGATAATACAGTTAAAATGAATGAAATATTGTTTTGATTACACTCTCTTTCTTTTAATATAAAATCTGCTTCAATCTATTATACTGTTCACACCTGAAGGCTTCCAGAGATAAGATTGTCTCTTTGGTCTCGTTGGTCCATGCTCTTGGAGGTTGTGGAGGGAGGCGGTGTCTTTGTGCTCCAGAGAAGTGCACATTCACTGTCTGTTGGTACACCGGTGGATTCAGGTTCTGCTTCCCATTTTAGCTGTTTGTGGCACTTTGAACCTGTAAAGCCAAAATTTACAGACAGGCTCAACTGTATTCTAACAGTGATAAATCAGTATCAGTCAGTCAGCAGCTGTCCCCTCCACTACAGAGTGCAAAACACTGAGAGAAATGTCATATGAGCTAAACAGAAGGTGTGAAAAAATACTGGACACCAAATCTGCAGGACTTTTGTTATAAGGCTTCCATGGCAAGTTTCTTAAAAATTAGGTATTTGAGAATGCATCATTTTTCTTAGTTTTAAACAAAGCATTAGAGACTATACAAACCAATCATTAATATCATAATATTTTTTTCTTTGGAGGCAATCTGAAACATTTCCTACATAAATCCCAGATCTATTTTTTAAGTCAGTGGAGTACAGACCTGTCTTGGAGGAATATGAACCCTCTCCAGGGTGAAGAGACGCAGTTTTGTGCTGGATTGAGGTACAAAGCAAACTTCTGTGTGGCACTGAGAAAAATTCAAAACTAAAATAAGAAAATAATAAAAACATATTGTGCTTGTCCTTGTTCATAAAGAACGGCTGAAAATATGGTGCAGTAAAAAATTATTAAGAAAGATATAGAAAATACAGTATGTTTTCATAAAAAAATCTGAATAATTTAATATAATAAAATATTGTCAATTACAGTTGTCATTGAATATAAGAAGTAATATGGAAGCAGTGACCTAATCAAAGTTCTGCAAACATCAGACAAACACTAGTTGTCAATGAGCATTTGTCTGGGGTATAACAGAGGTAAGGTGGTGGTGAAGAGGAGATGAAATGTCTGGTAACCTGTGCGCTTGTCTTCTTCAGGTATTCCAGGGATGCAACGGCCGTTTGGTTTAACAGTCTGAAGTCTCGCCACAGAGCCAGTGATCACTCTGCCATGTTTTGCCTGAGTAGAACATTGTTATAAGATCAGATGCTGTACATCAGATATAGAAGCCAAAACAATGCAACATTTATTTCATCAAACTCAAAGCAACAGCATGTTTTTTTAGACAGATTGTTGGACTTAACCAACCATCAACTGAGTCTTATGCATGCCCAAAGATGTAAGAGGAAAACAATTTTGTACTGGAATGAGAATAAAATAGGGGCTTCGGATAGCATACATGCTTATAAACAACAGATTTTTGGCATTCATTAAGAATTTAGCAAAGCCATAAGACTGCCGCTGGCATAGCTGTGAAGTGCCCTAAAATCCACTTTCTAATGTAATTAGTCACAAATAAGTCCCAATTTTAAGATTATTATAATAACAATTCTAGCAGATTTATCAGCCAAATTTAAGAGAACCAGGGAGATGCATTTGTCGTTGCCTCAGCTTATTATTCATGACTAAATTCAAATGTTTTACTACTCCTAAAACATAAAGTTTGTGCTCCTCCAGACTTGTCACCTAATGTCCTCTCCTTCGTTCTCCTCAGACCACTGAGCTTTCTGACAGACCACAGGTAGTGGCCAGGTGCTACAAGATTCTCCCCTCAAAGGCACACATCTGTTTCAGATGGGGTTGGGAAAAGGTGGCACCTTTTGTAAAATTGCTAAAATGCAAAAGCTCATTCCCTGGCACCGGTGCGGAGTAGAGAGGAGCTGGCCTGAGTTGCAGGAGGCGGCAGCAGGCAGAGAGCCAGTGGTTAGCAGTTGGGGAAGCTACGGCTGTCTTATTGGCATGCTGGACCAGGTACCCACTTCTGTCTTGAGACAGCTGTAAACCAGTAGCCCATAGCACAGCAATCAGGCGCCTGTTTCTTTAGAAGAATGCTGATGTGCTGCAATCTGCTGCTTTCCGCTTTCTGAAGCCAGCACTTCCATCTCTCCTACATCAGAGTGACAGTCTTGGCCTCTATTTCTCAGGTCAGGTGGAGATTCCCAAAAACATATCGGAAAAGAAATTGTGTAAAATATATCCTAAACTAATGCCGACCTTTGCAAAGATTAATTTGTTTGCTGTGACAAGTGCTGGACGCCACCACTAAACCTGGTGACCTTTATGTCACAGTCTGTCTGAGCATGAGACTTGAAGCATCTATTAATGCAGACCAGAACCATCACTCCAGTATAAAGTGTCTATTCTGGGGATTAAGGGAGCAAGTATCAGAGACCGGAACAATGATAGCCAATTCATCTTAGTTGTAGCAGAAACTTGCAATGCCTCCTAATCAAATCTTTCCCGAGGCATGTGTTGTATGTTAATATTTTTATAATATATCAAATACTCATGACACAGGAATCAATTTCTCACTACAAAGCAAATAACTGGAGGACATAATATTGTTCTGATTATAGTTTAAGACTTCATGTACTGATTGCTGTCTTTTCTAGCAGTGAGATTGAATTGTGAAGAAAAAAACTGTCTCATAACTAACAAAGACAAAATATGTGAAAAATAAATACAATGTGTACCCTGAACAGTGCAATGAATGAAAAGTTCAAATTCTCCTGGCTATTCATTTTTACAAAGCCACAGCAAATTAACTGTCATCTACTCCATGTAGACTATTCAATCCGACAATCTGCAGTACATAATTTTTGGAGAAATAATCAACTATCAGACTGAAAGGCTCTAGGGCAGACCTGAGTGAAGTAGCAAGTTCATAGTGTTTATTTTAAACCCACCTGGACTAACAAGTACATCACAATAAGATCAAAAAATCAAGGACTAACACGAAAGTCACACATATCTATGTATTCATGTAATTATCAAAAAATCAAACCGTTTGAAATTAACTAAATCCCTCTATAAAGTGCAGTTTTTTATTAAAAATGCATGACAATCTACAGCTAAAGTTAAATTATTCTGCACTTAATGGAAGGTTACTTACTGCATTCGGGCTCTTTTTGTGGACATCAGGGAGTGATATCCCACATTTCTGGTGCATAATGATTCTAGTGTTTGAGTGACACGTGTTTACAGCTAAACCTTGCTGAAAAAGACAGATAAAAGATCAAACTTTTTTTTAAAGGTTCAAAATTGCATTTATAATAAGAGATACTGTAGAAATAATAATAGAAATGTCAAAAGGTTTAATGTATAAACTGTATATTTCTGCTAGGCAGAAAAACACATTTTTCTTTTGTCTCTCTGCTCTGTAACATGGAGAACCCTTGTCCTCGTATATTATGATAGCTTGGATTTCTAACTTATCAGTTAACTGTAGCTGTTGTAGCTTGCACTCAATACCACAGAGTAAAATAAGTACATGTGCTATTCATTATATTATGTATTCATTTCTGAACATGAATAATATGAAAAATAATAAAAATGTACCTTTCCCCAAGGTGAAGCTCCTGGAAGGTCTTCCCTTTGTGGATGCACATCTGAGACTCTCTCAAGAGAAGGTTTCCTGTGTAAAATCTTTCTTTCAGTCTCCAAATTCCCATTACCAGAATATGTAACAATTCTAAACAGATTTATTCCAAGTTATAAAAATGTGATGGTTTGAGAAAGTATCCTTCCTGTGGTCATTTAAGTTTCTCCTTGAGGTACTTACCATTTAGGAATCTGCACTGTCTTCTTTTGTAAGTCTTCAATGCTTGGAAGAACCAGTTGCTGCTTATTCACAGTTTTCAAATAATCCTCTGCATGTTTCTATTGACAATTAAAGAAAAGTTAACTGTAACTCAGCTGCCTTTGTCTGACATCTACTTAATATTATTGTTCCAAGTGCTTATTTTGCATGAAACTGATCTCACCCTGATGCTATTCTCGGTCCTACAAATGGCATTGTCCAGGGCTTGAATGTCCAGTGTTTTGCTCTTCTCGCTGGCAGTGATTTTCTCAAGACTAGCTTTGAGTTGTCTTAAATCATCTTGAACCTGCAATACAAAGTTTTGCAATGCACACATTTTAGTTATTCGACCTAAAGGGGGGAAAAAAACAACTTAATGCTAAGGCTAGGTCTCGCAAAGGGTAGTTTAGCTAAAAAATATTATCTGGAGGACGAATTTAGCTCGTTTAGCTAGGTTTCTCTGGAGAAAAAAAAAGCCAAACTAGAGAAATGTTTTAGGCTTTGTGTAACATTACGCTATTTTATATAATTACTTAACTGAGCATTGGGTCATAATTTAGCAGAAATTAATTTGAACTAACTTTTAAAAACTAAGTGAGCGAGTCAAAGTCAGTTTTCTCTGGCGAAGCTATGGCAACTTTACCTGAACTAAAACTGCTCCCAGCTTGTCTTCTTTTTGTAGAATATTAGACATGTTTAGTACAGGCTTCAATAATAGAACTTATATGATATCACAACTACGACTTGTAATAGTTAGGTTAAGTACTGCTTTCACATAAGTTAGCTCGTCACCAATGAACATACATGAAACTCTAAGTGTAACCATGACGACGAGGGTGATTTGGTGTAAAATAGCCCAGATGTTGACTGTCAGGCAGTCACTCCTCCCTGTCTCCGAAAAAAATAACAGAAGCCAACTTTACAAATGGCAGGTGAAAATGAATTAACCATGACCTTACTTCAACCACATACAAACCATACATTATAAATTCACTGGTTTCGTTTTTTTTTTGGTTTTTACGGAGGAGGGTTGCGCTGTTATGCCTGAGAGGCAAAATTGAGGGCTAAAATTTTCCCTAGTTCGTTTTAAACAGGAACGTCTCCAGTAAAATAAACTACAAAAATGGAGTTTACAGTGCTACATCTTTACTAAAGGAATTGAACTAATTACCTAATAATATCGAAATATCGACGTTTTTAACACAGGCTGTGAAGTCCAGGGCAACCGGACCGAGCGTGCACCGGAACCGACCGCCGTAGCGTCTGTCAGAGTTGAAAGGTTATCAAAGTTGGCTAACGGCAGGCTAAGCTATCAGACACGGTAGCTGCCCCTAAAAATTACAAAAATGTCAGCGACAGAAGACAGCACAGAGATGAACATTCCGTGTGTGCTTGTAACTAGCTGTGACAGTGGGTTTAAAGAAGAAGAGCTGGTAAAACGTAAGTTAAGCACAGCATTGTGTGCATGAATTAGCAAGCAGGCTAACGCTAATCAAAGCTAACTTGCTCTTAGCACAGCAGGTGACGTTTATAAGAGCCTACCTGTTAGCAGCGTACACTAATAGTGATTTTCCCAATGTCGTCAAGCTAGTTAAGTGCTTTACTTAAACGATACGTGCATGCTAGTTTTACAGCTAGCGTGGCCAAAGTGAAAGCAAGTTGAGCAGCTTAGCCTAACGTAATGCCTTTGTTTGTGTGATGAGTAACGGATGTGTTTTTGCCTCAGAGATCCTCAGTACTCAGACTTTACCCGAGCCGACCAAGCGAGAGGAAACCGTAGTGTGGTATCCTTGGACCATCAACAACAAATACTATACAGCAGATGTCCGGCTATGCGTTGTACCCAGCACTTTTCAAATGTCATCAGAGATTGCCCAGTCCATGCAGGCTTTCATCGCCTATTTTGACAGCACAGTGGTATGTGACTTAAGAACTAGGTATATTTGGAAACGCTTAACAGTATAGCTGGTGATGCGCTTGTAACATTTACTATGTGTGCATGGTGTTGGCAGAAAGACGGCCTGGAAAAGCTACAACCGTGGATATCAGTGGTAGAAGATCTTGCTCCAGAGGTGCTCATTCTGGTGTGCGACAGAGTCTGTGAAAATGGTGAGTTCTCCAACTCTATGTGGAGTCTGTCAGTCTGCAGAAGACATTGTGATGCATTTTCTCATGACATTTAACTGGTGTTCCAGGGGTCACCAGGCATGAAGCACAACAGTGGTGTCTGGCTCATGCATTTGAGCTTGTGGAGCTCAATCCACAGGAGCTGCCAGATGAGGATGGTGAGTTTTACGGGCAGCAGAAATTACAGCCACAATCCACAGCATTTATATTTTAATTCTTCATGATTTGGTAATCGTTGGACTCTCACGTTTGTTCCTTTTTAATCAGATGACTTTCCAGAGTCCACGGGAGTAAAGAGAATTGTCCAGGCTCTCAATGCTAACGTGTGGACCAGTGTGGAGATGAAGGATGGTACAACATGACCAGTAGAGTTATCTTTTGTGTTTTTACTGTATCTTTGTGTGTGTTTGTGTCAACTGAGAGTTTATATCTCTGTCTAATAGGGCACAATCAGGGATTTGGTCTGATGAGCAGCTTAGTGGCCTCCAGACACAACAACCCACGCAGTTGCCAAGATCCACCAGTCAGTGGAATTTCTATTGTAACCCTTTTAGTTTTCATATTAATTGGATTTGTATTTAGATTTGCCAATATGTTTTTATGTGTTTTGTCTTGCTTTCTCATGTCTGTCCATCCATTTTCACTTAAATGGGATTGTGAATCAGTTTTAGTGGTAACCCCAGCTCCTTTTCTGTGTCAGTCTTCCAGCTCACCAGAAGAGGGCACACTTGTTAATGAGGAGGCCAACCACACACAGAGTAGTCCAAACGCAGGCACACAGGAGGACACAGTAGTGGGTAAGTAAACATCTTCTGATTGAGTCTTTTTTTTTTTTTTTTAACTAACTTTCCTGCATTTTTCCTGCTACTGGCACAATTACTTAGATATTATGTTGATCCCTACAGATGCTATGACTGATTTAGACATTCAGGAGCTTGCCAATCTTACAGCTGGAGATGCAGATGTGGACAATTTTGAGCGTCTCTTCACCAAATTAAAGGAGATGAAAGGTAATTGTGGATTGAAAATTAAATGCCCACCTTTCTCGCTCTGTAAATGTTTGCGTACCTAAAATTATCTAAACATGATAGATGATTTCAGTGGTTTTTAATCTGCAGACAAAGCTTCTTCGTTACCTCACGAGCAGAGAAAAGTTCATGCAGAAAAGGTAAGCAGCTTTATTAGTTTTTGTTGAAACCTAGTTGTTGGAGCCCTGGCATGTTCCACTGGGAATCCTCAGCCGACTCAATAAATTATTTATGTAAATGGAGCATAAAGTATTTAAATGACACATGCTTTCCAGGTTGCTAAAGCGTTTTGGATGGCCATCGGTGGTGATGAAGATGAGATAGATGGGTTATCATCGGGTGAGGAAAGCTAAAAGTAGCTACCTGTGACTCAGCCTCCTTTCTCCTGATCATCCTGTCTTTCCCGGGGCTCCCACAAGATTCAGCGGCCTTTGACATCCTGCTTGGGCTTGGAAAGTGGAGATGCTTGCAGATGGTACTGTAGGCATAGTCATATTTAGAAACTTTTAATTCTTAGAATGAAATGATTGGTGTACCATAAAAAAAACTGATGGATATCCTGAATAGAAGAGAAGCCAATGAGTGGCCCTAAACCTCAGCCTACTCCCTGGGGGGCCCCACTATGCTTTAGCCCTCAACACATGATTCAGTGAAGGTGGAAAAACATGATGAATTATGTGGGCTTGGATTTTATGTATTTGTCTATAGGTACATATGATAAAGCTGCATAATGTGCCTTATCCTTAGAAGAGTTGTGAGAGATTTAATGCGTATTCCGATAAATCAACATGAAACTTATGATTTTTTTTTTTTTTTTGCCCTTCAGTAAGTGTGGCTAAGTTATTGTGAACACTGTCACATTACATGGGTGCATACTGCCAACTCATTCAGATCAAAAAATTGGAATACATACCTGTTACACTGGAATACCTCTGCAATAAATAAAATGAGTTGTCCAGATGTGCTGCTGTATTTCAGGGGTTTTAGTATTTCTATCCATTTTCAGTACACCACAGCAGAGTAATACTAAACAATTTATTGATTAGTTCTCAACTATTGACTTAATCAACTGGTTTGATAATTGATTAATCAGTCATTTTAATGAGAAAAGCCAATATTATTACATTCCAGCTTCATATATTTAAATATTTTCAATTTTCTTTACTCCAGTGTGACGATTTACTGACCTATATATCATCTTAGGCTTTGAGAAACGCTCAAAATTTATGATCGTGTTCTGATATTTTACAGACCAAACAATGAGTTAATTGAGAAAAGAATCCTTTGTAACAGCCTTACTTACGGTATGTCAACCAACAAGATACAATCTATAAAGCCGAAAGTGGGCTTGACTCATTACCTCTGACAGTTTCCTAATGCTGGCATTTATTACAGGACACTAATAACGGATTGCATTCATGCACAAGTGTTTGTTTTTTTAGTTACTGTGTATAACAAATACTAATATAAAAAAATGTCAAAAGTGTTTTTACTCTGTTGCAATTTATTAAAATTTCACAGATAAAACTGGTCATTGGAGAACAAATATTAGGCTACATGAAAAAATGTACGTAAGACTTGGAACAGAAAACCAACTAAGAATATCACAAGTACTGATACAGATCTAGCAACTACCTAACGCAATGTAGTACACAGTATTTTAGTGTCACACCATGTAATTGTTTTAAATAGATTACATGGTGACTCAGACTTATGTACTGTAAGTAAGTGCAGGATTAACATGGTGGCTTCAAAGACGGTGACCAAGGACAGTGAGCATATTACACATGCCTTATATCATAACAATGTACATATAATATACAGTATTTATTGGACAAGCAAATTACCACTAGAACTAAAGCTTTATACCGATCAACACGGTAAACTGGAAGTGCATCATTTACCCACAAGGAGCGTAGTGTACTATGATTAACAGT
This sequence comes from Amphiprion ocellaris, assembly GCF_022539595.1. Taxonomy (NCBI): domain Eukaryota; kingdom Metazoa; phylum Chordata; class Actinopteri; family Pomacentridae; genus Amphiprion; species Amphiprion ocellaris. Next base: position 12,993,263 of record NC_072768.1, on the reverse strand, counting down.
TGGTAATACGTGAAAAGACCTGCATTTTTGTTTTCACTCCACGTGCCATCAATGGATGAAGCACAGTCTTGGTCGTAGTACCCTTCACGCTGAAGTCACATGGTGTCTAAATTCACTCAGTCCACTATGATGACACATAATGTATCTCATATGTCCCTATTATGAAATAACTGTAATAGCTGGTACAGTAATCCTGTGTGTCACACTTAAGAACAAGCTGACCCGGGTTAGAAAAGCTCGTACTTAAGCAGGCCAAGTTTTGAGTCATTAAAGCAAAGTCTTACTGTGAGTCCACCCATGCCAGAGATCAGTCAGGTCCACTGTTTATAGCAATGCATGACTACAAGAAATCACAAGCTATAAATATTTATGTACAATCATATTGAGGCAATAATAAAAATATATTCCCATGCAGGACAATATGCAAAAATAACTTATAAAATGTCTCTTTCACTGAGCAAAATAGTTTTCATACAAGGATTTTTTTTTTCCAGGAACAATGGGGCTATTTTTTCTTCTCTTAAAATAGATCAAATACCAATTAAATGATCAATCAGATAATTGACATTTTCAATAATGCAGATAAATCAATATGGACAAAGTACCTTGTACTTAAAATATTAATTAAATATATGAAATCACTACAGAGAATGATATTTTGTATGTAAATTCATGGTTCAATTGATAAATAGGCCTCCCAATTCAGTGATTACAAAGAGTGGTACTGGGACACTGAAACAACAAAGATGGAAGCGTGTTCATAATCTTAGTTAATTCATAGAATCAAAAATGTTTTGAAACGTGTGGAAGATGGCCAAGTTGAAATTGTTCCAGAGCTTCAACTTGAGAAACAAACATTTCAACCTTAATTAAATAAAAAACTACACCACTAAGCGATGACATAACATCTGAATGAACAGTGAAGAAAATGCGGTTTTCTTTTGTTCTTCAGAAATCTACTATTAATGGCTGTCTGCTGGGAACATGAAGACAAAAGAACGTATACGTCCTAAAATAAAAGTGAAACGGAGACACGAAATGGTGCTGAAGAAAGTGCTATACACGTGATGAGAGAGGGTAGACAGCAAGGAAAAGGGTGCTTTGATTAATGGTGTATCTTTCCTTACTATCACTGAGAAATGCTCGAGTTTTCCTATGTGACTGGTGTGTGGATGGGAAGGAGGGCTGCTCGGATGCGAGTGCTGCTCCTATGAAACACTAGAGCAGTGGATGCTGGGAGAGCCCATCTGTGTGAGGACCTTGTCCAGCCACTGCAGCGGACCATTCAGATGTAGCTCTATCCAGCAGGGGGTGCTGGTCACTGTCTGACGCCTGCACGATGAAGAGGACAGAAGCAACACTGTTATTACTGAAAGCATTTTTTACTACCACATCACAGCATCGTACATTAAAAGTCACTGAGGCATGTGTTTGGTTAATGTCACGTCATTACAGTCAATGCAAAAATACCGTCTAGTCAGTATTTTTAGTTGAATTAATACCAACACTGAAGCCAACTCTACAGGCTATTTCTGAAGTCATTCAAGTTTCTACCAGAGATGTTTTTCCTCCGAGGTGTTTGGTGCCAGAAATACAACACGCACCATTCATAGTCCAGTGGGAATCCCCTTTGCAAAGGGAGTCTGAAATATGCTCACCCCCGAACTCCATGCCCCCCTCATCACTGCATGCCTGCTGCATTCTTCCTCCTCTAGCCAACTCACAGCTGCACCCTCCCCCATCATCCTCCTTTTCCTCCTGCTGCCGTGTCTGCGCAACAATCCCTCATCTTTCGTTTTCACCTCTAAATTCAATTTAAAGATTTGCTCAGGTTTGACTGAAATTATATCAAAATACTGTTTTGAGTAAAAATCTGTTTCTGATATGATTTTATTAAAAAGTTTAAATGCCTAGTTAAAATTATGTGCACATCCTTTACTGAAAAATCCAGAAACTGCGAATCTGATCATATTTTTCTCCAAGATCTTGCCTGAACTACAGAAAGACCATTCCTAGCGTACATGCAAGACAGACTTCAAGTCTCAAGGAACTGGACAAAGACAAAACAATGTGACAGTAGAAGGTCATACTGACTAGTTAGGTCAAGTTAATGTTACTTCACAAGTGTTTTGGCCTCTATTAAGTATACTATCTGCCAGAAGCATTTTATACATTGACATTTAATACCTACATGGAAATTACCTAACTGTAGCTGAATTTGTTGTAGCATCTGATGCTAACATTTACTGCAGCAAGAACTGGTTGACCTTTCCACTGCCTCATGCCAGTCTTAGCTATGTGGATGTTAAACACATATTCAGTCGATAAATGTCATAAGCAGCTTAAAAAATATTTACCTGTACTCAGCTCCCCAGCCTTTCACAAAACTCATGCGGATGGTACACATCCTGGTCAGCTGGTAGACAGCCTCAAAGCCCTGGTTGACTGACTGGGCGAGCAGAGCTGCAAACTCCTGGTTGTTGAAGATCTTCAGGTTGCAACCTGACAAAGTATTTATTATTAGGTTTAATAGCGCAGAGGACAAAAAAAAAAAGATGTATGTCTGTGTCATTAGAACTGAGTTATTGTTATGGTTATATTGCCCTGATGGTTTCATGTGTTTCAGTCTCACACTGACCTGGAGGTATTTTGCACACAGTGGCAGGATGCCAACCATAGCGCTGGTTGCAGTTGGGACTTTGGACGAAGATGGCACTGTCACTGAGACACTCTGCAAACACTTCTCCCCCAATGTAGTACAACCTCACTCCCCGTCCTGGAAAGGCAAGAGAAAAGATTGTAGTTGGCAGACAACAACGTGCCGATTATGACGATGTGGAAGGCAAATTAGATCAGAGGTTATGTGGTCCATATGAAATAAAATGGGTACCTATGTGTCTGCGTGTGAGCTCTACTGCTGAGTTGCGGTTGACGTTGGAAAGTAAACCCAGACAAAAGCGTTCAGAGTTGGAGGGGTCTGTGAATCCATCGACTGTGAGGGAGGGTTGGGATGCGTGAAAGGTCTCTCCTACACGCTGGTTCAGCTCATAGTAGGAGATAGAGCACCAGAAGGCAGATTCGCAGTACGTCACAGGTTGTAAGTCTGGGTTGAGATAAAGAGATAATAAGAATTAAGTTCATGAGAACACGTAAATTACTTTGTGGTCATGACATTTTAATATGAAGATGCAAACTGCTGATAAAACTCTTTCCCACGGCCGACATGACCCCAGTCAGAAACGGACAAAACATGACGTACCTATTTTCTTTTTTTAACAATGACCTCCTGGTGGCTTTCCACATAGATAGAATAACCTGGCAACCGGATATTTATTGCATTATCTTGAGCTGTCTGTAGCTGGCCTTTCCACAGACGAGGACAGACCATAGACAAAGCCTCCATTCATACCACACTTACTCTGTTACTGCCCTGAGGCTCAGCCTCTCAGACGTAGACCACTCACTGCTTGCATATTGCTCATCAGTCTCACACACAGACACTCGCACACACTGAATCAATCTCACAAAGGTATTCTAATATTATACTCTGTTAACTTTCTATCACTAAGAAATACAAAACATTTCGCTCACTTTGCTGGTAAGCTGCAATGTCCACAAGAAAAAAATAAATCAAGAGAATAGAAAATGCAGAGAATCTTGCTAGTATAATCTTAAACCCACCAGGTAGAATGTTCACTTCGTAGGAGACATTTTATAGAGATAACAGTTACAACAGGACTGGACGTGCTCTATGTGGAGGACAGGTATTCAGGTGTACAGTAATCAGGGTCATCAGGTACAGTCAGGTAGGGATGAGCCCATAGCTGCAGGATGATTCATGTTGGAAAGTATTCAGAAATGGTCCTAAATGTGTGAAACTACTTTCACATTTGTAGCACACAAGGTGTACACTTTGTGCCTTCACCAGCTGAACCTCCAGGATGCCCTGTACATAAATTTTAACTTACACCATGGTTTCTGTGTCTCTCTGTACTGACTGAGAGTTGTCGGTTTAATTCCAGTAACAAATGGTATTTCTTTTCCATTTTCTAGACTGGTTCAGCGCTTAAGTGCAGCTTTATGGTCACAACCACTGCCTACAGCTTTGATTATGATTCTATTTAACAATGATCCATGAAGTTACTCTCTGTATATTTTTAACCATAAATGCTATTTTAGAGTTTGTGAGTATTTTAAAACTCAGCTGTGCTTTGTTATAGAAAATAACCCCTTTCTGCTGTGTGTTGGGGTGTAGCAATGTATTGCTTTACAACACAACCAACCAGAACAAAATAGTGAGATTAAAAAAAATAAAAAATAGTATCACTGTAAATAAATGACTGACATTTGTAATTTGATTACATGCACTTAACTTAAAGCCATTGCCAGCAACCAGATATGTGCACATAATGCATGATATGCTCAGTAAGTAAAGCTTTGATTTCGCTTACCAAGATTGCTGTTTGCGGGTGACACGGGATTGGGCGACAGGCTGGGAGAACCTGAAATAGAGTTGTAATAGAGGGCTCGTTCATCACCACAATAAAGGCATAACTAGAACAGTAAGAGCTTCAGTTGTGTGTGTGTGTAGTCATGTGACTCACCAGTGTCCATGCTGTGGTTGAGCTGGTGATCATTTGTCTCACCATCCTCACTCAGATACCCTGGTGGGGGAGTTTCTGTAACATGCAAATACAACAACAACTTTATTTTTTTAATATATATATATATATATATATATATATATATATATATATATATATATATATATATATATATATATATATATATATATATACATATACATATATATATATATATATATATATATATATATATATATATATATATATATATATATATATATATATACATAGAGAGAGAGAACATTACAATAAATAAAGGAAGCATTTACCATGAAAGACTTTAATTCTTACTGTCAAGCTCCCTTTTGTCTGAAGTGTTCCTATAAAACTGCATATTTGATGTGAACATTCTAGTCAGAAACACCATTTTTTGGAGAGGAAAGCTCCAAACAAGCTGCAAAGCAAACCATCCCTGAATCACAGTTTTTCTCACCAGGAATATAGTTACTTTGTGGCTCAATGCCGGCGGGGAAATTGGTGTTTTCAGGGATGGATGGGCTGTAGTCATCCAGTGGTGGGAACTCAGCGGGGATGTCTGTATGTCGTGGCACCAGGACGGGAGGCAAAACTGAGAGACGCACAAAACACCAGTTCAGTTCTGTGCACAGTTTGGCAAAAAGCATTATTTTAAATACAGTAATTTGGATGGCGTAGCAATTAACTGCACACACTTGGTGTCTCCACCCTCTGGTAGTGGTACGGGTTGACACACACTTCATCCTTCTTCGTGTGAAAGGCGAATTCACAGAGGTCGACCGCCCTCAGCTCGTGATGAGACTGGAGGTCTGGCCAGCGCCACAAGCGGCAGTAGATGACATGAGGAAGACCTTTTCTGTGGGAGACCTGCAGACGTCCATCTAAAGACCTGAAAGACACCAGAAGGTCACAACACATGCATATTTAAACCTATGTTGCATTGAACTATGCTCTTCTGAAATTTAAGTTATGAGACAGAAACTGTAATTCATTTCTACTTCTAGAAAAGTTCCAAACTGAAATGCTGAGGTCAATAAGAATCTGTCAGCTGTTAATGCATCAACATTGACAAAAGGTGTAGCATTAAAGCATTTGCCTGATGTCAGACCGGTTTATGTAGCTTTTTTTCTCTTCAAAATTGCTTACACTATTTTAACATGATTACAAAAGAAGGCATTTTTTTGCCAACTAAAAATAAATACACGTTATTTTGAAATCCAAACAAAAGACAGCATGAAGTCTAAAGAAATTTCTAACTTTCGTAAGGCAATATCCAAGTGGAACCTTTGTCTATTGAGAATGTTTTTGTCTCTGATGTAGTATCGACCTACCATGATGTAGCTAAAATTTTATTGACTGTGGAATGAGGAGTATTTGGCCTGTGTACTAGAAGAGTTGAAACCTGATGTCAACAGTTTTTTTATGCAGCTGTACAGTGTATTAAAATGCATACTGCCAAGTGACTCAATTGGGCAACAATGGAAAGGAAGGACTGCACCAGATCCTTGATATGGGCATCTTTCCAAATGAACTCAACAACAGTTCAACTCATTGTTTAGCTGTCAGACAAGAAACATACGGTTCTCATTCTTTAGCCTCTCATGAAGTCAAGTACAGTGCATAAGATTCAAGCACTTAGAAAAATAATGCCATTAACAGTTTTTTTGAAAGTATCAAATAACTTCTTACACTGTTCCAAATAAATCAATCAACACCAGTTCTTCAAAATACTGTCCTAATCCAGTGATCCTGCATGATGGAAAGGAATTAAAACATCCAAAATGCCTAAAATGTTTCCAATGAAACTGAATTTTAACTAGACATCTGTTCAAACAAAAACGCCCAAAACGAATCACACAGAAGTCTTAAAAATACCAAAGCGTGTTGAGTGGTTTCCCTTCCTGTGCATCCAAAACAAAAGCAGCATCAACATGAAGTAGTACTCTGTTGTGAAGAACTGAATCAAGTGGATAAGTCGCAGATTTTATACAGTGTATACAAGTGCTGGATAAATGATGACACAAGTGTACTCAAATATGGTGGAACATATCGTAGTTTATATCAGCAGATGAGTTGGAAGCAGGGGCAGAGTACTTAGGAACAGCTATCTGAAAGTGTCCTGAGATTGACTAATGTCACCTGCAAACAGCTGACAAACTGGGCAGTTTCAGGCAACATAAAGATTAGAAATAATGATATCAGCTTGAGAGAGAAGAACGTGTACAGCAAACACATTGCTTAACAATAAAAATGTTTATGTTGTAAGTTTATTTAGCATGATGAAATAAGTTAGGGTTAATGTATTTGGTGACGCTGCTAAAATTCTGACATTTTGCCAGTTAATTATCAGTAAGGCACAAACATAAATAACTATGGGTTTGGTGTTTTGGCCAAATATTTAATTAGATTGCCAGTTTCTGTACTAATGTGAGAAGGACAACACGTATTTTAGTGAAATTGCTGTCATTTCATGTCATATGTATGGTGTTAGACATTTAAAGCGGACATTAGTGTGGCTGGATTTGCTGTTGAGTCAGCCTGATTGCACTCACATTTCAAAAAGTACAGTCAAATCAAAGATACTCCACAGAAATGATGCACTTTCCAGACACTCAGCGCTACCCACCACTCAATTTCAAACAATTTCACTCAAGCATTCAGGCAACATCAGCTGCAGAAGCGAGGAGTTCATCCTCCAGCACGATATGGTGTATTTGCTGGGTCAGCTGAGGTCAGCACTCCCATGACTCTGCTGAGGCTGGCGTGGGCTGCATTACTCTGACACACAGCTGGACTCAGGCAACCCTACTATCAGTAGAAGAAATAACAACTGTACAGCTGGCACCCAGGGATTCACAAGTACCCTAACACCAATCCTCTTATCACATGAAGTTCCTAAGATAACCTGCACTTTTTACTGTATAACACAAACACATAAAGATGCAGTACCCAGTGCCTGCATATGTAGAAACATGAAACATGGTAACAACATTATTTTAGGGGCATCTGGTCGTCTTCTTGTTAAAACAGATACGATACACATTACAGAGACTTTAGTTTCAACCAGTTCAACACCAGCCTGGGTATTTTTATTAATTTCTATTAATTTTCGCCATAAACATATCACTTCCTTGCTCCTCCAACAAAATTTTATGCAATTATTAAATTTCAAGATCAATAACTGTTTGTGGCTAATACAGTGTGACAGACGATAATATATGCTTACAAATTCAAAAATGTAAATATTTTGACAATTTCAGCGTTTTTATGGCTGGTTTTATGGGGCATCCCTTGTCAGCAGCACAATATAATTAACAGCTGAAATCCGCTTATTGGGTAAATGGAATCGATTCAGAGTTCATACCTGCAGGCCAATAATACATCGACCATCAAATGTACATCCCTAATTCTACCCTCCACACAACGACAGGCAGTCAGAAAAGTCAGCGTTAACTGCTCCGTTACATTAAGTAGAAATCAAGAACACTTGTTAATTAAAAAAAAATAATAATAATAATTTTGATTTAACATGTAGCGCTTGAAGCAAAAATGCAAATGTGAGTGCCTTCACCAACCATACTGCTCTCAGCTTCACAGTTGAGGCATTTCAGTACATAATAATCTCTTGTTGGTTAAGTCCAGGCTAGGTGCTAGCACTTCAAGTATGTACTTGACCACTTAAATTGCTGACAACCGCTTTCTCTGAGTTTGGAGGAGGGGATGAAAGTACAGCATCCCCAACAGATTGCAAGACAGCTGTTATTCTGTAAGCCTACAGTCTTTGCCTCGATGAAATTGAACCACAATCTAAACAGTGGCCCACGCCCTCCCTAGAGCCCGGAGCACATTCCCAAGAACTGAGGATAAGTTATTAATGTAGGTTACCACCCGTGCGCTGACTTTCACACAGACCAGGATGGGGGAATCCCAGATTGGTAGAAATTAGTCTTACAAGCTGCCTATTTGAATTTTGCATGGGAAAAAAAAGACGTTATCAAATAAAGAAGTCAGTAGTCTCTTCTCTACTGAGTTTCATCAAGAAGGCCAAGATGTCCACCCACCTAGTTTGAGAGGCAAAAGAGTTTAAACCAATCAAAATCAGCAATAGTTATAGCAAGAGTAAATGTTCCACTATAATTTTATGTCCACTTTTATGTTAAGATTAAATTTTCAGTGTTGGTGCTTACAAAAGACTGTCTACAACAACTAAACTAGTTTAACTGCACATATACTTCAGTTCACTGAATCAAACTACTACAAATACATCTGCATGTCTGTACAGAGCAGAATCATAGTACAGTCCACCTCATATGTGTACTTGTGTTGAACAGATGGATTTCCCATATGGGGAATCCCAAACTGAACACTTATTACAACTTTCCCAGAGTGCACACACTCCAGTCTAAACATCCTCTGTGAGTCAGAGTTCAGCTTCTCCAACCACTCCTTCTCCTGTTTATCACACGTGTGAACTGTGGATGGAGCACTAGATTTACAGCCCGCAGCTCGCGCTCCCCTTAAAATGACAGAATTCACATTTGCAGGTTACCGTAGGTCACGCTAAAAACTAACTTTAGTCCCTAAAAGCAATTGTCCTCATGTCTCTGCATAATTTTACTTCCACCGTGTTCTATATGAACCAATTCAGCAATTGTTAGCGGTTGAAATAGCTTTAAAGGACCAGTTCAACTTATTTAACGCCATTTACCATTTGCCAAAAAGTGACTGTAGCACCTATATTGTGACTGAGATGTTTATAATGCATCAAAATGACTTGATTTCATTCAATATCTTTATTGTTGATTATTTTCTGGATAAAAGTATCAGTCCTTTGGTTTGTAAATCTCAGAAAATGGTAATATGTCGATTAGAGTTTCTCAAAGCTCAAGATGACGTCCTCGTTTGTTTTGTTTTGTACACAATCCAAAGACATTCAGTTTAATGCCATAAAGAATGAAAGAAACTACAGAATATTCAAATTTATGAAGCTGGGATCAGAGAATTGTGACTTGAAAACTCAAACCTGTTAATCAATGATGAAAAAGTTGGTGACAGATTTAATAGTTGACAAACTGATTGATTACTCATTGCATCTCTGGTATAATCCAAACCTGCAAACATTTCTTTGGTCACAATTATTCAGTTACAAGGAATGTTAAAGTTTCACCAGGACAAACCCTCGCTGTCACCACAAATATGTCTAGTTGCATGTAAAGGCTGTTTGATCCACATACAAGCAGCTGCAGATGTAAATAAACTGAAGAGTAATCAGTTTTTTAGGATCACTTTTTGGCACAACACCTGTCATGCTCTCAGTGCGAGCTAACGCTGGAAAATGACATAACAGACTTAAGTGTATGTGTTGAAATGTATAATTACTGTAACGTTGACTGAAAATCACATGTATTTAAAATGTAATTCAGACTTTGAAACACCAACTGGATATTACACGTGAACACAACATGGTTAAGTTGGTCAGCTAATATGCAGGACTGTGCTTGCTAGCAGCTAAAGCTAATAAACAAAACCAACTGAATGAACTAAAACGCTATATCTCGTCTTCTATGAATATGGTAACTGATATGTTTAAGTTAACAACCTGTAAAAAAAAAAAAGTCGCTCAATAACAAATCACCTGACTGCTAATATCAGCCCAAGCTAACTAACTAGCTAGCTGCTGGGCTAACGTTAGCTGTAATCGGCACTAGCTTGCTAGCTGAGCGGTCAGTGTGGCTGTCTGTGCGTCTTTACCTGGGTATGGTTATGCATTTCGTGTTGGCATTCTGTGTTGTGATGGCCTTTTCCAACTCGTCCAGCTGTCCCGTTCTTTTCAACTTCTTCACCAGACTTTTGACAGCCTTTTCGCACCATTTCTCCTCCTGCCCGTTCTGCTCTCCTTTCTTCCAGCCCAGGAGCCGCTTCACAATCGGAGGAGTGAACGGTAATATAGACATTTTAAATAGCGACTAAAACAACTGGTTACAGCCGTCCAGAATTACAGAGGATACAGTTTGTCGCTCCTGTGGTAATTACGGCTAGGTCGGCTAGTTAGCCTGCTAGCTAGACTCCCAGTCAGAAGAAAGGCTGGTCGCTGCCGGGGTTCAGCAGCGGCTAGCGGCGGTGGGTCCCTCCGCTCCAGTGGGCTGAGTGTCGGAGCAGCGGCTCCGGCAGCCAGGCGGACTGCTGCCCCTCCTCCTGCTCCTCGGTCAGCTGGTCTGTCCCCCACCTGCACCAGGCAAGAGTGTCAACCCATATGTAGCCTAACTTTTCTACACTTTAAACATTAAATTAATAATTGTAATAGGAAAAATAAATACAGCATCTAACTGCTTACACTTTTAAATCCACGGTACTGAGCTAAAATACAGTGTTCAAAGCATTTCCTCTCATATTCTCCTTTTTGTCTTCATCTGCAACATGTGGTGCATTTTAAAAATAGTTGGTTCTTCCACCTCCGTTTTAATTTATGCTGTGTTATCAGTGTCCGAGGATTATATTACCCCTCTGAAACCCTCTTCTATGCATCTATTCAACATCACACTCAAGAAATGGAAAAAATGTGGTAATCAGAGATATGTCAACACTGAAAAGTGATCCAACTTTTGCATTTACTGTGGCCATGAATAGAAGACCCTCAGGAGTAATCCGTTTGATCCCCTCATAAAAGTGATTTAATTTCACTTCAGATGCATCTTTCCAGAAATGGATGAGGGAGGCTACTGTGTGTACAGTGGTACTTATAGATAAGTGCACCTCAGGCTGCTGCCTCCAGTAAACAGCAGTGTGCCTGTGCTATAAATATCTTTGTTCTGGACCAGCCCCTTTTCCTTCTCTCTATTTATAACCTCCATCAATGACTGATGTCTATTTATAAGCAAGTATTTGGCATGACTTCTTACTTCCTTCTTCTTAAATAAATGTTACTGCTATCTTGGCAGTGTCACCCGAAAAGTAATAGGTCGATTAAAGGACACATTTCACTCTCTGTAGAACAGTCAGCTGGTAACTAAAGTATGTCCTCTTTTTAGCAATTAGGACGAATAAACACTGCAGGGCCTACAGTGCAACTAATGATTATTTTAATAAGGAATTACTATAAATGTTCTTGATTAATCAATTAAATAATGAGTCATTTGATCTATGAAATGTCAGAAATAGTCACTTGGCCCATATTAGTTTCCCGAAGCCCAAGGAGACAGCGTGAATGTCTTATTTTGTCTGATTTGACAGTTCAAAACTCAAAAATGTTGAGTTTACTATGACATAACTCAAACAAAATCAATAAAGCCTTACAATTTAAAGTAGGCAATGAAAAAAATGTTGTTTTTTTGCTTATATAATAAAAACTTAAAAGTTTGTGGAGAAAAAAGGTAAATATTTTTCTGTCAGTGGACTAACCCTCCATTTTTTTCTTCCATTTATTTCAGCTTTATGTGCTTTTTCCCATGTCTTCATTCAAAAGGCCTACATTACACTGTCAAATATTACAGAAAAAGTATGTGTTACTTTTTGCTCAAACTAAAGCATAATCCTCCATTTGACTCTTATGTTATTGCTAAATAAATTTGGGTGTGTGTATATTCTTTAAGTAACATAAACACTTATATTGTTCTGTCAAAATATTACATCAAAGTACCTCAAAATCACTTCAGACCAAGAAAATTATTGGTATTTTATTTAGCAAGACCTCTGCTTTTCAAGAAAACCTATGAAATAAAAACTGACTGCATCTAGTGATCAGGAGGGAAACTATGTTGGCATTGGACTAAATAAGCTTGCTCATAGTGTTCATGTAAAATATTAACATGTAAAGATTAGCAGTCTGTAGATGGTGGAGCATCACAGCTGTTACACACAGGTGTCCATCTACTACACAGCGTGGATCAGCAGTTTGTATGCATGCGTGTAAATCATTCTGTTCGAGTAAAATCAAAGCTGGAGAGGCTTTATGCTGTGTTTACCATGTATCTGCCACTGATAAGCCAAACAGGCTGGAGAGCGGTGAGCACTGCTTTCTTGTGCACTCGGATGCTTTGCTCCGAGGCCGGCACCTTTTGCTGCCAGGGGACACGAGCTGGACAGCTGGTGTGGGGAGCTTTTGTTTGTGTGTGTGTGTGTGTGTGTGTGTGTGTGTGTGTGTGTGTGTGTGTGTGTGTGTGTGTGTGTGTGTGTGTGTGTGTGTGTGTGTGTGTGTGTGTGTGTGTGTGTGTGTGTGTGTGTGTGATGGGGGGCTCGTGCACTATGTGTCAGACAGGGGGGCAGATGGGCCGCAGCAGGCAGGAGAAGGTCTTAGGGACGGCGTAAAGAATGATTTTGGACAAAAGGCATGACGGCTGGCTGAATAAGTAATGACTGCATACAATCTGATGGCTAACAAAGGCATTGTGATGGACCACTCATGGGCTATGTGGGAAACAAGCAGGATGTGTTGGCGGGACCCAATCAGTCAGGCTGCTGTCACAACAATATTTATACAAGGATGAAATAGCAATTAGAGTAAATGGTCTTCTGTGTGTCCATATGGACAGACTGTAGTGACATTTAAAGTGTTATGAGACCTCTGAATTCCCATAAAACTTTAACCCTCCCGTTGTCCTCATTTACGGGCACCAAACAATATTGTTTCCTTGTCTGAAAAAAATCCAAAAATACAGCAAAAATATTCCCCAAATTTCTGAAAATTTGCAAAACCTTCAGGAAGAAAATTCCAATAATTCCTTAAAAGTTTCCCTTCAAAGGTAAAAAAAAAAAATCCCCCAAATTTGGCAAGAAAATTCTTGTAAATATTTTCAAAAAATTAGTAAAAATCTTCCCAAAAAAATCCTAAAAATATCTAAAGTGATTACATATATATCAGTAAAACTTCTAATATTTTCTTTAAGAACATTCACTTAAAAATCAACCAAAATCCAGCGAATTTCATTGGATTTTGGTTGATTTTTATGTGAATGTGCTTAAGAAACATTTTTAACATTTCTTTTTTTCCATCAAAAAATTTTCTAAAATTTCCCAAAAATTTTGAAAATGTGAACATCAGAAGTGTCACTGTGAAAATATATTTTTTTCTCCACATTTTCAAATTTTAAACCGGGTCAATTTTGACCCGCAGGACAACCCGAGGGTTAAAATTCCTCTAGCATCTATTCACCCAGTGGCCACAAACATAAATTCTGTGGGATGCATGACAGCCTCCTGCATATTATATGATTAAAAAAAAATAAGAGTAGGTCACATTTACCCTCCACAAACCTGTAATTGCCTCAGCAGCTAATTGCAGTGTGTTAAAATTGGATGTGGCTGTTCAGCGCAGCCCCATGTGGGTGGGGTCCGGTTCCCCCTACAATCTCTGCCTCCTTTTTTAATCTCTCTTCACACTGCAAGCTGTTATCTGTTGCTCGCAGCCATCAATCTCTCCCCAGACAGTGGCACCTCTAAATCTGGGCCAGTAGTGACCTCCCTCCACTCTCCCCTCCCTCTGGCTTGAACCGAAACACCCTCAAATCCTCCTCCTCTGGCTTCAGACCCATGGGAGTGATAGACTGTCACATACTCCTTGCTGCCTGCCTCCTCACTGTGTTTCTTGCTGCTCGATAGATTCCTTTTTGCTTCTGGTTTTTCCTCACACGTGCCTGCATGTGTGATTACTTATGCTTCTTACATGCAGATGTGAATTTGCAGCACCAGTGTGTAATAAAGCACTTTTTATAAGATGTTTATGAGCAACTGATGACTTATCAGTGTTTAATAAATCATTCACTTTTGCTTTATGAAACACTTCTGAACCATTAATAAGAACTATTTCAGAATTATTATCTGTTGAAAACCTCTCTGGCTGGACTTGATCATCTTCCAGCATGACTTTTCTGTTAGTTATCATAAGAAAAGCTAGAGCACCTTGACCATAAATGATTATTTACGGCACAGCAATAACATTTACAAATGTCAAATAATTGCATATAAGAAAGAAAGTAAGAAAACTATTAGCATACTGTTAATACTGTCAATATCTATCATTTTTTTACATTTAGCACCAAGGTTGTCTCTGCCCCGAGCAAGTTCACAACTCAAAAATGTGTCCTCTAAATGGGGATTAAAAAATTTGTAAATAGGTTATAAGTAAATTAGTTGCTAAGTTTTTCTTACCACTGACACTTTTGGTCTCTAAACAGAATTTCAGCTCAAATCTTATGAGTGATGCTGGGTTGCTTTACACATATACTGCCCGTCCAAAAAAAAGTCACACACTAATATTTCATTAGACTGCCTTTAGCTTTGAGTATAGCACGCATTCACTGTGTTTCCATAAGCTTCTGCAAAGTCACAGCATTTATTTCTGTCCAAAGTTGCATTAATTTTCTGGCAAGATCTTGTATTGATGATGGGAGAGTCAGACCGCTGTGCTAAGTCTTCTCCAGCACATCCTAAAGACTCTCAATGGGGCTGAGGTCTGGACTCTGTGGAGGACAATCCATGTGTGAAAATGATGTCTCATGCTCCCTGATCCACTCATTCTCAATGTGAGCCCCATGAATCCTGGCATCGTCATCTTGGAATATGCTCGTGCCATCAGGGAAGAAACACTCTTGGTAATTTTTAGTATACTTAGGTAGTCAGCTGACCTCATTCTTTGGGAACATAACGTTGCTGAAGCCGACCAACCCCAAATCATAACACTGCCTCCACAGGCTTGTAGGCACTAGCCATGATGAGTGCATCACTTCATCCTCCTCTCTTCTTACCCTGATGCGCCCATCACTTTGGAACAGAGTAAATCTGGACTCATCAGGCCACATTTCTTCCTCGAATATGATGGTTCCCCACTATCCTTCCAGACCCTTCTGAAACAGATTAACTTCCTTTCTTCTGACATGGTTATTTAAGAAATGAGAAGCTCCTCGCTGCATCAGCTAGGGTTAAATAAGTTGTTGTCATCCCTGCAGTAATTATCTGATGGAAGGCTCTTACCTATTTGCTTAATTAAATCCAGGTGGCGACTTTTTTTTGGACAGGCAGTGTATTTAACATTAATTACTCGTTTATCATAGAATATTGTCTTGATATACAGACAGGTGATAAATGCAAAACCTGAACTCTTGACCCCTACAGTGAGGGAATCTATTTTTCCTATTTTTCTGTGGTGGCATTGTGCTGGTATGGTTTAGGGCCACTTGTCGCCTCAGACGTAAGAGTCACTTTAAATCAGCACAAAGTTGTTTTAAGTGATCGCCTTTGTCCTGTGATTAAACATTTCTGTTCTGATGGCAGTCAGGATGACAACGCTTCAATCCACACAGCACAATGTCTCAATGAACAGTTTCTTGAGTCTGAAAATGATGTGAATTATTTGCTGTGATCTTTGCAGCCATCAGATCTCAACACAACAACTATGACAGATTTTGAAACGATGTGTTAGACGGCACTCTCTACTCCTGTCTTCAAAACACCACATGAGGGAATATCTTGTGGCAGAATCCATCCAGTGGAGTTCCGTGACTCGGAAAATAAACGTCAAGGTGCATTGAAGCTGTTCTGGTGGCCCGTAGTAGCACAACGCCTTTACTAAGACACTATCTAGCTTTTCCCTTTATTTGTCACCTGTCTGTATTTTCTGAGGTCACAAGCAGATCTGAGGCATATAAGTTTAATTTATCACATGAATACACAAGTTGCCGTTTGAAATACAGTGGACTGTATAGAAAACAGATAGCACATCCCCATCTAGTGGCGCCATTCTAATGCTGCAACAGTTAATGCCATATGCGATACATTGCACTGTATAGATATTCTGAATTTTGCTTTTGTTAAATAAAGGACAGTTGTCTCTTCTAAAAAGAGGCATAAATAATCTAATTAATGAGAGCTGAATTCTTCTTAGTTCCTTTGGTTCCACAGTTCTGTTTTTGTGCATTACTGTCAAGCTGCCGCAGCCTTTTAGAAATAGGAAAACACCATCATTATTGTCACTAGTAACACCTCAGCTTTTGCTTCTATGATCAATAAAAATGCTTCCTTTGAAAACACCTTTCATTTGATTAAAAAAAATGTTTTCCTTGTTTGGATTTAAGGCATTTTTGTTTCTTTTATTCTCTTTGGCTCTTCTGTGTTTCATGTGTTTTGCTTTTTTTTGTTGTTGTATATTTTGCCTTTGCCCGAGTATGTTTACGACACACTGTGATTATAATTTATTTGTGAATCAGTGCCATTAACCCAGTGACTTATATGCTATTCCATAAACACAATTTACATGTTTATTGTGAACAATGGCCCATAACAGCATTAAGTTGATTCAGAGGCTTTGCAAAATATCTCCTCATCTTACATATGGAAAGAATGCAGCACTTGGCCATGATTCATTAACTTCACCTCCAGGCGAAAAGGCTCTCTGTTCGGCCTGCACCTCAAGCTCTTGGCCCTGTACTTATGAAGGACCTCTCACTCAATGACACCTTTAAAAAATATATCTATTTCATGGACAGACATTATAAGCTGCAGGCACTATCATTATTTATTATTTTGTTTGCTTTTTTTTTGGTATTTGTGAGGGAAAATTTAGAAAATTTAGCGACATTTCTTTCACTGCACAGGGTCTCAGGACAACACAGAGCTTCACGTAGATCAGACTTTCATCTTGTATTATTTTTGATACAAAGCTTGTGGAACTTGTCATTTTCCAAAATCTGGTAAATCCACTCTGTCACTCACAGCACCACCAAAACTAATGATTGTGAAATTAGTTTCAGAGCAATCAGGAGCTCCCCTGCTAAGACCCACTGTATCCATATGCATGAAATTGCTTGTGTTAATACATGCTATGAATCGTGGGTAATGCAGTGAATAATTCTGACTGCATGCAATAATGCTATCTTCTATTAGACTGGGGACTGTTGTGGAGCTGGAGCCCTGTGGCAATATGCTTGTAAATGGCCATGTATGGATAATTAAGCATTACTCTTGAACATTAAAACTTGCTTATTTCAGAGAGCTGCAGGCAGTGAAGGGCTCTTATTGGACTCATCACTATTTTTGGTGTTTCCCTATAATGCATTCTCATTAGCATTAGTATGCAAGCAGTTGTGAACTTTTTGATCTCTCTTACTGTATCCTGAAAATAGGTTTTCATTAGTTTGAGTATATTAGCAAATATTACTTTTGTAAAACATTTTCCAGTAGTACATAAAGACATAGTAGTTGCTGAAATCTCACTAAAGTGACTTTTAAAGCAGGAATGCGGGAGGCTACATTTAAGCTCTTGCCAAATGAGTTCACACAGCGCTGATTAGGCCCATCAGCATCAGGTAAATCTCTTTGTATCTCACAGTATACCCATAGAGTGGATAAAAAGATGGATGCAGCCACAGCGATGTGACCCACTGGTTTTTGGAATACTGTTTTGAAGCCTTTGTTGTCACCATCTTGGCTTGTTGAAAGCGAGCGTAAGAAGCCGGGGTCAATGAAAGGAAACTACTTATGATCATACACTAGCTACTTGTCAATCACAAAGTAGCTGCACTCTAAAACATACCCTGCTTGATCATCTATTTTCTTCTAAATGGGAGCAAAATTTACAAAACGAACATCACGCTGTTTTGAAGGAGACTTGAAACTAGTGATCGAAACCATAAATTTATTAGGAAAAGGTTTACTGAGGTAACAAATCAAGTGAGAAGTCGGGTCATTTCCTCATAGACCTGTACAGTCAGACTTCTTCAGTCGCCCCCTGCTGGCCATCGGAAAGACTGCAGGTTTTAAGTATTTTCATGTTGGCTTTACTTTTCAGTCCCAGATGCTACATCCATCTTTTATTAACAGCCCGTAAGTATGAGTTTGAAATCTGGTGTCTGTGAAGACATTACGACACTGACACACTGGCAGTGACGTGTTTTATGTTAATGGAAGAGGTGAAGAGGGGAGCAACCACAGCAAAGCTGAGAGTGGTGGCAAAACCTAGCAAGTGTCCAAGAAAAGTTTCTATAAAGGAAGTCTGGCTTTCAGAGGAGGGATTCCAGTCAAGAAAAAAAAGTGATTGATGGTGAAGATAAACATTGTAGACCCACGTCATAAGCACGTGTCGGTAGTGTTTGTGAAATTACTCTCATTGTCAGAAGGGGGAGACAAACGCTCTGCATTTTTTTTTTTAGGTTTTCTTTTTTATATGTTTTTTAAATCAACAAATACAATACAATTCAAAGACATAAATATTTCTTTGTATATACATTTTGTGAGAAATCACATTAGATAATATTATTATATCATAATAACATAATACCTTATTAGCAGCCGTTCTGTCAAGATGCATCCTGTTTACACTTACAACCCATATTTATATTATTTTAACTTGGGACTAACAACCATCCAAACCTTGAGGCAGGCAAATTCTCAGCAGTGTGACCTGCATTCCCAACAGCAGAGCCTCATCTTGGAGAAGTAAATAAGCACATTCCTCAGGACTGAATGATGACAGAACAGGCCGCTCCTGTTACTCAGCTGTTATGTTTATGTAAACCCTGCTCACATCATTTGTCTCCTTTGCAGCAGCTGTCAGTTTAATGTCTGCCATCATCCAGGTTACAGTTAGTTCATAATGACAGAACATGACGGTGGATGTGCAGGCCTGGGCCATAGTGTGATACAGTGAGGTCAGATATAGTCACAGAAGGGATTGAAATAACAGTACTGTACTTCTGCTGTAGTCGGATACAGAACTAGACATCTTTACCATGTGTACATATATATATATATAAAATAAGTCTAGATTGAAAGCTGCAACCGAAGCAATGTGTAACAGTTTGTCTGCCTTTACTTTTCTGCGTTTGATGTGCATCTGTACTGCTTCTGAGACTAAAAGCATACTGGAAGCCACAGATGGAGGGATAAAGGAGGATTAAATCTAAAGGACCAAACTGCCTTAATTATGTGTCACATAAAAAACACACTCCCACACACAACCAAATCACCTCTGCTGTTTTAATTTAGTGGTTGAAGGGAAGAATGTCCGCAGCACTGAGAGGCTGCCAGGAACACTTTACTTATAGGACGCACGAAACAACACTTCTTCCTGGTTGTATGATTAAAGTGTACATTCTCACCCTCTTGTCCAGATGATGCGAATAACTGACACCAAATTGTTGACAAGTGTGTTAAACAAGCAGATTTAACATGCTATTTAGTCATTTATTTTTCTGAATTAAAAATGTGGGGCTCTGAAATGTTCAAGGACCACCAAAGATGTTATTAATATAATTTTTTCTTTCCCAACCCCTAACGATTTGTGTGATAGATACTCCTTCCTATTAGTTCCTAGTTCTAACTCGATTTCAAGATGCTTCAAGGCAGTTATAGGTCTGTATTTTATGTGTAGACGAAGCAGCTGAATGATCCTGAAACTTCTATAATGTCTATGAGTTTTGTCTTCTTCCAGGTACCATCACTCATTAAAACTACAATCTTATTATCTCTTTAAAGGGAAAGGAGTTTAATGTGGCTTAGAAAATGATTTAATGTGGCTCAAGGAAAAGAAAGCAATAAGGCTTGATGCTGTCTTTTAACAATAGTCTGCATTTATCTGTTATGCATTATCATCATTATGCATAGCCTCTGGTCAACCCATGCATTTGTCGAACTTAAGCAGTTTAGTGCAGAGAGACACAAAACAGACCTCAAATTATTGGTTTTAGAGCTCAAAGCCTCTGACAAGTGAGATGTTAGATACAGTCAAATTGCTGGTAAAAGGACAAAACACTAAAGCAGAAGAGGGTCCAAAAAAGAAAGGCAGATTTTTAATGTCAATAAAGTGACAGAGCACGGTGATACTTGAGCTTTCATACTTAAAAGTGTAATTGTCAAATGAAGACACTACTTTTGCACAACAAGTTAATGTGTATTTAAGTGTTACTTGTGTGAATAATGCGCTAAGTTTGGATAAAAACGAAGTGAGTGTGAAAGGAGGAGGAGAGAAGCAGCAGCAGGGGAGAGACGTGCACCAGGATTACTTTGCTTCATTAAATACACAACATAGCTGTGATGCCTGTGCTCTTTCAAATCCATATGTAAACCATTTCCTCCCTCCTCCGCTCCCTCTCTTAAAACCTCCGGCTCATTAGTGCTGCCTTTATGACATGGCTTTACCTAAATGCCGTGGATTTTTCCATTCTCTTTCAGGCCCATTCTCATGCTCGCACTCAGCTTCGATAGCTGAAAGACAGACCTTGGGAAGACATTTTCTGGTTCGAGCAGCATTCCTCTGCACAGTTTTCTTCCTAATAAGCAGAAAGGCCTGGTTTTCATCAGAAACCACTGAATCTGCACCACACAAAATAAAAGCAATGAAGACATTTGGTTAAAAACGGATGTCATCGATCTGTGATCTTTGCTGCATCTGATCCTCACAGTCTGCAAGCTGTCAAGTGTAGCAGGAATGCCAAAATATAAATATATACTGATAGTGATACATTTAATGTGCAATGCCTTAACAGCAGATATGCTTAGCTTTATAATGGTATTAAATATTTTTTCCTTTGAATTCTCTCATGTTCACAGGTAAATGTTATACTTTTTATACCATATACAGTTTATCTGACAGCCAAAGTAACAAGTTACTTTACGGATTAAGATTTTTTCAATGTATATTCAGTTAAGATTGAATTAGTGGCTCACAGGCTTTAGGATATATAATCTGTTTCAAAAAAAGCAGTGGCTACTTGGGATGTATTCTCGCATTTCCACTCTGAACTTCTCAGCTGGTTTTGTTGAAATTACTGTTTGAGGCCCTGAGAGGGAATTTGACTCCTTGTTTGGGAACCAATGGACTAAACAACTCGTGTATATTAAATAATTAAAACTGGTTCCACCACACCAAAAAGCATGAGCACTTTTCCTTTGATGCGTTTAGTGAATTTTGCTGATGAAATGTGTGTACTTTTACCTGTGTAGAGCTTTCACTGGAGGACTTCTGCTTGTTGTATTTGCACTTCGACATAAGAAAAGGAGTACTTCTACCATGACTGTACAGTTTAGATTGTGTTCTCTCAAACACACACACATACACACACGTAAAGAAGATACACAAATACCCTAAACGTTCAGAACACACATCACTTTAGGATTTGCCTGTTCGTTCAAATGTCTTGTTTTTTGAAAATGGTTCATTTTGAGAAGAGAAGCTCAAATGTGAATCCAAGTTTATTCCCACTAGGACAATTACAGTCCACTAGGTGGCAGTGTAACATTAATTTGAGTGCCTCCGAAAATGAGGACTTCAAAGTGAAATTTTCTGTCACATATTAACACTGATATGATGAGATATGTTCCTCATAATCTCTGAAGAAATTCTAATTATGCAGCTTTGTTTTATTTACGTTTATTGATATGTTTTAGTGTGATCACCCACCATTATATTTGATCATTTTAAATCCTTACATGCCGTCTCTCTGATGATATAACACACACAGGATTAGTCAGACAGAGGACCGGAGAATCACAGGCTGGAAGCTTCAGAGCTGAGAAGGGCCTGAATGATCCACTTTTCCAACTTGCTCCTGTATTTTACAGAGAGCGCTTTAGGGTGAGAAGTTTTTCCTGTTTATCCATTCGGTGGAAAATAATATCCTGTAAAAAGCCAATAAGTTTGTGTCTTTGAACTCGCTGAGAGTTTTTCTTCGCCACTGGCTCGGGCTCTTTGGGAGAAATGAGGGTGAACAGCTTTGACGGAGGACTTCCCATCAGCCGACTCCAAACCTCCACACATGTTTCTGATAGACCTCCACAAGCCCCAGTAATCTGAGGGCAGCTCATTCAGAGGAAGAGGGAGTGATAAAAAACAGGGGTGGGTGAGAGGGAAGAGAAGGAGATATAAGAGAGAAGGACGGGCTGGAGAAAAGAGTGGGAGCAAGCCAAAGGGAAGGGAGGATGAAAGGAAACATTTGAGTATGAAGCGGTTATTTGGCTTCTCTGGAGATGACACTGTAGGCTTCTCAATTTAAAAAGGCACGAGTGTTGGTCCTTCTATAAGTCTATAAAGTGTATACAGCATTTCATGTATCTTGAGCAGACAGTATTAGACTCCTGTATTGTTTTGAATATTATTTTCAGCTCCTTTTGCTTTGACAGACTGAGGGGAAATGAAACATAAGGGATGGCCGGCCAACAAAAGGCCCAAAATTTAATCACTATCTTACTCCATCTGTTATCTTAAATAGGTTTTTCCAAACCAAATAACACAAACCATCACCTTCATTATCAGAATGTGTCAAAAAAAATGCTGGAAAAGCTGTGTTTCAGTGTTAATTGCCAGCTTTTTTCATTAAAATAATGGTGCAATGCTTCATGATTGTTGTCTTTCTGTCAGAGGACTTGAAGGCCAGCCACCTCTGAGAAAAACCACCTCACACACACAGCAGGTCTTGCCGGTGTCTTAAACACAATGTAACCCTTCACACTTAATTTCCCCTCGTCCCTCATAAATCAACCTGATACCTGTGCGGACAGACGAGCCAGTGTAAACACCTGTTGTGCTGCGTGTTGCTATTTTAACATGAGGCGAGCGAGTATCGGTGTGTAGTCTAGGGGTAGTAGTGGAGGAGGAGGGAGGAGGGAGGAGGGAGGAGGGAGGAGGGGGAGGCGTGGGGTCCGTCCTGGGATGGAGAGGAGTGGGGATGGACTGTGAAATCAAAACCAGCAGGCTACAAAGAAGCCTCAGCTGGAATAACTCACTCGTAAAAAGTTACTCTCCTGAGGTGCAGGCAGATTGGCGCATCCCCAAACATGAGAGTCCATCTAACGGCCTCCGTCTGTCCCCTCATACGACTGCAGTAAAACACGCTTGCAACAACCTTGGTTTTCTTACTGAGGACCACAAAAGCATAATTTGAGCAAGAAAAATGAAACAAATTGATGATGGAAATGTCTTGAATATGTTCATATAATGGAATTTTGGAGCAATTTTGGAGAATAGTAACATATAACACATAAAACATGGATTTCTGGGTAAAACATCTCTCCAAGCGTAAACATCAAATAATGACAAACAAGAAGAAACACAAACTGATACAGAATATGAAGCATACGATGCTGCCAGAAGTGTGGACAAATTTTAAAGGTACTAATGTATGTTAGGGTGGAGAATTATGATAATATATTGGTAGCCGTCTCAATCATAATCCAGATTGTCCGCAAGCCATTTGCAGCAGTGAACAGCACTATTTTATTCTAATATTAGATGCTTTATTGCTATGCATCAATGCTATAAGAGTCTTGACTTGTAAGACACTTTATTTGCTTGATTAGATTAAAAAAAACACGTCTGGTAATTTTTACCTCAAGTTTCTTAATGTGCACTCAGATGCTTAGTCACTTATTCAAAACTAATGCAGTCTAATACCAAGTCCTGGAATAAAGCCTCCCTGCATTAAGGCTGCAGTGTTCAGTTTCTGTTGAAACTGTTTTAAAGAGGTGTTATGGTGATTAGGAGGTTGCAGTTTGCAGATAAAATCTGTGGATAATTCTTTAAACGCTTCGGCTCACTTAAGACAACCTGGCCTAAGCAGAGGGCAATTTAACACAGGAAAAACATTTTGCATGTGGATCAGCAAAAACCTATCTGTATGCTGCAACGTGTTGTGTTTGCATGACATTTTTGTCAATGCTGTGTTTGTTAGATGTTTAAACTGCTGTTTGAAATGTTGCTCTACTAGACGGCATCAGTCAGTTCAGGTTTTTTTGCTTCAATAAAAGTTACTTTCTAAACTAAAAATAAGTAAGTGTTGGCCTCAATATGAACTTAAAATGTCAAAAGCAAAGCGAAATAATTCCTCTATATGAGTTTATATCATGTAAGATAAATGTCCAATCGTTATGACTAATGCATTTCTGTGTAAACAACATCCTGTTCTCCAACAAGGGACCATATTTTACAAAGTGATCATGTGTTTTGCATGAAAAATCTAAAAGTAGTTGGTAACTGCAGCTACCAAATAAACCTTTCAGCAGCAGTCCACAGTTATCTGAATGTACCGAGTACCAATTTGTTATGGTTGGATTTGTCATATTTGCTAATGCAGCTCCCACTAACAGTTGCTGGTGACACAATATATGAGTAATAATGTATAGTAATGCTCTAATTAAAGTGTTATGGCATGTGAAGAATGGCGATGTTGGCACAGCGAGCGGGTCACCCAGCGGCCTCTCCTCTGAGAAGGAGAGTGAGGTCATTGACTGCAGGACAGAGTGACACTGCAAACACAGACACAGACAACACAAACAAGAGACTGACACTAAGGTAGGAGGGGAAAGAAGTAAGTTCGACTGAGTGTGTTCAGATGTGCTTTGTGTCGGAGGATGGAAGAGTGCGTGTGCACATGGCTGTGTTTAGGGCCTAGAGGCTTGTTTAGCTGACCTCAGTGAAAGCAAACCTCATGACAGAAGGTCTGGCATTGTCTGTGTGCCCGGGCTGCACTGGAGCCAGACGGTCTGCCGGCCGCCAGCTTTGCTTGCTTATAACGGCTGAGAACATCCGATCCCCTTGGGGAGGACAGGAGGGGAGGGGGGTCTACTGCACCACTCGCCACTTTCCTCTCTGTCTTTATCTCTGCTCTTTAGACAAGGAACAAGCATTAGCCAGGTCATCAACTAGTATGTTTATTATGTATGTGAGTGCGCGTGTGTGCGGGAGAAAAGAAGAAAACAAGAGCGGAGGGAGGAAAAGTTTGGATACAAGGACATGAAATACAAATAGGAAAATGTTGTGCATGAGAACACAGGGAAGAAAACGTGACAGTCTTTTCTTATGTTTGATCTGGCCAGTCAGGAGTAAAAACTTTCCAACACAGGTAATCACGGAAAGTCTCAGTGTCAAAGTATTTCATTGATGACCGTGTCCCCTTTCATCCCATCCAATTCACTTCCATTAATTCATCTATCACGCACAGAGAAGGCTGCAGCTTTGTGTTCTGACAGGAACAAATGGTCTCTAATCACCTCCAGACGCCCATGTTCAACCATGACAGAACACTTCCACTCCTCCTGAGCTGTGTATTTGCTGTGCCCGTCCAGCAAACCTTTCACAGACTCCCCACACGGCCCTGGAGGAGAGTTGGCCATTCTTGAAAAGCCCACGAAAGAAATGTGGAACATTTGAATGTTTATGTATTGCATAACTTCTGGGTGGAGTATTTTCCCCCCTCAAGTGTCTCAAAATAGTAAGATTTCATTCTCCATGTGTAGCGTAAGGTGGAAAGCAAACAAGTTGGTGGGAAGGTAGACGAATGTTACCTCTGCTGCTCCGACTTTCTGTTCACATGTCAGTGTGGGAACAGGCAGCCATCCCCATGACTGCATGGAAAAAGGGAAAAGCGAGGCAAGAGGAGGACAAACTCTCCCGGAGCTCACATTCATGTGGTGGGAGACGGAAAGGGAAAACCTGAAAATAATGAAGAAGGAGATACATAAAACAGAAAGGCTTTGGCTCAGTGAAACAGGCACAGTATTACAACTATACGCCCACAATCAGGGTTGATTCAGGGGGAATTTTACAAGACGGAAGACGAAGAACGGCTACAAAGGAATGAGACAATTAGAGACTTAATCACAGGAATCAGCATCAGAAAAGTTGCTTGAGCAATGAATATTTTATTGAACCGCCACAGTTTGGTGTGAGGTTTATTGAGGCTATTTAAAGCTGCACTAACCAATATTTTGTACGAACAAAATGACAATGTGTAATAAGAAGCAGGTTGCCTATAGAGAGGAAACCACAATAAAATGATCAATCAAGCCAACATCCTATTCCTGTTGTGCATTAATTAGCTCATAGTTTGTGGTTTGCACTGCTCATAACGTTACTCTTTTTGTTCACTCTCAAGCCTTTCATGACATTTTTTAAATCAAAAAGGCATGATAATCCCACAGTATACTATTTATCCAGGGTCAAATGGCACACAACAAACTTTAGGAAGTAGCTGATGAGCAAAGTGGACAATTAAGGAATCAGATATTTCCCACAGAAGTTGGTGGTGACCAAAAACCGAGCTAAAAGAAAGCAAATATTGGCTAAATATTCACCAGGTGATCAGAAATACAACCCCAAATGAATGATAATGTTGTTCCTCATAACTGTTATCTGGTAACTATGAGAAGTCTGTGTTTAAAGTGAGAAACAGGTTAACAGCTCTCAAGAGAGGGATGAATGCCTGTCAAGTTTAAGTGTTTCCCATCACAAAGTGTTTCCTAAGAGGTTCAGTTCTGGTGTTCACAGTTTGCTACACTGCCTGCGAATGTCACGCAAAATTGCAGTTGGGAACTGACATATATTTGTTCCTGTACTCGGAATCACTAAGGAAGCTTTGTGGGGTAAATAGCAGTGGCCTGAGGACTCGTCTGTTCACCAAAGTTATCTAATCTGATCATCTCACTGAAGGGAACATCCATGTTTAACACGAAGGTGCAGATATGCTTTTGAAAAAGTCATGCAATATTGGCCTTCACCTTGTGAACTAGTTTCCCTTCGACATGATCAAAAAGAAACTAAAATCGGCATAAAATGTTACCAAGTTCAAGACATGGGCGGCTAACTTTACCATGTTATTGATTAACTCTTCTTCCTCTTGATGTGTCTGTATTGTAAATCCTTAATAGCCTTCAGTTGATCTACACTGGGAGCAGTGAGCAGTCATCTGCTGCCCAGATCCCTCAGTGTGTGTCCGGTAGCCAGCTCCTCACTACACACTTACAACATGAACAAGGCCCAAACATCGCTGCACATCTGGGGCCTGAGCTGGACGCCAGCCACAAGCTCTCCCTTCTCCTTTCCCCCCTTACGTACATTACACTTCACTGTAAATGTACATTTTCATACCAGCATTTTCATATGGACATTCTTTGTGGACAGAGGTCAAACAAAGTTTACCAGTAACATATTTAGAGTGTCTTTGCTCTGTGAAAATGCTGTTTTTGTTTGAAAATAGGCTTTAAGCAAGAATAGTACTGATACTAATATCCGGCTCTTCTCAGCTGCTAAAGGTACCATGATGACAGAACAGGCAGTTCACAGTAACTTACAAAAAAATGCCACACAGATAGTTAAACCTTTAAATCAAATCATGCTCCCAGCTGTGACTCTAACTTGCCCTTCACAACTGTGGGAACAAACTATCAGATCTCAAATCAGCGTGATCTTTGTCAAGCGGCACATCAAAGCCGTAATCGTAAACAGAAGCATAAAAGTTTGGTGGTATGTCTCAAGAGCTGAAGGCTTTTTATATTTTTTTTTCTATGAAAGAGCACATTCTCTGGATTTGGTCAGACAGATTGATCACCCCAACTTTACATCTGATAGATTATAGTATGTAAGCATAGTACAGTAAGTTAGTGCAGTACTTATATTTAAGTAAGAGTGCTACAATGTAAAAATACTCTCTTACAGTCCTACGTTCAAAATTCTTTTGCAGCAACTTATATGTAAAAATACTAATATTGCAGAATGACCTCTGGGTTTGGTGTCTCTTTATTCTCACCTCACCCCAGCCAGCTCTCCCTGAGCCTGGTTCTACTGGATGTCCCTTCCTGTTAATTGAAGGTTCTTCCTTGGGTCCAGACTGAAACATTTCAACATACCATGAAATGCTGTACTGTACAGACTTTTATTTTCCTCACATGATGAATCCCGCTGACTTCGATGAACCTCTGATTTAAACGGCATGTTAGTGGTTTTGCCATTGTGAGGATGGAAACATAATGACTAGTTCTGCTGTCTCACAGAACAACTGAGGGGTTTATTCCCTTTTTGCCCTTTTTTTATCTTATGCTCGCATGAGAAAATTAATTTTCAAGAGTGCAGTCATTCTCACCCCATGTAAATGTCAGCAAAGCTTTGTATAGCTCTGTGGTCTAATCAGTCCCATTTAAACTACTGTGTGGATATTCAGGGCTTTTAGTCTTTAGTAATCAGTGTGGGGAGGGTTACTTTTAAAACTGATGTCACTGCAGGTTACAGAATATACGCCCCGCAAGGTCATTTGTAATGCATAAAAAGTGCAAAATGTGTAAAAGTGAGTAATGTTGCATGCAACAATGAATGAATGTGGGATCCAGACAAATCCTGATCCTCAAAGTAGACTGAACCAGGATTTACTCTGAAGGTGCTCGTCTGTCTGACCAAAATTTTCCCTGACCTTGTATTTTCCACAGCATTGTTAGACTGAAAAAACAGTAAACGAAGAAAACAGAATGATTAGAATTTATAATTTTTATGCCTCTGCAGTAGTTTTCAAATGAGTGCTTGCAAGTTTCCAAAAACTGGATATAAATAATTAGTCAAAAATGTACTACACATCACTGATATAAATTGATGGGTCTCCACGCTGGGGTTTGTTTGTTAGACCTGCTTTAGAAGCTGACTAGTATGCCAGCAGCAGTAACAGGTTGATCTGGAGTTGGCTGGCAATTTGTGTAAGCAGGCATCTCACTAACAAGTGTTCAACAAAACTACTGCTTTTACATTTCAAAGTGAATAATGTCGACTTTTTAAAAAAATTATTTCTTCATGTGATTTAAGGATTTTAAGCAGATGTGTCAGTAGGATCTTGGCACATTGGAGACTTTTAACCTGATAACTGAATCATTTTCAGACAAAATAAGGCAAGATCAAGTCAAATTAGTGCTAAAAATTGACAACAGGTTCTGTTTCTTAAGTGAAAACAACTAGTTAAAGCTGCAGTGAAATGAATGTAGTGGAGTAATAAATAAAATTTTCTCTGAAATGTGGTGGACAAGAACCATAAAGCAGCACAAACTGGAAATACTCAAGTGAAGTATCTTCTACTTGATTACATGTACTTAGTTACTTTCCATCACTGCTTAATATACACCTGTAGACCTGCAGTCACAGTGTAAATACCAGGCCATCTGTAAGTGTATTATACGTTGTGTGTCTGTTTTCTGGCAAACTCACAACGGTCGTCCAGCTCTCCCACAGATAGACAGAGACATTGTGTCCCTATTATACGTGATGATATCATATATATATGGGGAATCTGAAAAATGAATAGTGTTTTCATAACGACAGTATGTCTGCTCCTTAATAAGCTGAAATTAAGTTATTCAGTTTCATACCTACTGCCAGACACCTAAATAATCTCTTTTGTACGCTGTAGAGGAGCCAATTCTGTCCCAACCCCTTTCCCCTCTCTTCATCTTCCTTTCTAACTGAACAAGGGTTGACAAGTTCTTGTCGTTCCTGGCCGGTTGGAGGGAGCCCCAACAAAAGAGCCCTTGTTTGAGACTTACCCCTGTCAGACTGCGCACTTTGATATTAAAAACTCTGCTGGGCGAGGGGGGGGGGGATTGGAGTCGGGAGGGAGGAGGGGAGCGGCGAGGGAATGATGAAAAGGATGAAAACAAACTCCTACTGTCTCCTAAGCCCATGTCTGTAGGTGTAACCTCATAATGGACTCACAAATATTTGTCCAGTCAAAACAAAATAAAACAGCTCTTTGACTCGTCGTGTAGTGAGTCCGATCAGCCTCCACCAGCGTGTCTCTGGCTACAACAACCACCTGCCTATTCTCTTGTATTCTCACACAGTGATCACATTGACACAGGAGGCCTCTCTTTAGATGTGAACAGGCCTCTTAGACTGGACTGGAGCCATCGCCAGAGGGAAGAAATCCCCTGATACTGTACCTCACTGACTGAGGCCGTGCCAGAGACCTGAAATACTAGCAGATGCCTGGTTGTGCCCAAAAACGTGCGCGTGCCAGCAAAAATAAACCAGCACTGAGGACCAAATTTACCTTGCCCTCGGTTTAAACCTACAGCCGGGAGCTAGAGCTTGGCATGAGAGTTCAGGACTGGAGCTCAGATTCCTGGAGAAGAACTGAACTTTCACACCAGGGCACCGTGGGACATAAAACACGTTAGAAAAAATATGAATTTCATTACATCCCTCTCAAACACGTAATTCTGCCAGATTCGGGCCTCCTCCTTCGATTCGCAGCCCATTCAGGAATGAGAGGCAGCAACACAGATAAGTCTGTACACTTTGCAAGCAGAAGCGACAAGCTGCAGCATGTCGGCCATTCAGGAAGAATGCAGAAGCAAGTGTAATGAGGATTTTCTTTTTCTTTCTGCTTGCGAGGCGCCTGCTATTATCATGATTTTGAGTAGCCCTGAGGGCAGTTATTACAGCATTTATATTAATTCCCCTGGATTGCTTCATTTTGTTCATACAGGCCAAAAAAAAAAAAAGACCCAAGCAATTAGAGGAATGCCAGTGAAGAGAGGAGATGGGCTCAGTGATGGCACAGAGAGGGCTTTGATGTGTGCTGCTTTATGTTAAGCACTGCTTTCCTCACGACGACAATCCCTGCTTGTCTGATGCACGAGGTTCTACTGTACTGGCGATGACCTGCTTCTGTAGCTAGGGGCTCATTCCTGTTAGCAATTGCTTGCCATGTTAATGGCTGTAAGAACATCATGGGGCCTTGAGGCTCTGACAGGCTGCCGCCACTCGTACCTGCTGCCACAGGCGAGGGGATGGGTGTTCACATAAATCTGCAGAGGAATCTGTGAGAACCACAGCGTCATGCACAGCAACAAGCTGACAAGAGCAGCACAGATAAGTAAAAAAGTAATTGTACCTGGCTGGCCTGCCCCTCCATGCTGCACCTTTACAAGCCAGAGAGATGAGGGAAGAGTTATCAGAAAATGAACACATGTCATACACTCAGGTATTTCATGTATATGATGAATTACAGCAGAGGTGAGCATAAATATCCATGTATGGGATGTGGAGGAGCAGCCAAAGAAGCACAGACTGAGGAGGGAGGTGAATATGTTTGCATGAAGGTCAAACTGACAGACAGCTTGTTAGATTTGATTTAAAATTCTCCTCATCTGTCTTTTCCCTTCAGAAAATATGTAAAGCAAATGCAGTGGTGCAAAGTAAATAAGCACATTAACTCAGTTCTACTCATGTGAAAGACTTGTTTTCCATCTGTGTGTTTCCAGTTCATGTTGCTCCATGTTCGAATTTCACTAGACTTCAAATATGATATGACTTATTGTCCCCTTTGGGAAATTTACTACATTTTACATAGGAGACATGTGACAGTCAACCACACTAGTGTTCATATGTACGCACATTTCAGTGCTGTAAGCAAAAACTTCAAAGCGACACATTGTGGTTCAACCAGTACTGTGATATATTGCTGCCACACCAGAAAAAGAAAAACACATCAGTTTCATGTCGTAACGTAAAAAGTTTATGGTCAGAACAAGATGTTTTTCACTGTGCGACGAGATACAAACTTAGCATGTTATAACAAGAGATAGATAGATAGATAGATAGATAGATAGATAGATAGATAGATAGATAGATAGATAGATAGATAGATAGATAGATAGATAGATAGATAGATAGATAGATAGATAGATAGATAGATAGATAGATAGATAGATAGATAGATAGATAGATAGATAGATAGATTTTTAATGTGATAACATTGTTATCCTATAAAACATATGTTTGAAGGATGGTGCAGACAGAACAAATGAACTGAAGAAAGGACAGAATTTGATGAAGTTCTCTTTCATGCATAGATTTAGACACAACAAGAGTCTGCTGTTATTAAGCGCAGTAGATGATGCAATTGTGGTAATTATGCATACATAAAGAAGAAAGATTTTAAAATGCATGGGGCCGTCCAGAAAGAAGAATGATCTGAACCCTCATTGATCAACTGGAGGAGCACAGAGAACTCCAAGGATACATTATGTATTACAGTGTCATCCGCCGTGTAGAATAACAGCAGAATCTCAAGCCAAACATAAAGTAGGGCTTAATCAAATTTAGAAATGCATCAATTTTCCTCAATTTATTGCTGCTAAGTTGTCATGTTGTGATGTGTTTCTGGTTCCGTTTTGTTATAACTTTATAAGTCTATATGTCAAAATAACGTGAAAACATATTATTGTAACAATAAACTTGTCATGTTATAATATGACACTGATTTGTTTTTCATTTTCTCTGTGTGTCAACAAAACACTCATGTAAACAACATATTGTATGATTTACTGTTACACTTCTTACATCACTACATTTGGCGGCTACAGCTTCTACTTACTTTTTTAGATTAAGGTTTGACATTAAAACTTCTAACAAAAAGAACTTTTCTTCTTTCCAACCCATAATCCTCATCTCATGATCTCTTTAGACTTATTTTTGACCTTTCAAGGTGGTCTGGCCCCCATGTTGGGAACCAGTAGCCTTACTAACTTGATATAAACTCATGAATTGTGCATCAATATTAACAATCAAATCATGTACTAACACTAGCAAGGGACCATATTTCAGTAAAACTAGCAGTGATAGCTACCTTAGGTAATTATGTAGGTTGATTAGATAATACAAAAAGTGAGTAAGAATGCAGGACTTGGATCTGAATTCTTCTTTCACCACTGCGCAAATGTGTCCTACACTCCTGTCTGCTTTCCTAAATCTTCCTCGTCTGCTCCTCTCCCTCTCTCCACCTCTCTCCCCTCTCTCTTACAGCGAGGCGCTGACAGAAGTTAGCATTCACAATCTTTCTGTTAAGGCTTTAACAGGAGCCAGATGAAAGACAGCAGCAGATTAAGATGTTAAACAGCCTCATATGGGATGGCACGGGACGAGTGAAGCAGTTGGGGCTGGAGCGCAGTGGAAATGGAGACAAACAAAAGCCCAGGAATGTCAGATGGAGATCATGTTGCACAGCCCTCAAGGAATAAGACATGCTATTAACACTGGCTGCTCTCATTGGCTGGGGAGCCCTCTGGGGACGCTTAGAAGCTTCTCTGGGGACCCTGCAAAGCACAGAGCCCACTGGGACTGAACACCCGTCTGCTGGGCCAAGTTTCCGTCTTTTGGCGAAGTTCAATGTGGCCCAGTGTTAAAGAATTATTCCAAAATTAAACTTAATTAAAAAATGTGTTTATTGTTAGCATAAAACACCTGATAAATCACTGCTGGGAGGTATTATGTTGCTGATCCATAGTATTGAGCAGATGAGCCAACAATTCCTGGCCAGAAGCCGCCTCATCTACTGCAGCTGTACTGGCAAAGAGGGGAGTATTGAATGTAAAGTTACACTGTACTGGGGTTTGCCAAGTCTGACATAAATTTAAAGCAGCACGGTCATCATGAATACAGCTTTTAACGTCCAAGCCGATGTCATAGCCCATAAAACTTTGACACGGGCTAGAGAGGTAAGGTTTGGCGCATTTTAGTCGTTTTGTCATTACAAAAAGGTTGCTAAAAGTTTGAGGATGCAGAAGCAATCCACACAGCTTCTACTGAATTTGTCTTGCAACTATATTTGCAACAAAGAAGGCATCACTTAAATCTAATTAGTGATTTACTTCCCCCTCGTGCAGGCCCAGTTCAAAGACAGTGAAATAAACACTATTGTTAAAATAATGAAAACCATTGTGTTCGGCTGGACTGGTATTCATAATCCTCCTCCCATGAAAATCACAACAAAATGACTGAACAATTACAAAGACAAGTCAGTTTTGTTTAGCGAGGCTTTTACGTGGGAATAAAACGCTGCAGCACAGCAGCCCAGTAGGCACCACGAGCAGTTCAAAGCCATGGCGGTTTCTATTCTCTGGATTCTGCAGAGTTTCGGCTGCAGTAGCTCTGCTGAAACGAGATGAGAAGGAGCCTGGCTTTGTCTTTTTTTTGGGGGGGGGGGCTCTTTTGGGCTCCCACCCACCCTCTGAGCTGATTGTGAATGATCTGTGTGGAGTAATGAGTGCTCGGTCTCTACATCCGTGGGTGTTTTTCTCTGCATCACACGAAAGAGAAACCAGCTCACAACTTTGTCTGTTGTGATGAGTTTGCACGCTGGATGATATGTAATGGAATGCAATACGCTCATTGTGACATTAGTCTGAATGAAAAACACACAACTGCACGTACACACACACACACACACACACACACACACACACACACACACATTCTTGGCCTCTTGCTGGCACTCATACACTCAGCAGGTATGTCAGTGTGGAGACAGGCGGTGGTGTGTGCCCCAGGAATGCGAAACCTGACCTCTGGGCTGGAATTTGAGCCTCCTCACTCATCTTCACTCTTCTCAGAGATATACGCTCAGAGAGGCGGCCTCACGCTGCCCAGCAGAGCACTACAGCGGCAACAAGAAAGTTAAACATCTGACGGGTTGTTTTAAAGCTCTGGCACGGGCTAAATGAAAAACTCTGGAAACAAGCGAACATCAAGGCGACCAAGAGGTTTCCATCCAAGTTCAAGCCTGCGAACATGAAAAAATCTGGCACGTAACGCCTCGTAAAAAAGCAGCATGTCATTTTTACACATCAGTTTTTGTATGCATTAATCAAACGAGATGTAACCTGTTAAATCAGGTGCTTTTAGTGAGAGCCAGGTCAGCTATTT
Organism: Amphiprion ocellaris; assembly: GCF_022539595.1. Lineage (NCBI taxonomy): Eukaryota > Metazoa > Chordata > Actinopteri > Pomacentridae > Amphiprion > Amphiprion ocellaris. The sequence continues at coordinate 12,958,202 of NC_072768.1, read as the reverse complement.
CCCCCAGTCTTTATGCTAAGCTAAGCTAACTGGCACTACTGATATCAATCTTCTGCGTGATAAGCTAGAATGGAGGAAGCTGCAGAACCAGAATGTGAGTGGGAGTCATTAATGAGCGGTCTGCATGAGATGCTGCTCCTCTCCAGGCACAGAAACACAACAAAACAGAATCAGCGACGTGGACATCTCGGCTCCTGAGGAGAGGAGGAAGAAAGCCCACACGGCCGAGCCTAACCGCCTCGGCAGCTCCAGCCACCCAATCAGCCCCGGTCCACACAACCACCATCACTGCAGGCCAAACCTCAGACTGGAAGCTTGGAAGGTAAAGCAGTGTGACTGCATTTCCTGAGTCCACCCCATTTAAACTCACAATATGGAACATATTAGGAGGCCTGCAGAAAAAAAAGGGGGCTGCGTTCCTAGATCTTCTCTTTTACAGCTCCTTGGAAAAGAAGAAAAAAACCTCAGTCAGACTTCTAAAAGGACAAACTGGGCCTGTGGAAAAAAGTTGTTGAACCCTCAGTGAGATCAATGAGCATGACATACTTTAATATATAGGATTACTTCTCCAAACATGTGAGACTCAGGGTTAAGTTGGATGTATTTTGCATTACTTTGCACAAAGTGTAAAGTGATTCATGATTCATTCTCTCAAAGAGTCACATTTCCAACAACCCACAGCCATGCAGGCGTAAGATCTCCACACTGCCGTCGCACACTGCGTTCATGTGCTTTTGCTTCACAATTTAGGTAGAGGGGTCTGGAGGGATATGATTATAGCCCATAAAGCAACTCTATTGAAGGCTGGTATAGCCTAAATTATAGAGATTTCTGAGATTATATCACACAGAGCACAGCAAACACGTTTTTTCTTCTCATCAGTGAAACTCTTCGGCGCAGAGGGAAAATTCTGCCTCACGGAGAAAAATGAAATATTAAAGAATGTAATTCTAGTGGTTTCCGCAGTGAATGAAGCCTTTGTTCTTTGGTAGGGGTTAAATCAAAGAGGAATTCTGATTTTACAGGAAAAAAAAACATCCTAGTTTCCCCTAGAGAAACCACGCAGTGTCACGCCTGGGTGCACTCAAGAAAGAAACGCCTGTGTTCAGTTAGGTTGCTTTTAGAAGCAGAATATACAGAAATGATGACTGACAACAAGACTTACAGCTGAGACGTTCAACGTGTCGATTTGGATTTTAAAAGCTAATTTAATGTAGCTGACTGCCACAGTGAGGACCACTGTGCTCTTATGATCTGAGCTGGAGAGGCAGCAACAGGCGGTTGATAAATGCTGTCAGAATTGAGCCTAGAGGAGTGTGTGTGTCTGTGTGCGTGTGCTCACACTGTGGCATTCTTTTAACCTCTGTGGAAACTCACTAAAATAAATCCTTTTCGTACGTCAGAGAGGCCCCTGTGCACCCTGTAATTACTGAAGGGAGGGTGGGATCTGCAGAAGAGCATCAGGACCGGGCTGCTTTTGGCTTCTGAAAAACCACCTAAACGCTTACTCAATGGTCTATTCCAGGCTCGGTCAGAGGCCTGCAGCACAGTAGCAGAATCACGGTTTGTCATTCGGGAGATGCGAACAAAAACGGCACGGTGGAAGCGACACGGTAAACGTTAAGTGTTTTAAAAATGCACGTGACGGCTGGAGACGCACGACACGCACCTGTGGAGGACAGACGTGTGTGAGCAGCGACACGCCACTTCTCATTCAGCCGATTAAGGTGGAAAAATATCCAAAAGCAAAAGTCTCCCTCTCCCATGTTGCCCTGCGTGCTAGCCCATAATCCCCTCTGAGAGCGTGGATCCCCTGCGCGCTCGCATGTGTCAGCACGCCCAGTAAGTGGCGAGCATGGCAGCTGCAAGGAGCCGTAATTAACACCCTCAGCCAAGGTGAGAAGACTTCCGTGGGCCGCGGCACATGAGAGACAGAGAGCAGGAAGTGTTTGAGGCGCTCTGTGTAATCTCTCTGCGTTTCAAAAGGTGCTATTACCTCACTCTGCTTTTACTGGGGCCAGATGTGCAGGACGGGGTCATCAGCAGTAGTAGCAAGCTGCGGTATTCCCACATCTGCCCGGCTCAAATGACCTACTAACTTTTTTAAACTGACTTTTATGTCTGTTTTAACTCTCTCATCTGTTAGGGGAACACCTACAGAATATTCCACCTCGCTATTCATTTGTACTCAGTTTGAACCAGGCGATGTTCTCGCAGGTGTGCTCACCTTTAGGAAAGAACTGGGGAATCCTGTGACCTAATTGTAATTAGCAGACCTCCTTTGTTTCCAATTGGGAACATGGAGAACCAGAAACGCTTACAGACAAGAATCTACAGTCTGAGGAATGTACTGAGGCTTTGGTAGGACAGAAGCCATAATAACAGGGTTTCGAAATTCAGAGCTTTAAAAAGCAGCACAAAACTCACAACGTGCACCGAAACACAATTGTTCGGATGCCCACATGTAGCGTGTTGCTGTGAAAAGGTAGACTGCTGCGTTGTCTTCACTCTAACATCCAACTCTAATGCTGCAACGACAGCTCGGTGTAACAGTGGAACAAAATGGCGTCTCGTTTTTTGGGGACGACAGACTTCTCCAGAAAACGGTTGAGGGCTGCGGCCTGATAATCAATACCATTCCTGAGTTCGTGGAGCACACAAAGCTGCTTGCATGGCTTTTCCTCTCTCCCCTCCATCTTCCCCAGAGTTACAGTCCTCCTGCCACAACTATTCCAGCTCTGGAGTGGAGCAGAGCAGGCGCCTTCCCAGAGATGCAGCCACAGTAGATGTGTATTGTCGCTTGGCCTTTCCCCAGCCCTGTCTAATTAGGCCCCCTCTCATACGCTCTGTGGTGGCTTGTGTAATCTGCTCACTATGTGTCTTAGCTCCTCGCCACCCCATATAATTGTCTGCCAGTTCCTCTCCAGTGGTGATGTGGGCCCTTTTCCCATAACAGAGACACAAAGGAGCAGGATAATGGCCCCCAGTTGTAGGGAAGAGAGCAGAGGCAGAGGCAGAGACAGAGGCGGAGTGGAGCCACTCCTCTCTGCTGTTTGAACTCTGCACAGTCTTGGCTCCAGACAGACAGCAGGCCTGAAGGAGGCTGTCTGAGTCTTTATGGAGGAGGTGAAGGACGGAGACGCAGCGCTCAGCAGCACACGATCGGGCAGCAGAATTCTCAACAGAAAATATGACAAACTGAAAGCAGCTCTTCTCACTGTCTCTGCTCGAAGCACGTTATTCACAAACTTCAAAAAGCCCATCAAACAGTTCTGATGTCTCAAAGAACCCACTTACAAACACACACACACATCCTTGTAACTGCACAGTTCAGTGCTCATTAAACCAGAATCAGAGTGTCACTGAATGCCTCTATTGCTGAATGTTGGCAGAGACCTCTGCACCTCCCCCCCTCTCGCTACCATCACCGCCAACCTGACAACCCAATACCAGCAATTATGAAGGAAGCCAGCTAAACCACATCCAGCTTGGCTGTAGTTTTTAAGATTCCAGTAGGCTTGTAAAACTTCTTGGTTTCTCTGCATACATTCCAGTATCACTGTGGTGGTTTCAGGGTGCTGCATCCCTGGTCAGTTACAACAACGTCCATTGTGAGACGAGCTGAGACCATGAGGCATCGATGATGTGCTGAAGTGGGATCACCTTTGGAAGGACTAGCGTAGCGTTGCTGCGACCGAGTTTCATCATTTCCTCCCACGCTGTCCTCTCCACTACACCATCTCCTCTCAGCCGTCATTACCGGGGCTCCTTAGGACCTCAAGGACATCTGGTTTAGTTGAGCTAGCTAGTCTAAAATTCTAGTTATGAACCGAATACTGTAGATGCTACTGCAATATAAATATCATCAGTTGTCTGTGGAGTCGTTTAATAAACGCCTCAGTGCTGAAACTAAAGCAGATACCACAGTTCTCCTCACAACAACCATTCAGAATAAACTGCCACATGACAGTTCTGATCATTTTGTTAACGGAAAAGCTGAGCGAGCAAAATACGGCCTGAATTTTACCATCTGCTCCCAGATTGACAGTGAAAAGAGTCTCCCAGCCCCTGGTTTAAACGGTAAATACCACACAATTACATATATAACATGTTAGTACAATATGTGGCAGTATACCCCAATCTGTGGTCAGACAGGAAGAGCAGGGTTGAGGATACTGATGTCAAGATACAGTAAAAATAAATAAAGAGAAACACTGAATGTGTGCTAATGATACAGACCAAACAAAGAGAATCATTATGCGAATACTTTATTATCAATGTGTGAATGGTGTTAGCTTTTTGTCTGGATATTAATAGTATATGAAAACTATACACCAAATCCAGGCTCATCCTAATTTTGCTGTATAATTTCTCAAGTTGGTATTGAAAGATTCTTTATTTTTATATATATTTATATATATATATAATATATATAAGCCAAAGTGCATTTTCCGTTTTTTTCCTCTTGTCCATATACACATTGCACCATACATAAATAATTACATTGTAAAAATGACTCCGTATTTACAAGTATAATATATATTTCATATAATATATAAAACTTTATATTAAATCTAGGTAGATGATATTTGGGATAGTTTGTGGGGTCCGTCTGTGTTATCTGTGGTTGTTGAGGAGGATCTCCAGCCAGCAGGGGCAGGAGGTGATGAACTGTCTTGAGTAGCAGGGGCCCCAACCCTTAGCAAAGCTGATGCGCACACTGTTGGGGTCATAGGGTCCATCCAGGAGGTCGGCCTCCGTGGTGTGCCTCAGGAGGCATGAGCGCTCATAGTCAAACACCTTGATGGAGTAGCCCGGCATCACCTTACGCACCACCAGAGTTCTGCTGTTCGGCACGTCCAGAGTGGGGGAGTTGACAAATATGGGGTGCTCGCTGCGGTTGTACGCCCAAACGCCGTCCAGCTCTTTGCTGAGGAGGATACCGTAGCCGATTTTGCCTCGTGTACGCTGAACGGTGCTGCTACGGTGTTCCAGGTTGAGCTGGCCCAGGCAGAAGCCCGTGCCCTGAGGTAGATCATAGAAGATGCTGACGGAGTGCTCATACACTGTGTAGAGGCGACCCACACGTGTGCGGTGCTCCCAGTACGCCACGTTACACCAGTGGCTCTGCTTAGGGGCATCAGGTGACATACTGGCATCTAGAAGAGATGGAAGAAACGGCCATTAAACAAAACGATAAACAAAAGTAAACAGCAATAGTAAAAAGGAAGGTTTGAGTTTTAAGGGATTAACTATCTCTTTTTATTGTTCAGAGCAGATGGCTACACTATAAATACTGAAAGAGGCACTGTATTGAAATCTAAGCCTTGTATAAATACCATTGCATGCATGTCTGTCCAACACGCACGCACGCACGCACGCACGCACGCACGCACGCACGCACGCACGCACGCACGCACACACACACACACACACACGCTACTATACATATCCTGGGAGTGGAGGGTGTAGTGAGGTCAGTCCATCTGAAGACCTGTACACCCCCTCTCTGCCTCCAGAGGGCGCTGTCATGATTAAACACTGACCACCCAGCAGAGGCACTCACTCCTAGTCACACATACACTTTCAAAACAGATCCTGTTTACTAAAATGAAATAAAGATTACATATGCGCCCACTTAAAATAGGAAAATAAGTCCTTGCAGGTACAATATGTTCAATAGGGGCTGGATTCAAAGTCTAGTCACAACTTTCTGAAAAGTATATGTTTTGCAGACACATGTTTTATTAACTTTTTTTTTGTTTATAGTGGAACAAAGATGGCATTTCATTCCTGAACATCTCTGTCCAGTAAATCAGCTTCTTAATTCAGTTTTCATGGCTGCAGTCTGTGAACTCTTTTCAGTGACAGCCCTCAGCACTCCAAAGTGAGTTATGGCTCCCAAGGTAGACTTCGATCTTCACCATACCAAAGACACACACACACAAACACACACTGACTACTTTCAGAAGCTGTTTCAGTGCGCTCTGCTCCTCGCTGTCCTACATGTACGCTGCTCATAAAAGCTGTGGGACGAAGGGAGGACGGAGGACGGAGACGTGGAAGAAAAAGAATAAAACATGCTGAAGGTTCCATGATCTCACATCCGTCTCTTCACCCTTTCCTCCTGGAGAATGAGGGAGCCCCTTTCTCCTCTTCCCTCATCTTCCTCACATTCCACAGGAGAGGGGGTGAGGGGAGAGGGCCAGGCAGGGGGTCCTCCTCCCCCTCCCCCCAGCTCTTCCCCCTGCTGTGGGCCCAGGGACGGCATTCAGCTCCCTGACAACTTAGCACAAGCCCATGACCTGCTGACCCCCTAGCCTTCATGCTATCAGCTCCCATTAACTCACACACAGAGTGATGCCATTATTTTGCTTCAGAGAGTCTATTGGCACAGAGGATTTAAAGCCTGGGCCTGTGGCCCCATTCCTTTCAGTCTCTCTGCTCTCAGGGCTTAATGACCGCCCGCCCCATTAACAAACGCCTTTAAGGTGGAGCATCGCAGATCCACGCAGCAACAAAATGCCTTGTTCACCTCCCACCCAACTAAACCTTTCTGCTGAGTGACCCACACTAGTAAAGTTTATACAAAGATTAGCAAAAACGTTGACCAGACTTGCACAGATGAAACGCCTGCTGGTTCAAGGCTCTCTGTGCTGTGGAAGGGGAGGAAAAGAGTGAGTGGGGATGTGTGGAGGTGGGGGGAAGCTGCAGACAGGCTCTCTGTGTGTTTGCGCACACACTGATGGCTGAAATGACCCCCTCTCTTCAGGGGCCCCAACATGCATGTGCCATTAGTGAATTCCACACTCCAGCTCCTCCACTCTGAGCTCAGCTTTTACTGCAGCACGGCTCGGCCACACAAAGAACTCAGTCCCAACTCGTTTATGGCCCTCTATTGTCTCAAATCAAATGGAGCCCACACATCAAGGTAAACTCACTTTGAAACTGCACAGAAACACAAAAGACCAAATGGCTACCGTCTCCTCCTTTTTGGATGAAAAGAATAAAGCAAAAACAATTTGGTCAATAGTATCTACTTTTCACACATAGACTGAAACAAAGCTAGCCAGTGAGGCTGTGAGGACCAGGAAGAGGAGAGAGCGGGACAAAGGTTAGAAATGTATTTAATGTTAAGTCTGAGCCTGGCGGAAGACAATGAGCACAAGAGCCAGGCCTTTTCCTGTTTCTGTGTTGTATTTAGTGTCTACGTGTGCCTTTGCGCACATATGTCTATTTGGATTGGGAAGAAAATCAGCGAGCATGTTTGTGTTTTTACCATGAATTTAGGCCTTTTGGGCTGAGAGCTTGTCTACATTAAGCCGACTAAATTACAAAATGCTGTTTTTGTGAAAAAAAAAAACAACATACGCCAACAGCAGGACTTTCAGCTCTATTAGCTTAGCAGCTTTCACTGCTGCCACCGATGCTACAGCATCAAGCTGAAGATGTTTAGCTTTCCGTACTCCACACCCGTATTTGGATGTTCTGTAAATGTTTATCTGCATTTCCCGAACTGATATAAGAGAGTATGAAGTCAGTTTAATTAGTAGTATATGACCATAAACTGATGCAGATACAAAACAGCCCAAGGCTCAGACCAAACCTTAAAGTTCAGACATGAGGCGGTGAAGGGAGGGCGTGTGTCTTCCTCCCTTCTGACCACAACATGGACACCCAACTCTCTTAGACTCCATGTTGGGCCTTTCACAGGATCTGCTCAGGGTGGAGCCATGACGGCTGGGAGCAATTACTGGTGCTCTGCATCCATTTAACCCTGCCACCTTTTAACAGCTCCGTTTACCCATTAGAATAGTAGCGCATGTTATTATTGTTATTTTATTCTCAAAAGCCTCTCCTCTTAGTGTCAGTCTCAGAGTCAGCGGACGCCGCCACAGTACGGACGCTACACTTCCTGTTCCTTCAGCCTGAGGCAAAGATCTGAGCACATGAAGGAGTTAATGAACTCTAACGCCTTACACAACCAGACTCACAGTGTTGGTATAAGAACAGTCGAGATACATAAATCTGTAGCAAGTATTTGGACAATAAAAGTTTCCACAGTCAACTGGAAATATGTTTGAGAATTTAAAAAAAAAAAAAGGCTTTCCTTTAAGCATCCATATATGCAGATTAAAACACTCAAAATGCAACAAACCCACACATTTTAGTTGTTTCAAAGTAGCCTTGAATGCCCGTAACTCCATGTACTTCATATACGAGCACAATCACACAGTAAACAGAGGTATTTAACAAGCGCTGTTCCAAGATCGAGAATTTGGTGGTCAGAGTTTGATTTCCACAACACTACACGAGCTCCATGGAAACGGTGAGAAAATGTTGATTTTTCAGTTTCCCTGTGGCCTCACTGATTGGACGGATTTGGAGTATCAAAAGCAGGACATTAGATCTGTCAACAAACGCAGATTTATATCAGTTTGTTGGAACTTAGATGGCAAACAGTGACACATGCACACATTTCTGCAGAAAGGATTAAAACGTCAGCTGCAAGTGGTCCAGTTAAAACATTATTATTCTCTTTGAAAAATGACAGAGCATGAAGATAATCGGTGGTGGAGAAAAAAAAACAGTAGCCAAACTAAATATAAAAACACGATATTACAAGAAAAACCTTGGAATGGAAATGTCACTGTGGTAAAATTACAGAAGTATCATCAGCAAAACATAACAATAATCGAAAAAATTGGCCCCTGCGGTTGTTAGACTATTATATTATTACAGTTTAGAACAGTGTATATTTGATAAGCTCCTTGTGTTTTTAAGCAACTAGTAAGTAAAGATGTTCTATGAATGTGGGAGAGTAGCAGTACACGTATTGAATAATTGTGCTAAGTTACATTCCACAGCTACATATAATATGGGAGGATGGCCAAAACAAATGGGTCTTTATTATATAGATGGTTATAACAGAGGACCAACATGCTGTTTACACTGTCTTTAAATACAGCAACATTGAACACAATGTACCCAAGCCTCTTCCAAAGGTTTACTTTGAGAAAAAAAAAAAAAGCAGATCGCCCCGTTACAAGTTCCCTGCACTTGAGGGCGAATCTGGATAATTACTGTTAAGTACACAAAAATGAAGGCTTGAAAGTTTCAATGGCAATCCTTGATGATCATCCAGTAATGCTTTTAAAGACAGCATGAAAAGGAAGGGGGGGAAAAGGGCAGCGGGAGAAGCAGAAAAGAGCTGCCCCGGGGTAAACACAGCTCTGCAGCCTTGGAGTGAGATGAATGGGAGGCCGAGTGTCAGGGACAGGCAGACAAACAACAGCTTCCCCTCCGTGCTAACATCTACCCACCAAGCTCCGGAGCCACCCCCATTATACTTCATCTCTCCTAATCCAGAGCGGGGAGCAAAGACGCACTCATTCCCCCAAAACTTTGCCGAGGAGGGGGGAAAAAAAAGAAGAAAAACACTGTTGCCAGTCTCTACGCAGCGCAGTCGAGGGGAGGAGAGCAGGAGTCTCTCATCCTATGCCAAGGATTAGATTCCCCTCCAGCTATTAGACTCGACCAATGAACTGATAGGCTCTGGGCTTGGGGGCTGGAGGTGCGGGGATTTGAGGACCGTGTATGTAAACTGTGGTTGTATGTGTGAAAATTTCAAATCAATTCTTTTTTTTGGTCCACTGCTGCCTCCCCTCACCCTGAGCTCCTACCATTTGTTTGATTTAACTTTGTTTTACACCCAAACAGCAAAGTGGAACTAAAGCAAAGGCCTCCCCCTCCTCCCGTTCAGAGTATGGTATGGCTTTAATTCTGTAGACAATGGCTCCCACAGGCTGACTATAACCCCTGAGCAGGCCACATTTAGGCTGGCGTCTGGACTATCACTGCCATCAAAGTCGGCTTTATCAGACAGACGCGCTAACTGGAGCTGCTCTTACATGTCTATGGATTTTTCTCCCTGAGGTATGGCCTTTCTGTGCTGAGAGAGCACAAGAGATGCAGAGACAGAGATATATGCTGGGAGAAAACACTGTGAGGCCCAAGAAACTGAATCCAGTCACCAGGCCTTGCTGGTCACAATGGGAATGCTTTACATTGTCATCCACTTCCTCCTCACTTTCCCTGTTTCTGTTTCGGGATGACCCCATGAGGGAGGAAAAGTGCTGTACCCTTGGTAGCAGATAACTAACAGAATCCATAAATTAAATCAATAAACAACAGAGGGTGTAAAAAGCACAGGAAGCTAAGGAGGCTAATGTGAAGGATCCGTCTGGGCGCGTTGACGCTGCCGCTTTGAGGGAGAAGGCTCTATTTTATTTTTTTGCAGGGGAAGAAAATGTGCTGCTCATTTCCTCCGAACCTCCTCCAAAGCTTCAGCTCTGCAATGTGTCAGAAACATAGAGCACAAGTGATGGTGGCGATCCAAGTGAGGCCTACAAGAGCCTTCCAGGGCATGTAAAAGTTCTGTGAAAACTGCGGGGGATGTTTGTGAATATGTCATATCTACAGGCAGCCTTAAAGGCCGGCAGAGTCTGAGAGAGCATCGAAAGCAAAACACCCAGTGAACATCCTGCTGGGTGGCTGCGCTCTTTCACCTCCTCATACAACCTATCTTTTGGAGTGTTGTGTGTGTGTGTGTGTTTGTTTGCTGGTGTGTGAGGGAGGTTTGAGCCAAGTAGGCTGGAGCGTTTGAGTAGAGGAGACCCTGCACATTCCTGAACCCCTCCCCTCACTGTGCCTCCTAACTTCCTACTCTGGTTAGGACTGTGGGGGGTGAGGAGGGCAGCAAGAAGGTTGCTTTCTTCCTCTTCCTTAAGGACTTTTGTTTGGTGAATTGTCACCAAATCACATGTCAAGTCAGCAAGTTTGGGTGGTTTGAAACTTTTACATGCAGACTCGTAAACTAATATTTAATTTAGCATTTTTCTTCAGATTTGACACACTTTTCTTCTGGGAAAAGCAAGACCCTACGTTGAGGGAGGAAACAGACTTTAGTTAGCGTATATTCTCGAGCTATGCTGAAGGCTTGGTTTCAAATGAACAATAACAAGGAACTCTATTATTACGAGTTATATTAGTCTGACTAATTTAAGGCGAAAGGCAGGTATTTGGTTTCCACGGGGCTGGGAGGTGGAGCAGCTATGATGGACAGAGTTACCGTTCAAACAATGGTTTTCTATTGATTGGCCCAGTGGATCAGAGTCCGTGAGAAGAATGTGTTCTGTCAGGATAATGCGGCACCAGAGTTTCTGTTTCAATCACAACACTTGCTCGGCTGTAACCCACACTGCTCCACCGCGGGCATCCAGACACCAGCTCCCCAAACACAGACAACTGTTTCCCCCATCTTCGACAAGTCAGCCCGTTCACAACAAGCAAGACATTCATTAAAAATGCAGGAGTGAACATTTCCAATAATTCACAAAGTCCTTCCCTGTCAACATCTGCAAAAAATCTCGAAGCTAAAGGGAATGGCAGGATTTCATTAAGTAAATTATGTGTTGGCAGTCACAGAGAGGGGAAGAGGGGGAAGCTACAGCCAGACCTCTAATCTAAACCGTACCCTGAAATGCGACAGCCTGACTGCACGTACTGAGCCACACCGCCAAGACTTTAGAAATGCACACAAATAAAAGATAAGAACACACATGACAAAAGTAAATATCGTTTCCCCTGTGGAACACAATCAATGAGATTTTTCACATAAGCATGTTTACAACTTGTTATAACTACTACTTGCAAAAACTTGATCCCCGATTACTGTTTACTTTATCAAAGTTGTACTTGAATAACGGTTTTCTAGTAACATTTAAAAGGTATCAGCTTTCAGGAACAAAATCAAAGGCTCCAAATTATGTAGATGATACTTGTCCCCGTGTTAGGACAAGGGAGTGGAATGAAGATAAAGCTTTAGGAGATCACATTCAAGATAAGAAAAGAGGAAGAAAATCACAACACTACAATAAAGAGAAAAATGACAAGGCTTTGATACAGTAGGAGTTTACAGTTCATCAACAATGAGCTTCTATCCTTTCCCTCCAGCTGTAAAAGGCTTGTGTAGAGATGTCGAATGACATGGGCCCCTACAGTTAATCCACACACAGCATTCTGGAGGCTCAAAGAATGCACTGGCTATTCTGAGTTTTAAAAATACTGACAGCCATAGGTTCAGGCACAACTGTCAATGCTCCTCTGGGGAGGAAGGGAAAAAATCCTGAATCTATTTTCGCTAGCAATCAGGCCACAGGCCTAAATCATAGCTGGCCAAGGCCAGTGTCTGGATTTATAATTGTGGGTAAAATGGTCAGAAAATAAAAACAGCATCCACAACTGGCACCTCCTTCACTCCTCTATGCCAAGCGATGCTAGGCTAGCACATTTACACAGGCCAGCTCAAATGGAGTATTGTTCCCCCTCTCAGCTTTGAGAGGAGGCACATTAAAATGCTAAACTAACAGTTGGACATTCCTTACATTTTTAATGGCATTGCACGCTCTTTATTTGTTGCTGTAACCCTGTGCCCTGGGCTGAATGAATGGCCCTATTGGTGGAGGCTGGTGCTGTGCTGCGGTGTGAAGGGAGTGAAGATGGCAACAGCAGCCCTCCCTGAGCACACGTCAAGATTAGCTCACTCACTTTGTTTGCTAAGGTAGAATATGGGGCAAAAATTATAGCACACCTGAGCACACCTCCTGTTATTTCTACTGACTGTACTTGCTCTCTGTGTGGTAAGCCCTAAAATGAAACACAGTCCACCTTTTCCCAACTGAGCACAGTGCACTCTAAGTCGAATGACAAGCACAGCACTGTGAGCTTAGACTCGCAGTTGTGTACGAGGCTGTAGATTTATCTTTATCTGTGAGCCCTTCAGAAGTTAGTCAAACACCCAGCAGCACTGGCACCACACTGGCTTGCCAAAGGGAGACAGATAAATACTAAGCTCAGCAGGCTAGTTTCTGTTGACATGTAAGGGGTTTCAGGCCTCTCCAAGGACTGCTTTAGATTAGCATGGCTGTCACTCTGCACGGAGAGGTCACATTACCTCACCACATCCAGGACCTGTGGTGGCAGATCTGACTCAAAATCACTCTTAGAACCAATCAAGGCAAAAAAAAAAAAAAAAAAACTCAACAGAATGACATCTTTCCATCTTTTTGGAAATTCAAGATGACAAAAAAGTGCCTTCTTCAAATTCATATTTTTGCTGTATAACACAGAAAGCCAACACAGGGAAAATGTATTTACTATGAGCCTGAGGCTTGCTAGAAATGTTGTAAATCTTAGCTTGCCTCTCATCTTATGGACTTTACAATTCAAAAACCTAGAACAAAATGTAAAAGATATTAAT